>NW_024070211.1:56653988-57106948 GCF_014754425.2 Oryx dammah
TGTTGCTTCCTGACCTGCATACAGATTTCTCAAGAGGCAGGTCAGGTTGTCTGGTATTCCCATCTCTTTCAGAATTTTCCACAGTTGATTGTGATCCACACAGTCAAAGGTTTTGGCATAGTCAATAAAGCAGAAATAGATGTTTTTCTGGAACTCTCTTGCTTTTTCCATGATCCAGCGGATGTTGGCAATTTGATCTCTGGTTCCTCTGCCTTTTCTAAAACTAGCTTGAACATCAGGGAGTTCACGGTTCATGTATTGCTGAAGTCTGGCTTGGAGAATTTTCAGCATTACTTTACGAGCATGTGAGATGAGTGCAATTGTGCGGTAGTTTGAGCATTCTTTGGCATTGCCTTTCTTTGGGATTGGAATGAAAACTGACCTTTTCCAGTCCTGTGGCCACTGCTGAGTTTTCCAAATTTGTTGGCATATTGAGTGCAGCACTTTCACAGCATCATCTTTCAGGATTTGAAACAGCTCAACTGGAATTCCATCATCTCCACTAGCTTTGTTTGTAGTGATGCTTTCTAAGGCCCACTTGACTTCACTTTCCAAGATGTCTGTCTCTAGATGAGTGATCACACCATTGTGATTATCTGGGTCATGAAGAGCTTTTTTTGTACAGTTCTTCCGTGTATTCTTGCCACCTCTTCTTAATATCTTCTGCTTCTGTTAGGTCCATACCATTTCTGTCCTTTATCGAGCCCATCTTTGCATGAAATGTTCCCTTGGTATCTCTAATTTTCTTGAAGAGATCTCTAGTCTTTCCCATTCTGTTGTTTTCCTCTATTTCTTTGCATTGATCGCTGAAGAAGGCTTTTTTATCTCTTCTTGCTATTCTTTGGAACTCTGCATTCAGATGCTTATATCTTTCCTTTTCTCCTTTGCTTTTCGCCTCTCTTCTTTTCACCGCTATTTGTAAGGCCTCCCCAGGCAGCCATTTTCCTTTTTTGCATTTCTTTTCCATGGGGATGGTCTTGATCCCTGTCTCCTGTACAATGTCACAAACCTCATTCCATAGTTCATCAGGCACTCTATCTATCAGATCTAGGCCCTTAAATCTATTTCTCACTTCCACTGTATAATCATAAGGGTTTGATTGAGGTCATACCTGAATGGTCTAGCGGTTTTCCCTGCTTTCTTCAATTTAAGTCTGAATTTGGTAATAAGGAGTTCATGATCTGAGCCACAGTCAACTCCTGGTCTTGTTTTTGTTGACTGTATAGAGCTTCTCCATCTTTGGCTGCAAAGAATATAATCAATCTGATTTTGATGTTGACCATCTGGTGATGTCCATGTGTAGAGTCTTCTCTTGTGTTGTTGGAAGATGGTGTTTGCTATGACCAGTGCATTTTCTTGGCAAAACTCTATTAGTCTTTGCCCTGCTTCATTCTGCATTCCAAGGCCAAATTTGCCTGTTACTCCAGATGTTTCTTGACTTCCTACTTTTGCATTCCAGTCCTCTATAATGAAAAGGACATCTTTTTTGGGTTAGTTCTAAAAGGTCTTGTAGGTCTTCATAAAACCGTTCAACTTCAGTTTCTTCAGCATTACTGATTGGGGCATAGACTTGAATACTGTGATATTGAATGGTTTGCCTTGGAGATGAACAGAGATCATTCTGTCCAAGTACTGTATCCAAGTACTGCATTTCGGACTCTTTTGTTGACCATGATGGCTACTCCATTTCTTCTGAGGGATTCCTGCCTGCAGTAGTAGATATAATGGTCATCTGAGTTAAATTCACCCATTCCAGTCCATTTTAGTTCGCTGATTCCTAGAATGTTGACGTTCACTCTTGCCATCTCCTGTTTGACCACTTCCAATTTGCCTTGATTCATGGACCTGACATTCCAGGTTCCTGTGCAATATTGCTCTTTACAGAATCAGCCCTTGCTTCTATCACCAGTCACATGCACAACTGGGTATTGCTTTTGTTTTGGCTCCATCCCTTCATTCTTTCTGGAATTACTTCTCCACTGATCTCCAGTAGCATATTGGAGATCAATATATATGTGCCACGTCTTCTTTATCCATTCATCTGTCAATGAATGTTTAGATTGTTTACATGTCTTGGTTATTGTGAATAGTGGTGCTATGAACATAGGGATGGGGTGCATGTATTTTTCTCTGGATATATGCCCAGGAGTGAGATTGCTAGAACATATGGAAGCTACATTTTTGGTTTTTGAAGGAACCTCCATACTGTTTTCCATAGTGGCTGTACCAATTTACATTCCCACCAGCAGTGTAGGAGGGTTCCTTTTCTCTACACCCTCTTCAGCATTTGTTATCTGTAGACTGAAATATTATTGTAATAAATGATTTATCCAGGAATCTGTGCTTAATCACAGGGCATTAGTGCCCATGGCCCTGCTGTAAAATCTCTGTGCAAGCTCTGCCGGTGATGGTAAGGGACAGGCCAGACACACCGAGTGGTGCCTGCCTCTTGCTGGGGAGAGAATAGCCTGAGCTGGGGGTGACACACATGTGACGTTCCTGGACATTCTTGGTCCAGCAGGGGACACCGAGCACAGCAGGACAGCCCCAGCAAGACCTCCTGCCCTTGGCCCTGGAATGGGTGCCTTGGTTGGCCAGTTGGCTGCCTCACCTTGCCCTGTAGGAGAATCTTCCTTGTCTGTTTCTGCAGACACCTAGGGCTGCTGCAACAAACTTACCATGAAGTGGGAGGCTTAAAAGGACAGGAATCTAGTCTTTCACAGTATGGGAGCCCTGAAGTCCAAACTCAAGGTATCGGAGGGCCTCACTCCCTCTAGAGGTGCTGGAGCAGAAGGCTTCCCTGCCTCCTCTAGCTCCTGGTGCTGTCAGTATTTTTCAGCTTCCTTGGCTGGAGGCCATATCACGCCAGTCTCTGCCTCACTCCTCCTGTTGCTTTCTCCTCTGTGTCTATCTCCTCTTCTCTCTCTCTCATGTGTCTCATTAGGATGCTTATCACTGGATTTAGGGTCTTCCAAAATAATCTAGGATGTCTCCTTATCTTAAGATCCTTACCTTAACTTCATGTGCAAAGGCCTTTTCTCCAAATAAGGTAACCCTCGAAGGAAGTGGAAACCCACTCCAGTACTCTTGGCTGGAAAATCCCATGGATGGAGGAGCCTGGTAGGCTACAGTCCATGGGGTCACAAAGAGTCAGACACGACTGAGCGACTTCTCTTTCTGGAGCTAGACCGTGGACATATCATTTTGGGGGCCACCATTCAGCCCATTGGTGGGGGACTAGAGGAGGACTTCCCTGTTGAGTGCTGCATTGCTCTAGGCCACTGACTCTGATTGGTGTGTGTTACACAACCTCCAGTTTGTTCTAAGGCTTGAGCATTCAGAGCCTACTATTTGCAAGAACTGGAGTCTCCTTGGCAACATGATTCCTTTATATGACTTTGATTGAAGGCAAATCTATTACAATTATTAAGCACAGTGGCCTGGTAATCAACACAGAGAAACTTGTTGCCATGGTCCTTTAACCTGGATTC
Source organism: Oryx dammah (assembly GCF_014754425.2). NCBI lineage: Eukaryota > Metazoa > Chordata > Mammalia > Artiodactyla > Bovidae > Oryx > Oryx dammah. The sequence goes on from NW_024070211.1 coordinate 56,657,480, forward strand.
AGCCTTAGTACTTTTGTCTTGGTCCCCAAATTATTGCTTCTATCTTGACAGTGTTGTGCTGGATAGACCCACTTCTGGATCCTCTGGCTGGTTCTCTACAAAGGGATCAATAAAAATGGTGAGTATAGTCTGAGGAATGGTTAAAAAAGATATGGTACATATATACAGTGGAATATAACTCAGCCATAAAAGAACAAGATAAAGCCGTTTGCAGCAATATAGATAGATCTAGAGATTGTCATACTGAGTGAAGTAAGTCAGACACAGAAAGACAAGTGTCATGATATCACTTATCTGTAGAATCTAAAAGAAAGGTACAAATGAACTTATTTACAAAACAGGAGTAGTCATGGGTGTGGAAAACAAACTTATGGTTACCAGGTGATAAAAGGGGGATATATTGAGAGACTGGGATTTACGTATATACACTACACTACTATATATAAAATAGGTAACTTATAAGCACCTACTGTATAGCACAAGGAACTCTCTCAGTACTCTATAATGGCCTATATGGGAAAAGAATCTTAAAAAAAAAAAAAAAAGAGTGAATGTATGTATATGTATAACTGATTCACTTTGCTGTAGACCTGAAACTAACACAAAATTTTAGATCAATTATACTCCAATAAAATATTTTTTTAAATGGTAGGATGGGAGGTGGGAAGAGACTCAAGTGAGTGCAAGAGACCCAGAAGTCAGCCTTATCCCAGTCCTCTGGCTTCTCCTGGGTCTCAACCAGACTTGTCACTAAATCTTTTCTATCCTCTGTCTTTGGTGTTTCTAACATTAATTTAGAGGTGGAGAATCTGGCCTTTGCGAACTTGCCAGCAACATGATTACCTGATTCTCAGCCATCTGGGATTGTTGGCTGTGAGCACAAAGGACTTCTCAGTAAGCTATCTGATGTTTTCTTTCTGCTTTAGAATGGGCCAGCTGGACCAAAGCTTGTGTGTGAAGGGTTGGGGAGGACAGGGAATGTAGTACACTGAAGGCAGTGAGCAAATACCAACATTCTGGTATTTTGGAATCAGGTGCCCTAAAGTTCCATTCCTGGTAGACTAGTGATCTAAGTCCTAAGATACATTCAGCAACAGTTTAATCATTTGCTTTGCAACAACATAAGGAAAACCGCCAACTTCCTATGTGGACAAGAAAGAATCCTCACTGTCACTCACCTCATTTAAACTTGTCTCATCCCACATTTTTAGGGTTTGTCTCTTGTAGCACCTCACTTACAGAAACCCATTTCTATGCTAGAATCCTTGATTGTAGGGACAGAACTTTAATGCTAAGTAGTTTAAGAAGGCAGTTTATTGGTGATGTCTAGAGGCAATATTAATTTCAGGCATGGTTGGATCCAGGGATTCTTATATTCTAGTCTTAAATATTATGCTCCAGATAAAATGACTGCTTGTTGAGCATAAATATGATAAAGTCCCATTTTACTTTTTAAATTGAGATAAAATTTATATCCTGAAAACTACACAAGTCATAATTGTGTAATCCACTGTGTCATGACTAATGCCTCTACTGGAAGACATAAAAATTCCATCATTCCAGAAAGTTCCCTCATGTCCCTTTCTAATCAATCTTCACCTGCTGTAGGCAATCCCTCTTCCAACTTCTACTACCATAGACCAGCTTTGCTTTTTCTTGGACTTCATGTAAATGGAAGCTTACAGTATGTATTCTCTTGTGCCTAGCTTCTTTCATTAAATAAAATGTTTTTAAGATTCTTCCTCACTGTTTCATATATGAATATACCACACTTTAAAAAAATTTTCCCATTGATTGGCAAATCTGAATTATTTTAAGTTTTTGTATATTTTGATTAAAATTTCAAGAAAAATATTTTACAAAGCTTTTGGTGAATACTTAGGAGGAGAATTATAGTATCATACAAATGCAGGTGTAGAAAAAAATTCCAGAGTAATCTACAAAGTGGTTTTTGCTACTGTGTAGTCCCACCTACAACATGTGAAAATTTCAGTTGTCCACATGCTCACCAACCTATGGTGCTGTCAGTCCTTCACTTTTAGCTATTGTAATGGATATAGAGTAGTGTCTCATGGTTTTAATTTCCATTCCCTTGAATAAATGATCTTTAATATTTTTATGTATTTATTTACATCTGAATATCTTCTTCTGTGAACTATCTGTTCAAGTCTTTTAGCTATTTTTTAGTTATCATTTTTATATTGATTTGTAGAGCTCTAAAAATGCATTCTGGATACAAATCCTTTCTTATATATCTGTCTTGTGAGTATTTCCCCCAGTCTACGGCTTGCTTTTTCATTTTCTGAATAGTTTCTTTGGATTAACAAATATTTAAAAATTTTAATGAAGTTTAAATTCCTTTTCTTTCCTTTTTGTTTAATAAATTTTGCATCTTTTCTAAGAAACGTTTGTATATCCCAAAGCTGAGAACATATTCTCCTAAAAATGTTAAATTTAAACTATTTTTTAAATTTGTAATCCATCTCAAATTAATGTGTGTGTGTGTGTGTGTGTACATGTTGTGTGAAGTAGCAATTGAGATTTTTTTTTTCCATATATTGATCCAGTTCCAGCACTAATTTTTGAAGAGAATTTTCATTAAGCTTATCTGGCATCTTTGTCAAAAATCAGTTGACTATGATTGTGTGATTCTATACTGCTTATTCTGTTCCACTGAGCTATCTTTGCATAAATATATGCGATAATGTCTTATTTACTGTGTGTACATGCATGCTAAGTCTCTTCTGTCATATCCGACTCTGTGCAGCCCTGTGTACTGTTGCCAGTGCCAGGCTCTTTGTCCGTGGGATTCTCCAAGAAAGATACTGGGGTGGGTTGCCATTCCTTCCTCCAGGTTAATTACTGTAACTTTATAATAAGTCTTGAAATCAGATGATGTGAGTCACCCAATCTTTGTCATTTGTTTCAAGACTGTTTTGGTTACTCCAGGTTCTTTTCATTTCCAAATAAATTTTTTTGAAAAGATGCCAATTTCTACCAAAAATGTTTAAATTTTTATTTAAATTGCATTGAATCTATTGATTGATTTAGTGAATTGACATTTTAACAATACAGACTCTTCCAAATCATGGCATAGTATATTTTTGCTGTTTATTTAGTCTTTAGTTTTTCCCAGCAATGTTTTATAGTTTTATTGTAGAGGTTTGGGGCGTTCGTTGTTATATTTATACCTGTTTTACCTTTTTTGATTTTTTTTGTAAATGGCATGTTTCTCAAGCTAAATTTTCAATTTTTTTCTGCCAATATATAGAAATGCAACTGATTTTGACTTTGTACCTTATGATTGATAAGCTTAGGTGTTCAAGTATTTTGTAGGTTGCTTAGGATTTCCTTCTAATAATCACAAAACTCTGAAAATACAGTTCTGCTTCTTGTTTCCAATTTTTATGGTATTTCTTTTTCTTGTGTAATTATTGCATTAGAAAAATCATCATAAAATTATATGGATTTAGAATTATCTTTTGGGGGTGTTTTTTTATTATAAGTTAAATTTTTAAAATAAATATAGGTGTGATGATCAGCAGGAGAAAGAAATGGCAGCCCACTCCAGTATTCTTGCCTGGAGAATCCCAGGGACAGAGGAGCCTGGTGGGCTGCCATCTATGGGGTTGCACAGAGTCAGACACGACTGAAGCAGCAGCAGTGGTTATCAGCCTCCAAGACGGCCATCAGTGATCTTCACCTCCTGGTGTTCACAGCTATGTTTACTCCCCTCCAGTATTTTACTATGGTGGTTCTGTGTGACTAATTGTATATGGCAGGTTTGACGATATGTCCACTTAGGAAGAGATGATAAAACACAATATTTTCTATCTATCATTTGCCCTGGGGAAAGCCAGGAGCGATGTTGTAAGGACACTCAAGCAGTTGTAGAGATGCCCATGTGACAAAGAATAGAGACTTCCTGCCAACAGTCAGTGAGCAGCTGAGGCCGGTCAACAACCATATGAATAGTCAAGTCTTGAAATGCCTGCAGCCCTGACTGACAACTTGACTGAAACCTTGTGAGAGGTCCTGAATGAGAACCACCTGGACTTGAGTGAGGCTACACCTGAATTCTTCACCCTCAGAAATTTCTGAGATACATTCTTTTTTTTTTTTTTTTTTGCCTTAATCTTCTAACTTTTGGGATAAATTTTATTATGCAGAAATAAATAACAAAATAGAACTATTCAGATTTTCATTTTTTTCTTGTGTCAGTTTTGATTTTTTTTTCAAGGAATTTGCTTATCTCATCAAAGCTGTCAAATTTGGCAAAAAATTGTTCATAGCGTTTTGTTGGTTTCTTTTAATGTCTGTAGGATCTGTACTGGTATTCCTTCTTTCATTTTTGACATTTAAAAAGTTACATTTTCTTTTTTTCTAATAGAGTTATAGACTTTTAATCTTTTTAAAGACTATCTCTTGGTTTCATTATAATTTTTCTGTTTTGTCTATTTTCAATTTTATTGATTTCTGTTTATAACCTCCTTTTTCTATTCACTCTGTTTTTACTTTGCTTCTCTTTTTTTGAGTTTAAGGTGGAAACTTAGAACACTGAAATAATTCTTTTCTTCTTTTCTAATATAAACAATTACCACTATAAATTTCTCTCTAAGCATCACTTTAGTTATCTGTGTTCCACAAATGTTATTTGATATGTTTTGTTTTTATCATTATTTAATTAAATTTCACTCATGTTTTTTTTTTTTTAACACATGGGCTACTTAGTAATATATTACTCATTTTCCAAATCTTTGGAATTTGTAGATTTTTTTGCTATTAATTTCTGAATTAATCATGTTACGATGCAAGACACATTCTGTAAGATTTTAATATTTTGACATTTATCAAGATATGTTTACATTTTTAGTCTCTGAGATGTGGTCCATTTTGAAGAACATTCCTTGTGTCCTGAAAAGTAATGTGTATTCTTTAGTCTTCAAATGTCAGTTAGGTCAAGTTGATTGACAGTGTTGTTTAAAATTTTTGTATCATTATTTTATTTTATTTTTAAGTCAATTGTGCTGTGCTTAGTCACTCGGTTGTATCTGACTCTTCACGACCCCATAGACTGTAGCCCATCAGGCTCCTCTGTCCGTGGGGATTCTCCAGGCAAGAATACTGGAGTGGATTGCCATGCTCTCATCCAGGAGATATTCCCAAGACAAGGATAGAACCCAGGTCTCCAGCACTGCAAGTGAATTCTTTACTATCTGAGCCACCAGGGAAGCCCTAAAGTCAATTACTGAAAAGCGATATTACAACCTCAACTATGATTGTAAATTTATTTATTTCTATACTAATTCTGTCAGATTTTAGCTTATACATATTGAAGCTCCATTATTAGGAAATTATAACATTAACAATTTTCTTGTCTCCCTAATGAACTGCCTAATTAACTTCTTAATGAACTCACGAAAAGTCACTATTTATCTTTGGCAATGATTCCTGTCTTGAGGTCTATTTTGTATGATATTAGTATAGCCTTACCAGTTTTCTTACACTTATTGTTTGCTCAGTCTATTTTTCCATCATATTACTTTAACTTGCTTCCTTGTGGTATACTATAGTGGTTGTGTTTCAGTCTTCTCTTTTTCTATGTGTTTTTCATTTCTTTCTTCCTTACCTCTTATTCCCCTTTTAACTTTTTGAAGATTAATTATATGTAACGTGGATTTTATTTTCCCTGGTAGCTTTTTAAGATTCTCTCCTAGTTCTTAATTTTTGGTGGTTTGCCTCTCATGTATCTAGGTAAAATTTCCCTTGTCTTCATCCTTCTCAGGATTCACTAAACTTCTTGGACATCCAGATTGATGTTCAAATTCTTCTTTCCTGTCCCATCTCTCTCTCTCCTTTTGAGACTAAATATATATATGTTAAATTGCTTGATATTTTCCCATAGGTCATCAAGGATGTGTTTATTTCTACTTTTCAATGTTTTTTCCGTTATTAAAGTTGGACTTTTATTGATCTGTTTTCAAGTTCACTTCTCCCTTCATTGACAGTTTCCAATCAGCTGTTAAATCCATCCAATAATCTTTGCATTTTTAGAGATTATACTTTTTGTTTTAAAGTTTCTGTTTGTTTCCTTTTTACAGTCTTCATTTCTCTGCTGAGGTTCCCAATTTGTTCACTCATATGTCAATATTTTCTTCTATGTTCTTAAGTATACTACTATTAGTTGTTTTAAACTCTGCTAAGTCCATCATCTGGGTCATTTTAGGATCTGTTTCTATTGGCTTATTTTTCCTTGATTATGGCTTACTTTTCCCTAGTTCCTCACATGTTTAGTAATTTCTATTGAAAACTAGACACTGGGATGCTATAGGTATCTGAATTATATTTTATTCTATAGCCAGATAGTATAACGTAACTTTGATTATTGGTGTCCATGATATTTTTCTAGAGGGACCTAGGAATAGGAAATAAGAATAGGAATAATGTGATCGGGTAAAGCTTTTATGAACTGATACTTAACCCAAGACCTGGAGGATGAGAAGAAGTAAATATGCAAGAATAAAAAATATAATCTTTATGAAGGGATTATATTGATAGCCAGGATTTTTTCATTTTTAGTAGCTGTTCTCTGAAATGTTATTCAGTTGTATCAAACTACTTTACAGAGTGAAAACCTTATTTAATTATTTATGGTACATCCTTCAACTAATTTGTTCCTTGAAATTCATTAAGAAGCAATATCACTCAACTTTACAAATTTTATAACTTTATTTGAAATGTTATCAAAGCTTGAATGTGTGATTGTAAACTTTACTCCAAAGAACTTTGAGGTGAACATCCTTATGACCTTACTCTTCAACAGTGTAGTTCAAACTATGGTTCATAAATAGTGGGCACTAAAGTCGATGTGGTGGACTGTGACTAAAAAGGTGATATAGTTCAGTTCAGTTCAGTCGCTCAGTCGTGTCCGACTCTTTGTGACCCCATGAATCACATAGAAAATAAGGGAAGCTGGTGGCTCAGAGGTAAAGAATCCGCCTGCAGTGCAGGAGATGCAAGAGATGCCGGCTAGATCCCTGGATGGAAGATCCCTGGATGGAAGATCCCCTGGGGAAGGAAATGGCAACCCACTCCAGTATTCTTGCTTGGAAAATCCCACAGATGGAGGAGCCTGGCAGGCTACAGTCCATAGGGTCACAAAGAGTTAGTCAGACACAACTGAATGACTAAACACAGAAACACACAGAATAGAAAATACTAGATACATTTCATGTGATAAGATGAATATTGTTTTGTGATACTTTGTTTTGTTGTGTATGCCTGTGTGTTTTGAACTATGATCTAAAACGTATTTCTTAGATTAATAAAGTTCTGAAAAATAATGCACCATGTTATAGAACTATGCAGCTTTCTATGTCATGGGATAATCAGGAACAAACCAAGATAACAGGGTACTAAAATCTATTCATTCATATTGTAATCTAGAGGTGATCTCAGAAGGGAAGGAGGGGTTGTGGAGAGGATGGGCATTTAGTAAGCTATTTATTCATTCTCTTATCCTTCCATCTACTTATTCATTTGATAAGCTCTTATTGAGTTCTATCACTGATCAATCATAGTGCTAACATTTAAGGATATAAGAAAGAAAGAAAAAGGAAAAGATCAAAGAAAGAAATGATAGTTTCTCTAAGGAATTTCATAGTTTAGATGGCAGAGAGCAAAGTAGACAGATATTATGATTATAGTGTGATTAATCCTATGGTACAGACATTGTAGAAATGCCTATGTGTTCCTGGATGGGAGTCTTGAAGGACTTCCAGGCAGAGTTGATGCCTACGGTAACTATTAAAGTTTAAATAGGTATGTCTTAGTCAATTCAGGCTACTGTAACAAGATATGGTAGACTGGTGGCTTAAGCAACAGAAATTTATTTCTCACAGTTCTGGAGGCTTGGAAGTCTGAGATCAGGGTGCCAGCAGATCCTATGTCTGGTCGTGACCCTCTTCTCTGTTTGTTGTATCCTCATATGATAAGGATCAGTCAGTTCAGTTCAGTTCAGTCGCTCAGTCGTGTCCGACTCTTTGAGACCCCATGAATCGCAGCACACCAGGCCTCCCTGTCCATCACAACTCCCAGAGTTCTCTCAAACTCATGTGCATCGAGTCGGTGATGCCATCCAGCCATCTCATCCTCGGTCGTCCCTTTCTCCTCCTGCCCCCAATCCCTCCCAGCATCAGAGTCTTTTCCAATGAGTCAACTCTTTGCATGAGGTGGCCAAAGTATTCAGCTTTAGCATCAGTCCTTCCAAAGAACACCCAGGGCTGATCTCCTTCAGAATGGACTGGTTGGATCTCCTTGCAGTCCAAGGGACTCTCAAGAGTCTTCTCCAACACCACAGTTCAAAAGCATCAATTCTTCGGTGCTCAGCCTTCTTGACAGTCCAACTCTGACATCCATACATGACCACAGGAAAAACCATAGCCTTGACTAGATGGACATTTGTTGGCAAAGTAATGTCTCTGCTTTTGAATATGCTATCTAAGTTGGTCATAACTTTCCTTCCAAGGAGTAAGTGTCTTTTACTTTCATGGCTGCAGTCACCATCTCCAGTGATTTTGGAGCCCCCAAAAATAAAGTCTGACACTGTTTCCACTGTTTCCCCATCTCTTTCCCATGAAGTGATGAGACTGGATGCCATGATCTTAGTTTTCTGAATGTTGAGCTTTAAGCCAACTTTTTCACTCTCCTCATTCACTTTTATCAAGAGGCTTTTTAGTTCCTCTTCACTTTCTGCCATAAGGGTGGTGTCACCTGCATATCTGAGGTTATTGATAGTTCTCCTGGCAATCTTGATTCCAGCTTGTGCTTCTTCCAGCCCAGCGTTTCTCATGACGTACTCTGCATATAAGTTAAATAAGCAGGGTGACAATATACAGCCTTGACGTACTCCTTTTCCTATTTGGATGATGAGCTCTAATCTCTTTCTATTCTTTTTTTTTTTTTTCTTCTGTGCTATGCAGCATGTGGGATCTTAGTTCCTGGAGCAGAGATAGAATCCCAGCCCCCTGCAGTGGAAGCAGGGAGTCTTAACCACTGGACTGCCAGGGAACATTCCATCATGGGGGCTCCACCCTCATGACCTCATCTAAACCTAATTGCCTCTCAAATGTCCCACTTCCTAGGAGATTAGTTTTTGAAATATGAATTTTGAGACGACACAAACATGCAGTTCATACCAAGAAATTTTCAGGCAAAGAAATGGGAAAGTATGTTCTACAAAGATGGAGTGATACCTGCATAGCACAGAAGAAAGAGAGAGAAAACAAATGTGAGTGGAGAATGTGGGACATCTGAGACTAAAAAAAGTGATGGAGAAACTTGACCTTTATATCAGATTGTGATTTTAAAAAATCAGTGTAGAAATAATAGAAACAATTGGTGGTGGCCAGCCTAGAAGCATGGAGGTTGGTGCAGAGGATGCCAGAGGGGACTCTAGTCCTAGGCTGGAAAGAAGGATGTATTTGAGGGAATCTGAGCAAGTGTAATTTAAGAATCACATGACTGATAGGATGAGTACAAGTGTGCATGAGAACAAGATGCCTAAGGGGACTTCTCAACCACTATGTGGGGTCTCAGGGGATGTTAGTGCCATTCTCTGAGAACACATATAGGAGAAGCAAGAAGTTTAGGAGGAAATGTCATCTGTTGAACTGGGTGCTGGCACCCAACTAGTTGAAGAAGCCCAGAGGACAGATGGACTCCCAGGCATGAATGGATTTCAGAGGCATGAATTTTGGAATTCACATCAAACAGTTAGAGTTTGGAGTATCAACATGGCTAGCCCTGTCCAGACTCCAGGAGTCAGTCAGCTGGAGAAAATGGGGAAGCCCATAAATCATCATAGATAAAAGAACAATTTTTCAGGCCCTTATTTACAGTGGTTTTAGTGTGCTACATTTCTAGGGAAATATATGTTCTTGTCACCCAACTGCAAGAGAAGTAAATGAGCTTGAATCACATGAGTAAGTTTAAATGCTAGCCTGAAATTTAGTAAGCTACTTTGCACCTTCCTCATCCATGTCTTCTTCCTCATTAAAAGGGTGCCATTTTCCCTGTGTTTTGGGGGTATAGATTAAAACAAGGCTGGTTGTGAATTAAAAAAAAAAGAATGACACAGTCAAAGAAAAAAGACATTTTTATTATGAGGTAGAGTGGATATTCGGTGATCCTTGCTAAACATCACATCCTGTTGGAGACCTGGAGAAAAGCCAGGTGATGGAGAATTTGGGTCTCCACTTATCCTCAGTTAGCCCCTGACCTGGAGAAGGCAATGGCAACACACTCCAGTACTCTTGCCTGGAAAATCCCATGGACGGAGGAGCCCGGTAGGCTGCAGTCCATGGGGTCGCTAAGGGTCGGACACAACTGAGTGACTTTACTTTCACTGTTCACTTTCATGCATTGGAGAAGGAAATGGCAACCCATTCCAGTGTTCTTGCCTGGAGAATCCAGGGAAGGGGGAGCCTGTTGGGCTGCCGTCTATGGGGTCGCACAGAGTCGGACACGGCTGAAGCGACTTAGCAGCAGCAGCAGCCTCTGACCTAGAAATTGCTAGGATTTTAGGGGCTACAGCTATTGCATGAGACTCTAGTATGTTAGCTACTTTAGGGCAGGGTTTTATGTTTCTTATTTACCACTGTATTCCCAAGCCTGAGTGCCATGCTTGTGGTATAATAAGTGAATGAGCTAGACACCATTCTATAGTGATTAGCAATCTGGTTTGAGTCTTGACCTTAGATTCCTTCTCTAAAAACAGAGCTGCTGTGAGGATTAAATGAGATAGAATACAATGTGCTTGGTGCTGGACTTGGCATAGGGTAACCATACAATAATTCAAGATGTTGCTGTCATTATTGTTGTTGTTTTTATTGTTATTGTCCATTCTTTGTAGGTCTCCACAATAAGCTGGTTCATCAATCAGGTGAAATGCTCTACATTTCAGCTTCTTCCTTTGTGAAATGGCAATTGTTATTGTTGGCTTGCCTATCTCTGGGTTGGTTATTGATTATAAAATGATAGATGAATGGACACTGAGATTGGATCTTACTGTCTTACTCTTGAGAGAATGGTGATTCAGAAAGATCAAGGAACTTAGAGTGAGTGGCACAGCCAAATGAGATATGAATGAGAGAATATTCTGGAAGGTAAAATTCATAAGCAAAATATACTAGTAACTAATAAAATATTAACACGGCATCATGGAGTCCAAAGGGCATGGGCTTTAGTGTCATGCTGGCTTCACTGACAATTTTAACTTCTCCTGTGCTGGGTACGTGAGCATAGGCTTCTCATGGATGTTTCCTGGACCCCACATGAAAACAAGAGTGTGAGGCTGAGTCACTGGTGGCTGTGAAGATAAAAGAGAGGAGGGTGTGTGGAAAGGCCAAGTGAAACCCTTCACACAGCAGGTGTTCGTCTGTACTGTTGCTGGTTTATGATACAACTAACAAGGGAGCAGACTGGGCTATGAATATGGGTCTACTGGTAGCAATTTTAAGTCTCTTTCATTTAGAAAAATTGTGTGTCACATGGAGAAACCTGGGGTGCCTTTAGCACAGGGGGATCAATGTCAGAATTGTGGGCTGAGGATGCAGGGATGCTGTGGTCCCCTAAAACCACCTTACCTCCAGCAGAGGGGCTGTGGCCAAAGCCACTGTGCAGGCAGGACCCTTAAGAACATCTGTCTTAAGTATCTGCACCTTCCACATCTGACCCATCTCAAAGCTGCTGTGCAGTCAGTTTTATAATGCCTAAGGGCACCCAGATGTCAGCCTGGACTCTGAGTGGACCCAGACTGGACTCTGAGCCATTCCACTTGGATTCATATCCCAGCTCTGTGGCTTCATAGCTGCACCTCAGTTTCCTCATCTGTAATGTGGGTTCAGCAATAGAACATATCTCATGGGTTAATGTTTCAAAACATGTGACCTGGGAATCAATATGCAAATGTTTGGTATTTATGGGGGCTTCCCAGGTGACTCAGTGGTAAAGAATCTGCCTACCAGTGCAGGAGACACAGGAGATGTGGGTTCGATCCCTGGGTTGCAAAGACCCCCTGAAGGAGGAAATGACAACCCACTCCAGTATCCTTGCCTGAAAAATCCCATGGACAGAGGAACCTGGTGAGTTACAGTCTGTGGGGTCGCAAAGAGTTAACATGACTGAGCTACTAAGCTTGCACAGTATTTATGACTGTTGCTGTCAAAAGGTTGTTAGAAGAACAGCATTCCTGGTGTAAGGAGAATTTCAGCCCCATCATTCTGTGATAGGACCTGCCACTTCTCCATCCACCTGGATGTTTGTTAATAGTGGGCATCAGAAGGGCACAAAGGTTCTCAGTGCCCAAGGCAACTGGCTGATAAGTGGTAAACCAGGACTCTCCCCGAGGTCTGCTTTTTTGGAAATTCAGTCTACTTGTGACATCTTAATTTTTTGTGTAGCCCACAGTCAGGAGGACGACTGTCACCCCCAAAGTTTGTCTCTGCAGACAGAGCCCAGAGGGAGTGGTACCCTGTCTGATCCTCACCCTGAAGGTTTTGAGCCTCCATTTAGTGAGAACCTCAGGTGGCTGCATTCATGGAGGCTGGCCCCCAGTTGCCAATCTTTTTGGTTTGTAGATGTCAGTGAGTTGCCAACTCTCCAGTGAGGAATACCATCATCTCCAATGCCCTCACACTGGCAACATCAGCAAGAGGTGGGCTGGAGGGTTGGGATGGATGGTTGTGAATAACCCCCTGGGCTGGAGTGGGTCTGAATCCAGCTGGGGCCCAGAGCATCAGAGTTCAGTAAACCTTTGCTGCATGGGGACAGGCCGGTGGTGTGGCCCTCCCAGCAGCACATCTGGCCATGACCCAGCTCACCTTGAGATGGGCCTGGCAGGCTGAAGAAAACACGTGCTATGTGCCGGGCATCTCATGCTTCCCTCCTGGAGGGAAACTCAGTAATCTCTTTCTTGTCCTCTCTACTTCACAGGCTCTGTAGGGGTCCTAGTGTCTCTGCTGACATCTGAGTGACAGCTCAGGTACCATTCCTTACCCTCACCTCCAGGGTGGGCAGTTTGGGGGGGTGAAGTTTGCTCTTTGAGTTTCTCTCCATATTCCCAGTAAGGTCCTGCAAGTTCTGTGGGGCTCCTGTAGTGAGGAGCTTTTGAGAGCTCACCATCCATACCTTCACGATGAACCAGAGGCCCCAGATCAAAGAAGAAGTGCCTATGAGAACACCCCAGAACCAGCATCAATCTGCAAACAGGGCCCCTCCACAGGATAGGAGCTGCTGAGCTCCAGGCAGCAATTCAGAGACCTCAGAGTCAGGAAGCAGTTAATTTGCAATGTGATAAGGAATAAAAGAACTATTAATAATGCGCTTTGCTGACTTGATTCTGGCCCCATTAAACTTTTCCTTACCTTATTTCACACTCCATTTCCAAAGCACCCTCTTTTTCTCTCTCCCCACCTTTAATGGTTCTAGCAAACCTGGGCCCTAATGAAGTCTGGCAGCATAAATTTAAGACAGTGTCTGGCTGAAGTGAACAGAACCTCTCATGTTCAGGAGAATTCTTGGGGTGGCTGGAGACATAAATCTGGCTCCCAGACTGTCCAGTGGATTCTGCAGGCAGGCAGGGGGAGCTGAGAGTGCCTTGCTGTGACAGTCATGAGCAATGGCACCTCAGCAGTTCCCAGGCTACTCAAGTGTGAAACAGCTCATCCCAAGGGCAGGTTATGCGTTTCTTCCCTCATTTTTTCATTCACATCATCCACTGGCCCTGGACCTACTGTATGTTTCATATCCCTTCTAGGTGGTGTCCCCTCCCTTCATCCTTCATTGCAGATGAAGACACTGAATGAAGCTTGTTGGGTATCAGTGACTCACTTGAGCTCATCTGACCTGAGGGAGCAGTGAAGGAATAAGAATAAATCCATTCTATTCCTCCCCAAGACCATCTTTAATTGTTTTTGGTGAAATTTCCCTCCTTTGCAACATCATGAACTCAATGAATTGTCTTCAGTTGGTAAAACACATGCTCTCTCTACCCTGGAATTCACTTCCTGGACTGTCCCCAGGCACTTCCTGGTTGTGTGTATAGAGCTGTTCTTCATCTGTCCCACCTGTGATTATTGTCCACCATGGTGTTGAATCAAATCTTGGTCCCCCTGGGTTCACTGTGAAGTCATATAGCTAGGACCTGAGGCTCTAGAGTCCCTGTTTGGGGCTCAGAGTGACATGAGGCAGGTATGGGGCCCAGTCAGTTTGGTTTCAAACCTGCCAAGCTAAGCTGGGCCTGGGGTGGGTAGATTCAGGCCTGGGGCAAAGATGGGGAAAATAATCAGAGAGCAAAAAGAGGCCTGTGTGGGAAGGAGTGAGTGGAGTGGAAAGAAAGCTCAGATTCTCTATGTACAACTCCAGGGCTTCCTGCGGCCCTTCCTGGTCAAAGGTAACTGCTTGGTCATTGCTGGGTCTGACCTCTACTTGGACTAACTTTGGACACTCTAAACTCTGAGGCCTCAGTTTGATGCTGGGATTTTTTTTTTTTTTAATCAATGCTCTTCCTTTTGTCTTATTTGCCCATTCTCCTCTCACCTTTCAATATCCTCTTAGGTTTCCTTTCCCTTGCCATTACCCTTCAAAGTGGTGTGGCTCTTTGAGGCAAATCTTGATGCTTCTAATGCTAGTGATGATATTACTATTGATGTTTGTGTCACTGTTGGTAATGGTGATGGAGGGGATAGCAGTGTTGTTTTTGGTGCAGGTGTTGGTGGTATTCATGTGGGTGGGGTGTGTGTTGGTTGGTGTTGGTAGAGGTAACAGTGGTAATGGTGTCACTAGTGGTGATTGTGGTAGTGTTGATGGTGTTGGTGGTAATGGTGATGGTGATCTTGCTGTTGGTGGCTATGGTGGTGGTATGGTTATAATGCTGGTGGTGGTGGTGGTATTGTTGGTAATAGTGACAAGGTGGGTAGTGGTGATGGTTATGATGATGGTGGTCATTGTAGTGATGAGTGCTGAGCCTCTGCAAGTAGAGAAAGCATAGAGGCTGTGGAATCAGATAGACATGTGGGCCAATACTGACTGCTGTGAATTATTTAGTGTCTCTGAACCTCTGTTTCTGCATCTATAAAGTGAGGATAATAATGAGATGGGCTGAGACTTGGGACCCTGCCTCAGTGCTTGCATCAGGGCACACCTCTCCACCAGCAACAAAATACAACAAAACTATATGGAACTAAAAATAACTGTGCTGTGAGGCAAATTCTCAACAAAAGATACAAAGACACCAAAAAAACACAACTGCCACTTTCAAAGAGCCTGGAGCAAAAACAGGGTGTCAGGAACAAAAACAGAGTTTTAAGAGCAAAAACACGGTACTGTGCATGCCCCTTGCACACAACACCACCTAAGGGGTGGACCTAAGCCACCCATCCAGCCTGACACTTGGACACATCTCAAACTCACCCAACAATGGGGATAAGCGAGGGAACCTGTTTATTCTTGCTCCAATCTGCTGCAGCAGGGGCCCCAGTAAAGCCTTGCCTGCATTTCTTGTCTGGCCTCTCAGTTCAGTTCAGTTGCTCAGTAGTGTCCGACTCTTTGAGACCCCATGGACTGCAGCACGCCAGGCCTCCCTGTCCATTGACAACTCCTGGAGTTTACTCAAACTCATCTCTATTGAGTTGGTGATGCCATCCAATCATCTCATCCTCTGTCATCCCCTTCTCCTCCTGCCTTCAGTCTTTCCCAGAGTCAGGGTCTTTTCCCATAAGTCAGTTCTTTGCATCAGGTGGCCAAAGTATTGGAGTTTCAGCTTCAGCATCCGTCCTTTCAATGAATATTCAGAACTGATTTCCTTTCGGATGGACTTGTTGAATCTCCTTCCAGTCCAAGGGACTCCCAAGAGTCTTCTCCAACACCACAGTTCAAAAGCATCAGTTCTTTGGAGCTCAGCTTTGTTTATAGTCCAACTCTTACACCCATACTTGACTACTGGAAAAACCATAGCTTTGACTAGATGGACCTTTGTCAGCAAAGTAATGTCTCTGCTTTTTAATATGCTGTCTAGGTTGCTCATAACTTTTCTTCCCAGGAGCAAGTGTCTTTTAATTTCATGGTTGCAGTCTTCAGTCACCATCTGCAGTGATTTTGGAGCCCCCCAAAATAAAGTCTCTCACTGTTTCCACTGTTTCCCCATATATTTGTCATGAAGTGATGGGACCAGATACCATGATCTTAGTTTTCTGAATGTTGAGTTTTAAGCCAACTTTTTCACCCTCTTCTTTCACTTTCATCAGGAGGCTCTTTAGTTCTTCTTTGCTTTCTGCCATAAGGGTGGTGTCATCTGCATATCTGAGGTTATTGATATTCTCCTGGCAATCTTGATTCTAGCTTGTGCTTCATCCAGCCCATCATTTCTCATGATGTACTCTGCATATAAATTAAATAAACAGTGACAATATACAGCCTTGACATACTACTTTCCCTGTTTGGAACCAACTGTTGTTCCATGTCCAGTTCTAACTGTTGCTTCCTGACCTGCATACAGATTTCTCAAGAGGCAGGTCAGGTGGTCTGGTATTCCCATCTCTTTCAGAATTTTCCAGTTTGTTATGGTCCACACAGTCAAAGGCTTTGGCATAGTCAATAAAGCAGAAAGTAGATATTTTTCTGGAACTCTCTTGCTTTTTCAATGATCCAGTGGATGTTGGCAATTGGATCTCTGGTTCCTCTGTCTTTTCTAAATGCAGCTTGAACATCTGAAAGTTCATGTACTGTTGAAGCCTAGCTTGGAGAATTTTGAGCATTACTTTACTAGTGTGTGAGATGAGTGCAATTATGCAGTCGTTTGAGCATTCTTTGTCATTGCCTTTCTTTGGGATTGAAATGAAAATTGACCTTTTCCAGTCCTGTGGCCAGTGCTGAGTTTTCCAAATTTGCTGGCATATTGAGTGCAGCACTTTCACAGCATCATCTTTTAGGATTTGAAACAGCTCAACTGGAATTCCATCACCTCCACTAGCTTTGTTTGCAGTGATGCTTCCTAAGGCCCACTTGACTTCACATTCCAGAATATCTGGCTCTAGGTCTGGCCTCTAGTCATTTTCTAATGCTTGGGAAAGGTCAAGAACCCTGGTCAGGATCAATAATATGTGATGTCATGAGAATGAAGGATAGTGTGTATGTTCCACCCACTCCCCCAAAAGTCTGAGGACTCCTTGTCCTTCTCCCTGGGTATGAGGGCCTGGGCAGTGTCAGTATCCTTCAGGTAAGAGATGACCTCATGATTAATAAGAAGCCATTGAGCCTCCTTGGCCAGGGGTTTGGCAATCATGTTCTAGTGTGACCTTGACTACTCTCATTCCCACAAAAGACCCTCTTAAGATGTGAATCAGTTCAGTTCAGTTCAGTCGCTCAGTCGTGTCCAACTCTTTACAACTCTGTTTCAGAGCAAGGTCCAGTTTTTCTACCACTCATATTACCCTACAGTGAATGGGGCAATGTCATGTCTAGCCCAGATGTCAACCATATTGCTCCACAACCTTGAGATCAAATAGACTTGTCTCAGTCTCTCAACCCCATGACTTGGGGTGACTCTCCAGGACTTTTGGATTTCCCTGCATCTTACTCTGTCTTGGGCCCCTGGTCTTTATAGTCCATCTCTGCATGATAATGTCATATAAGGAAACTGCCCCTCCAAGTGCCACAGAGGATCCACTCCCACAATATGTTTGGGAACAAAGTAGACCTCATGGCTGGTAGCCCTCAGTGAATTACCTAAACATCCTTACTGGTAATTTCTGTTCCTCAGTACCACACCCTCTTGGCTGCCCCCATCCATCTCTCACCATAGGGCCTTTTCCCACTGACACATTGCCCTGCAAAATCTGGCATCTCCTGCTTGTCCCCTTTCCTCCATCATCCAGACTACCAGTTCCTTTCTTCCATCTTCAACTCATCAAGGCCCATCTGTATGGAACACAGCTAGTTTTATCAGTGACAGAAGACCCTTCCCCTATTGATTATACCTAGATGGCTGGGAGTTCAACTGAAGCCTCTCTCTTAGAGGACAAAGATTCTGTCCATCCCTGTCCTTTCCTCTCAGGTTCTGCCAACACCCCATGCCTCACTGAGCTGGCTACTTCCTAAGACCTCCTCCAACCAGGCCTCTTTCCATCCTGAAGAGTTTTGTCTTTAAGGAGAGTCAGAAGCTGGCTCAGGTGTGACCTGGAGTCAAGGCTATTAGTCCCCAAATCCCCTGCATCGGACCCTTCTTGGTTGCTCGGTCCCACTGCTGTGGTTCTCCCCCAGCCCATTCAGTAAACACACATGGCAGCACCCTGCACTACTCTTCTGGAAGCCTTGTGAGCCAGAGGAAGGCACCTCTGGCCAACACAGAAGTATTTACACCTAGCCCCTTATTGACTCTCTGCTTAATCAGGCCTTTAGGGTAGCCATTTCTGAAGCCAACAGAGCTGCATCTCTCAATGACTTTACTTCCCTAGAAACCTCAGACACCTCTCAGTGCATTTCCCAGCCCTAGCTGGTCCTCTCTTTAGAAGAGGTGGTAATGATGGTGATAGTGATGATGAAAGTGAAAGTGAAGGTCGCTCAGTCAAGTTCAACTCTTTGTGACCCCATGGACTGTACAGTCCATGGACTTCTCCAGGCCAGAATACTGGAGTGGGTAGCTGTTCCCTTCTCCGGGGCATCTTCCAAACCCAGGGATCAAACCCAGGTCTCCCAAATTGCGGGCAGATTCTTTACCAGCTGAGCTACCAGGGAAGCCCCAATGATGATGACCACTATTTAATCATCACCTGCTCATCCTAGCATTTTATTTAATCCTCACAGCAACTTTGCTGCCCTGGTAGTGGCACTTTACAAGTAGGAAACCGAAGCCCAGAGAGGTGCAGGGTGTTGCCTTAGTCTTGGAGTTGAAAACTGGTAGAGTCAGGCATCCAAACCAGGTCCTTTTGAGTCTGGAACCCTGCTGGCTCTTCACTTTCACAGACCACAGCAGACTGAGCTCTGCACTGGGCTCTGCCAAGTCCATGGGTCAGGGGATCATGGTTGCTTAAAGCAATCTGTGGTTTACTAACCCTAATCCTTTTAGGATTTCCTGGATTCAAAACAAAATTAAAATGATATATGGAATATTTTGCTCCTTTCTAAAGTATATAAACCCAGAGTGGAAGTGTTGGGGGATTTTGTCTGTGGGTTTGAGGGAAGGGACCAACATTTACTCAGAGTCCATGTTATGACATATGCTTTTTGGGTATTGCAACATGTCATCCTTGCATTGGGCCTAAAGTCTAGTTTTTTGTACCTGTCTTACAAATGAGCCAACTGAGCTTCAGGAAGCAGTATCTTTCATGTCAGTGCTGTGACTCCAGTGTCTGTGTGTTCATCATTGCCTTGCTGTGCTGCACCTTTTAAAGTGGATGTAAGAACTCCTGCACTGAGGACTGAGAGGATGGGTGCTCCCACTGGTGCCTGTGCTGGACTTCTTGGAATGGGGGCTCAGCAATGGCACCCATTGCTGCTGTTTGGAAGGAGGACACCTGCTCAGAGATTCAAGGCATCAGCTGTAGTCCACTCTGGGGGGCTCAGTCTTTGAACCCTGTGTCCTTTCCTGTGTCTGTTTTCCTTTCTTTGGGGCTTTTCTTTTTCTTTCAGTCTCATGGCAAACAGACAAATGACAAAGATGCTGTCTCTTGTCTGTGGCTTCTCATATCAGGTCTCAGGACCATGGTTCAGTAGCCAAGTGGGCTCTCATGCTTTCCCTATACCCTGCTCCTGATTCCTCCTCCTCTTGTCCAGCCACCTGGTCACACAGTAGAGCCAGGCAGGAAACAAGATAGGCGATGTGCATATAATCCCACTTCCCAAGAAGGGGAAGGGGAGTCACCATCTCTACATCAGCTGCTTAGGGAACACTCCATGTTCCAATGACCTACTGTTGCAACAGAAACTACCCCAAAATAGGGGCTTAAAGCAGCACTTGTTTTACTCTGCTCATGATCTGAGGGTCAGCAGTTTGGTTCTGCTCCATGTGGCCACGACTGGTGGGATTCAGCTGGCAGCTGAAGGTCCCAGGAAGGTTTTACTTACATGGCTGGTGCCTGGCAGAGTGTGGGGTGTGAGGTGTAGTGTAGGGGACTGTCTGGGCTTAGCTAGGCCCCTTCTCTTCTCTGTGGAGTTACAGGGCCACTCCAAGTGGTGCCCCTATCCAGGTAGCAGGACTTCTTACATGCAAACTCAGGGCTCCAGTGAGTATCCCAGGAGACGAGATATTGAGGTTGCTCAAATCCTAGGCCTGCAAACTGACACAGCATCACTTTGACACATTCAACTGATGAAGGCATTCACAGAACCCATCAATTCCAGGGGGACAAACAAAGTCACATCTCATGAAAGAAGAAACATAGAATTTGTGGGCATTTTAATCCACCACAACACTGAAAAATATATCAGGTGCTCACATGCCTCTCAGGGTCTTGCTTCTTCTATGTTCCCACCCCCCACTTCTCCTGACACCAGCCAAGCATCTCCTTGTACTTGTGAGGTGGGAGTGTCCTTATTGATAGTATGAGGAATAAGATAGTCAAAACTGCTTTCTCATGCAGATTCACAACTCAGAAATCTGTTTGCCCTTAATGGGATGTGCAGAGGGAGCATGGACGAATAATTTAAATTTCTCACTATGGTTGTTTAGGACGTTGTACTTGATATTTCGAATTCAACTAAAAAAAAAAGTGACTGGAAATATTGAGGACTAAAAATCCACTGATATTTTTTCTTTTGAGAATGACTTCCTTCCTTTCTGTCTTCCTTTATTGTTTTCTATTGAAGTATATTTGGCATGATATTATGTTAGATTCAGGAGTCCATTCTCTTCTTTTTATAAAAAATTATTTTATTGCAGTATAGTTGATTTGCAATATTTTGTTAATTTCTTCTGCATTCAGTCACTTCTTAATAATCTCCTTTGAATCCACCATTTCTGTAAGTATTCAAATCTTCAAAGATTTCTATTACTTCATTGCCATTCTGTCTGTTTGCCACTTTCATAGGCAAAACTTATATCATCATTTCATTTCATTCCAAACCATTCCATCCAAATTAGCCCATTCCATTTCTGTTTTTCCAGCCAGCCAAGTTCAACACACCCCATTCCAGCTATTCCACACCATCCACCTCTAGAGGTTCCATTGGACCTAGGTTTCTCTGTTTGTGGGGTGGTGATGTGACTTGGAGACTTCTTATTGTACCACATCAGCTGGCATATGCTGTCTTGTTGTTTTCTTTCCTGCTGGTGGATTTGTGTTATCAGCCTGAACCATCTTTACAATGTTCCTTATCACACTTTATCTTATGATTTCAGCATCCATTCATAGCCATTACCTAGATTCACTATTTCATTAGGAGTTGCAAAATGATGCATTTAAAATTCCCTCAAACCTGCTGCAAAACTAGCTGGCATTCTTTAATAAAGAGCGATTTATGAATGTTTGTTACTTTATGAAATATTTGTAACTCTAAACTTCAGTTTACACAGGAAGGATAGAAAAATGCTTGGTTCTTGGCTTTTATCATTTTTTAGAAAAATGACTTCATTTCCTTGCAACCTCCTACAGGGATCAGTGAGGTTTTTTGTTTGTTTTTGTAAAATGATGAACTCAGATTTAAAAAAAATCTTAATCGACAACCAAAATTCACTAATTATTGGAAAGAGGATACAAGAAAACAGTAGGCACAGGGCCAGTACTACAACATTGGTCTCTTGCATTGATTTGAATCATTGAATGCAGTTTCAAAAAAACAAGTCCCTTTTTTTGAACTGGGTCATGTTTCAGAGTGACAGATAAGATACAATGATGTGTGAAGTACGAGTAAGTGCAAAGAAAGCCACTTATATTTTGTACTTTGTATTTATATTTCATGATTCACTTAGGTTGAGAGCTTACATGACTATATCTTAGTTTTTGGCCTGCTGTATCCCATGAATCCATAATCCCATATTTATTTATAATAAGCAACATAGATAGCTCAAATATATACTGCTAAAAATTTCTTTTATTGTGACTTTCTTATTGTTCTACTGAGAAATCCTATCAAAGTGCATATGGGGATGGCTAGACAAAGTCAAAGGAGAGTAGCAAGTTTGGGAGTTGCTGTTGACACCATTGTTTTTATATCACAAGGAACTTAGGTCAGATTTCTTGGATTCAAATTCAAGCTCCACTGCCTGTGAGCTGTGTGACTTTGCATAAGTTGTAGAACTCTGAAAAGCCTTCATGACTCATCTGAGGAGTGGGATAAAGTCTATTTCATGAAGTTCATGATAATCAAATAAGACAGTCTTGTAAAATCACTTATCACAGTGACTTCTATAGATGCATAAAAAACACAGGTACCAGCCTTGAGGATAAACATTTGGTAATACACAGCCATACTGGTTCAGCAACATACTAAATAAATTTATAGGTACAACAGAAGGTTAGTTCTGTCTGTTTCATTTTCACAGATGTATTTCATCTCCTGGGATAGTGACCAAGTACAGAGCAGAGATTTGATAAACATTTCTTGCATGTATGAGTGAATGAATGAATGAATACATATAACTTTGTAACAGAAAGTAGGGTATGGCTGCTTGCCACTCAAAAGTCAATAAAGTGGGAAGGCTGGTAGAAGGAAAGTTTGCTTTATTTTGGATGAGAGCAACCAGTAGGGTAGGTGGACTCCTGTCCAAAGGCCAACTCTCCTCTGGTGACAATCAGTGGGTGTGAGCTTTTATAGGCTGAGGAAAGGGGCTACATGTAGAAACAGCACAGTCATCTCTGACAGTCATCTTGAAATTAGACATAGATGGTCTCATCACTGTCATCGTGATTATTTTAAGTGCAGTTAGTCTTCAGTTCCATGATCATTATTTTTTCATTTCCTTGAGGCCATTTCTCAGAATTGTGGCAGCTTATGTCCTGGTTAGAGTCTGGTCATCATGTAGTTAACTTCTTCTACTTGATAGGGGTTTTAGCATCTATAAGACTATTAATAGGACATAGCTGAGAGTATTATCTCTAGGCCTTGAGCAGGAACTAAATGTCCTTGACTATGCTTAATGACTACATTATTATTCTGTGGTCCCCTTTGACTGTTTTCCTTTGTTTCTGCATTTTCTCCTTCTTTGGTTAAACTTATTTTTTGGCTAAAGTTTTTCCAGAGATGAAAGGCAGGCAGAAGACATGAGGAGCAAGGACCATAGGCTCCTGCTCCATTTCAACTTGGGTACAATGTGAAGTGAAGTGAAAGTCGCTCAGTTGTGTCCAACTGTTCGTGACCCCATGTATACAGTCCCTGGAATTCTCCAGGCCAGAACACTGGAGTAGGTGGCCTTCCCCTTCTTCAGAGGATCTCTCCCAATGCAGGGATTGAACCCAGGTCTCCCACATTGCAGGTGGATTCTTTACCAGCTGAGCCACAAGGGAAGCTCTTGGGTACAATGGCTCCATCCAATTATCTGTATTTCTTTCCAGAAATACCTACCACCTTGAAATTAAATGATTACTTTGATTTTTACACAGGTTTTTACATTTTGCTATGTTTGGATGCATTCAGACATTTTTTTCTTTCTTTACTATGGTAAATACACATAACATAAAGTTCCCCATTTTAAAGTGTACACTTCAGTGATATTTAGCACATTCGTAATGTTGTGAAACCATCATCACTATTCAGTTTCAGAGCCTCCTTACTGTCATCAGTGGAAACCCCCTGCTCATTAAACCATGACTCCTTACTTCCCCTGCCTCCTGTCAGCCCCAAGCAACCACAGCTCTGCTTTCTGTCTGTGTGATTTGCTTACTCTGGGCCTTTTCCATAACAGAATCAGACCCGTCAGTCCTAAAGGAAATCAACCCCGAATACTCATTGGAAGGACTGTTGTCGAAGCTGAAGCTCCAATACTTTGGCCACTTGATGCGAAGAGCCAACTCACTGGAAAAGACCCTGATGCTGGGCAAGATTGAAGGCAGGAGGAGAAGGGGGCAGGAAAGAATGAGATGGTTGGATGGCATCACCGATTCAATGGACATTAACTTGGACAAACTCCTGGAGATCGTAAGGACAGGAAGGCCTGATGTGTTCCAGTCCATGGGGTCACAGAGTCAGACACGACTTGGCAAATGAACAACAACAGTATGTGAACTTTCATGTTTGACTTCTTATTAGTAAATTATTTGAGAATAGTTTTAGATTTACAGAAAAGTTGAAAAGACATACAGAGAATTCTCATACACCCTACATTCTGTGATGGATGTTTTGAAACATGTATTTCATGTATTTCAATTCATTCCAGAGTTTATTCCTCTTTGAGGCTTGGATTGCCCCCATCTTTGGCTAGTAGGAACCCTCATAAGTTGACTTCTTGTCTTTTTCTGATGACATGTTTATGAACTTAAATATAATGTATTTTTATGATAACATCTAGAAGCCAGCTGTGAATTGGGAAGTGTGGTTTGGGTGGGGAAGGAGAGTTGACTGGATGGATAAACTTTAGATTAGTTTAAAAAAAAAAAAAGGATGCTAATTCAATTTCTAGGGAAAACAGCATTTTATGCTCCAGAGTTTTGAACTCTGACAGGTTGGCTCCCACTGGACCTGAGATTTCATCCTTATTAACAAACCTAGGCTGGCCTCCCTCCTCCCCTGTTCTGTGCCCATATGAGGAGCCAGACCCTGCTGGATTTTCTCTGCCCATGATAAGTGTTGCCTTTTCTCAGAGCTCATCAGCCTCAGGCCTTTGGGCTTATTAGAAAGAACTGCAGGGCGCCAGGTTTCTCTGCTTCATTGGGAAGAACTGCTGCAGTTACCCACGTGCAGCATTGGGGAAAGCAGATCCAAACTAATCTGCCTGGTGAGCATTGCCCAGCCCTGTGTGTGGAGTGAAGACGAGCCAGAGGAGGATGATGCCAACACAGGAGGATGATGCCAACAGAGGAGGATGATGCCATCAGAAGAGGCTTATGCCAACAGAGGAGATGCCTGTGCAGGAATGTGCTTTGTGTTGCAATTTTGCAGTTACCTCCTCCTTTGATCCCCACTATAAGAACTTTTAAGTGTCTTTGAATAGCCAAAGATAGGCAGTGTAGGGTAAGAAGTGAGGATGGCCCAGTCTTTATCTGCAAGGAGTTTGCAAGGAAAGGGTTAAGCAGCACTGCCAAGCCATCTAATAGTGGTTGATGGAGGACAAGATCCATATCCTGGGTTGGGCTGTGTGGGAGAAGGTCAGAGAGGGAGGCTGCATCACTATTGTAATCAGCATCCCCAGGAGCAAGACTCTGCTAGGCTGTGGTGTGCATCCACGGGTTGATGCCTGGGGAAGCATTTCTAGGTCCCTGGTGTGCACATACGACCGTTGATCTCTACCCAGAACAATCAGCAATGATGTTAGCAGAGATGTCATGGATTAAAGAGAGCACCTGTATATTCATGGGGACAGTGAGTGAGCAGGAAGGTGCAATGGTCAGCATGGGCTTTGGGGCCCAATCATGACCCTAGACCGCCCTCCGAGTCGTCCCAGTCAAAGGGAAACTCATCTTCTCTCTCTGATTGTTTTGAGAATGCAGTGAGAACATGAATGAGCCTGGCTCCAGGCAGGTGCTCCGTAATGGTGGTGGCCATCAGTAGAAGTTTGCTGAATACACCTAAGAGGAATGATGTGTCACAGCCGGTTCCCTTCAAGTGAAGCATCTTGGGTGAGATATCCATGGTCACTGTGACAAGAGAGATGCACAGTGCATCTAAACATGCAGCTCAAGGCCACGAGAGACACAGGGGAAGAGGAGAAGGTCTGCACACAATGCGAGGTCCCTAGACTCTGCTGCAGGCTCTGCTCTCCAGCTTTGGGGTTCCAGTGGCATAGGGGCTATGTGCCCGTGGATTTCTGGGAACTGTGGACCTTGGGCCCCCACCTGGTGATGGTGAAGCCAAAACGAAGAGAAATCTTTGGTTGGCCTTCCCTGGAAGGCAGAAGCTCACCCAGCACCTAATGCTGATCCACCAATGACCTGATAGACCCACATATGGAGGCCTGGGCAAGAAGCCCTCCCATCCTTCCAGTGAAGCAGGAGACAGCCATGTGAAGGTGATTCACATAAGATGAGATATAACTAGGGTTTCTTAGAAGAGGGAGTCCTGAGCTGTGTAGGATTTGTATGGAGTCAGCAGAGTGGAAAGACATTCTAGGTATATGACATGAAAATGCACTGGACTTCGATCAGGGGACCTGGCTTGTATCTTGGCTGCACAACTTACTAGCTGTGTGACCTTGCTTGAGTCACTTAACCTCACTGAGCCTTGGTTTCTTCATCTGTACTATGGACATGATAATTCATTCTGATAATGGTTGTCTTCAGGATTAAATGAGATTGGCTTTAAAAAGCATCCTGGTCAGTGCCTGGGACCTAGAAAGCACCCAGGAAATGGTAACTCTGTGGGAAAGAAAGCACAGGGAGAAAGCAGGGCGCCAATCAGGGACCTTGGGCAGGACCCACAAGTGGGCTTCTGAAACTACGTTTAAGTTTGTGTATCAGTTCTCTTTTTCTGGAGTGAAGATATCATAGATTTTTTAAAAAGTAATAATTAAAAAATATTTATTTTTGGCTGTGCTAAGTCTTTGTTGCTGTGTGAGGGCTTTCTCTAGTTGTGGTGAGTGGAGGTTACTCTCTAGTTGCAGTGCTCAGACTTCTTACTGCTGTAACTTCTCTTGCTGCAGAGCATGGGACCCAGGGCATGCAGGCTTCAGTC
This sequence comes from Oryx dammah, assembly GCF_014754425.2. Classification (NCBI taxonomy): domain Eukaryota; kingdom Metazoa; phylum Chordata; class Mammalia; order Artiodactyla; family Bovidae; genus Oryx; species Oryx dammah. The sequence continues at coordinate 56,684,297 of NW_024070211.1, forward strand.
GTTGTGGTACGCAGGCTCTCGAGCAGTGGTCCCCAACCTTTTTGGCACCAGGGACTGTGCCAAAAGACTGTGGGTGGTGGAGGGAGGATGGTTCAGGCAGTGTGACTGATGGCAAGCAGTAGATGACACTTCCTCTCACCTCCTGCTGGCCCGGTTCATAACAGGCACAGACAGGTACCATGGGTGGCACACAGGCTTAGTAGTTGCAACTCATGGGATCTAGGGCGTGGGTTCAATAGTTATGGCACATGGACTTAGTTGCCTCACAGCATGTGAAGTCTCCAGGATCAGGGATCAAATCCAGGTCCCCTGCATTGGCAGGCAGATTCTTAACCAGTGGACTGTCTGGGAAATGCTGATTTTGTAGACTTATCAGATTCTCAAGAGTCTGTAACCAGAAAAGATATAGAACCATCAATGGAGAGCTTTAGACTTTCCAAGGTGTAACTTCCCGTTAACTCATTTGAACACACATGAGTTCCATGTGATAAGTTGAGCAGTTATTACTATTATTTATGTTTGATGGTTGAAATAATGGTCTTAGGGCCCCAGGACCATGGCAGACACTGAACTCTTGTGGGTAGCTTCTTCATCATCTTTCCCTTTTCCCCTTCTCAAGAGTTTCAGATTGCCATTGGAGTTCCATGTACTTCCATAAAAGCAGGCTATTCCCCAAGACAGTGAGTTCAGGGCCCAGGAATGTTGAACAGCACATTCAACCTCAGCGGCTGCTGATTGGTCCAAGCATGAACATGAGACCCAGTGGTCCAACTAGAGTGAATCCTCCAATTGTAACCATAAATTCTTGGACATGTATTTTATCTTTCTTTGGACTATATGTAGGTAAGACAGTCAGTTCAGTCACTCAGTCATGTCCGACTCTTTGCAACCCCATGGACTCCAGAAGACCAGGCTTCCTTGTGCATCATCAGCTCCCGGAGTTTACTCAGACTCATACCCATCGAGTCAGTGATGCCATCTAACCGTCTCATCCTCTGTCATCCCCTTCTCCTCCTGCCCTCAGTCTTCCCCAGCATCAGGGTCTCTTACAATGAGTCAGCTCTTCACATCAGGTGGCCAAATTATTGGAGTTTCAGCTTCAGCATCAGTCCTTCCAATGAATATTCAAGACCGATTTCCTTTAGGATGGACTGGTTGGATCTCCTTGCTGTCCAAGGGACTCTCAAGAGTCTTCTCCAACACCACAGTTCAAAAGCATCACTTCTTTGGTGCTTAGCTTTTTTTTATAGCCCAACTCTCACATCCATATATGATTATTGGAAAAACCATATCTTTGACTAGATGGACCTTTGTTGGCAAATAATGTGTCTGCTTTTTAATATGCTTTCTAGGTTGGTCATAACTTTTCTTCCAAGGAACAAGCATCTTTTAATTTCATGGCTGCAGTCACCATCTGCAGTGATTTTGGAGCCCCCCCAAATAAAGTCTGACACTGTTTCCACTGTTTCCCCATCTAATTCCCATGAAGTGATGGGACCAGATACCATGATTTTAGTTTTCTGAATCTTGAGTTTTAAGCCAACTTTTTCACTCTCCTCTTTCACTTTCATCAAGAAGCTCTTTAGTTCTTTGCTTTCTGCCATAAGGGTGGTGTCATCTGTATATCTGAGGTTATTGATATTTCTCCTAGAAATCTTGATTCCAGCTTGTGCTTCATCCACCCCAGCTTGTGCTTTCTCATGATGTACTCTGCATATAAGTTAAATAAGCAGGGTGAGTATATACAGCCTTGATGTACTCCTTTCCCAATTTGGAACCAGTCTGTTCCATGTCCAGTTCTAACTGTTGCTTCCTGACCTGAATACAGATTTCTCAGGAGGCAGGTAAGGTGGTCTGGTATTCCCATATTTTGAAGAATTTTCCACAGTTAGTTTTTATCTACACAGTTAAAGGCTTTGGCATATTCAATAAAGCAGAAGTAGGTGTTTTTCTGGAAGTCTCTTGCTTCTTCGATGATCCAACGGACGTTAGCAATTTGATCTCTGGTTCCTCTGTCTTTTCTAAATCCAATTTGAACATCTGGAAGTTCTTGGTTCACATACTATTGAAGCCTGGCTTGGAAAATTCTGAGCATTATGTTGCTAGCATGTGAGATAAGTGCAACTCTGTGGTAGTTTGAGCATTCTTTGGCATTGCCTTTCTTTGGGATTGGAATGAAAACTGACCTTTTCCAGTCCTGTGGCCACTGGTGAGTTTTCCAAATTTGCTGGCATATTGAGTGCAACACTCTCACAGCATCATCTTTTAGGATTTGAAATAATTCAACTGGAATTCTATCACCTCCACTAGCTTTGTTTGTAGTGATGCTTCCTAAGTAAAGCCCACTTGACTTTGCACTCCAGGATGTCTGGCTCTAGGTGAGTGATGATACCATCTTGCTTATCTGGGTCATGAAGCTCTTTTTTGTATAGTTCTTCTGTGTATTCTATATGTAGGTAAAGGGGTTGCTATAGTCACTTTATTCCCATGAGCAAAGGGGTCTTGGGAGGCAAGTCAGCCCAGAGGAACTAGAGAATCACAGAGAACAGTTTGTCTGAATTAACTCTGGGCTTTCTCATATATCATGAATTATACATTTTCTATTATTTGCAACCCAAACCTTCCAGTCAATATAGGGGCCTCAACCAAGGTCATTCAAGGCATTGTTGACAGAACTAGGTCAAGATTCCCACATTTTCTGGTTCTCATTAACAACCATTTAGCTCAACCCTTCACCAGTTGGCCATGACCTTCCCCAGATTTGTTGACATCTTTACTTGCCTCAGCTCTTGAGAGAGAAGTTCCTATGAATTTTCTTCTTGATGGGAAAACAACTTCTTTAAAATTTAGGTTCTAAAATCCTACATGGCTTCTCCTACAAATTCCAAGAAAGAACTTACATAACTAAGATTTGGAGAACTCATCTACCCCTTCCAGCAACTCTTGACCTTTCCAAGTTTAGACAGAAGGGATTAGCAGTTGCTGTTCTGCCCACACTCTGCTCTCTCCTCCATCAAATGCACACCTAGTGCCTTCTGTGGTCAAATCCCATGCTGGTTGTGGACTGCAGAAAGCATATACAGTGCTTCCACCAATGAAAGACTTCCTACAGTTGGTAAGCACATAGAATGCTTAGTGAATGCAAGTGTGAGAGGGTAGAAACTGCTCATTCAGACTGATGAGGTGTGTCCTCAGGGATCTGCCAGCACCTGGATAGCACCTGGCCCTGCTGGCGAGCCAAAGTCCACATACAGCTGTGGAAAAGCCCTCGCACATCTGCACCATGTGCTGTAATGGACTGATGTAACTTCAACTTGGGCAGGACTTTGGCTGGAGTGATTGAACCTTGGGCAAGTGCATGAAATGCTCAGAACCTTAGTTTTCCATATAATAAATATATACACTCCCTTTGCATTGCTCTTGTGTTTACTAAGATAATGTCAGTGAATGCATGTTCTACTAACAGCCAGGAAATGCTTTATAGATATAAGTATCATTTTCTGTGTTACCCTTATAGCACTATGCCCCCATCAAAATTCATAAAAAAAGAATATCTTCCCCTTAAAACTGTAGACTGAACATTATTAGGAAAGGAAATCATCACTTCTTACATCACCCCTCCCCTAAATCACAAAGTTTAACCCCAGAGATATATTTGCATGCTGTGTGTCTTTAGGATCATGCTGTCTGCAACTTCTGCAGTTGATATGGGGCCAGCTGAGGGGAGGGATGAGCTGACTTGCCCTAAACCTGGCTCTGTGTTTATCAGTTGCTGTGTGACCCTGGGCAAGACACTTTACCACTCTGAGCCTCAGTTTCCTCTTCCATAAAATGGAGATAATTTTTACTTATTGCTATGATTTTGGCAAAGGTTTTGCTAGAGTTGGGTAGAGGTCAGCTTTTTCCAAAGCAGCAATCTCGTTGGGTCAGATGTATGTTTGTTTGTGTTGTCTGTTCTCTTAGATGTGAATGCATATTCTACCCATTGGGGCACTTTGGGATTGATTAGGAGCAAAGGAACATGAGAAAAAAGAGCCAAAATGAATAGTAGCACCAGGCCCCAGGAGAAGTTCAGCCACATTGGTGACTCTCGGGTGGCCAGCATGGCTTCGAGAGTTATGAGCCCTTCACCTGCCAGGTATTAATAAGAGCATGGCTTCCCCCCAGGACTGGCTGCTTTTCCAGGGCCTGTGGGCAGCTGCAGGCTCAAGTAGGACATGGGGCCTAAAAAGAAGAGATATCCTCCCAGGCACTGCCAATAGTGTGGTGTTAGCTTAGGCCCCGGGCGAGTGACGCACAGGGAAACAGACTGAGATGGAGGTCTGTGTGTAGGTAGTGCTCTCGAGCAGAGGACAGTGTGACCAGACATGGGGGAGAGTTCAGCTGAGTACAGCCCCAACAGAGGCCTGAACAGATCCCTGGAGATACTTTGAGGCTGGGCTGGCCCTTCAGAAATGCCCCTAATTGAGGAAAGGGGGCCAAGTTGTTGGACGCGATATGGACTTTCTCCAGGGAGGGAATCATCTTGGGGGAGACAGAACCTTCTGGCAATACTCCAAGAGGATCTTGGCTGTGAATCCCGTTAAGTGAAGACATTGGTCAGCATTCAGGCTCTGGGGGTGCTCTCACTGCCTACTGCTGTGACATGGAGCCTGAACTGAATCTGGCAGAGCTGTCGTTCAGGGTCCCTGAGTGCCTGTGTCTTCTTAACTCTCACGGGAGATGGGGCAGAGGATGGAAGGCCCATGCCACTCTGGTCCCCAGTGAGGTTATCCCTTTAACTTTGTAAATATCCGGTGAAAGGATAAGCCTGTCATAAAGAAAAGAAACTGCAGTGAATGTTCTGGGAAACTAGCCAAGGAGGAAACTGCTGGAAGAAAACTTGCTGGTGTCCAGGGATTGCCATATTGGGGCTTACCCCAGATGGCCAGGCATGGGGACCCACACATGAACCCTTCCCTTTACCTCTTGTTACTCATAAGATAGATGGTAACCTGTGCTTGGCAGACCCAGCTATTGAGTTTCTTCTGATGTTAGTTTCCATTGCTTAACCCCACTCTTCTTTATTTAATTTATCTAGTATTTGTTTATTTCTCACTGTGGAAGGTAAGCTTTTAGTACACAAACATTAGGCTCTGTGTCTATCTCCCCTCTCCTACCATCTCAATAAAGTTAAATTATAATTTCAAGTTAAATCAATATTCCCTTGTTTGATACTATGATTATGTAAATATTGTTCATAACTGATGTTAGTTAGGTTGCATAATTACATTTCATTTCTTGTGCAGTGTTTAACTTTTCTGAGAGCTAATTACTGACTTAAAAATGGATTAGTTTTATATGTATTTGTGACTTACTCTTCCCATACCTGTGGGCTATCTGCAAGCCTCTCTCAATATGGTCTGGCAATTAGGTACTCTGTTAGTTTTTGGCAACTTCCCTCTTGGAGCCCTCCATTCTCAAACATCCATCTGGACAGGTTGTTACAGGCCACCTACACAGCTGTTTCTCAGAGACTCCTCTTCACTATCCTTATCTGAGCTTTACAAAGGTCTGAGAAAGTGTTTGAGATGTGAGAAAAAAAAATTATTGGCTCCTAAAATAAAATTGCAAATTAGAAATAAACAAACATTTAATTAAATTGCATACTATCGTGTCAACTAGTCAATTGCAACTCAACTCAGCTCATTCCTCTAAGCAGCACTCTGATCCAACCTGCACACATGGCTGGATCCTGAGAGGTCCCTGAAGATACCCATAATGCAGTTCTCCATTTCCTTCTTGGGGATGGAGCTTCTGTAGCAAACAAAATGGTTTGCATGGCACTGATTCAAACCCATGTTTGCAGAAAAGTTTACACCAAAGAGAAGCCCAGACTTTTGGGAATTATCTTCTTGCTATTCTCATATCTAACTCCTTGGTTCATTTTCTCACCTGCCACTGTAACCACTCTTAGTTCTCTGGTGTGATCCACCATGCAGTTTCTAAGATGACTGACTATTTTCTAGCTCCATCCTTTATCTTTCCTCCTTGGACAAGGGATTCTATAGATGATCTCATAGGTGTCATCTTTGTTGACTGAAGTGGTCTCCAGTTCCTCCTAGGTTTAGCTCCTCCTTCAGCCCCAAGGTAGATCAAGAAGGCAGTCTTTCCTGTTTTTCATTCCAATAAGGGTGTATTGTCACATATGATTCTGGTCGTCTTCCCTTCACTCTCCAGATTTATTCTCTACCCTTCTTTACAATGCTTTCAGTCATAGGAAGCTGACCTGTACCAACTGCCCCATCCCGTCTCTCCTGCCCTCTGCTTCCAGTTGGATTTGGCCAATGGGGGCTCTGCAGGAGATCTGCAGGCAGGATCGGAGTGAGGGCAGGGCTGCTGCTGTCAAGTTGACCTCTCAAACAGATCTTTGGCTCTGGAATTTTCTCCCTCCTCTTGCCAGCTAACCATGTAGCTGTTTCTAATGTGAAAAAAAGTCACAGGCATGAGTCTTTCTGATTATGTAGAGGCTAAACCTCAGGAAAGAGAAATGTCATATTCTTTCTGTAACTTAATTTTTATTTTATGTCTCCATTTTGCTGAGAATATACATATATGATTTAAGTCAAATTGGTCTTCCTTTATTTTCCTTGGGTTTGGACCTAATTTGGGGTGTTATAAGTTTGGTAGTTAAAAGATCTCAGTGTTATCTGCTCATAGCAGACTTTATTGAGATGCCTGTAGTCCTAGCCTCAGTGGTCAGTCTACTTTGACTAGTCACTGACTAGTGACTCAGTACTGAGTCACACCATGTTGTCTAGGTTATTTAAGGCCTCCTTTGCTACCCTAAACATAACACATGATGTTGAATTTACCTTGGGGCTGTGCCTAGGAAAGGGGACAGATTGTCTGCTCAGTTCTTGACTATCTCAACCCTAGTTGAGGGTTTTGTTATTTTTCACCCAGAAAGGAGCTTTATTTCTAAGGGACTTCAGAAATGTCAACTCTCAACCTTTCCCCCTATACTGTGAAACTCTTCACTAGTTTGAGAAGTAGAGAATGGGAAACCCTGATTCATGTCTTCCTGGATGTTCCTACTGTATATGCCCTGAGCTCTTTCTCTTCTGGGTGGGACTGTAGATTTTGGAAAGTCAAAATCCAGACATGAGCTGAATTCTTCAGGAGAAAAGTTGGAGGGATTAGGAAGACCAAGAAACATACTCAAGGGAAAAATAAATTATTCTTTAAAAATTCCCTCCTGCTTCCACCCCACCCCTGACTGTGCCTCTTGGGTAATATGAGGGAGAACAGCTAAGAAGTGGTAAGAAATCATTGGCTGAACACTCTACGCTTTAGAAGAGGAGAAATGGAGAGTGGAGGTGCTGGAAGGGCTGGGGAGATGAAGGACTGGTTTTTTGGAACTCAGATCTATTGTGGGGCTGCCAGAAACATCCACCAAGAATGAGGTCCTAGGTTGGAACTGGGTAGGATTGAGGTGTACTTAGAGAGGCCAGGAATAGGTAGAGCAGAGGACAGTGACATCTGTACCTGAAAGAGTGAGAAGACAGCTTTTTATCCAGTTTGAAGACTGAGCCCGAAGCCCTGAAAAAGGGGCAACACCATCACACCAACTCTTTTGGAGGGCTTGTGACATGCTGGGCCCTAAGTGTTGTTCATTTAGTTTTCACAATTGCTCAGTGCATACTGTGCAATATTATCCCCACTTCTTTGGTGAGAAAACTAAGAACAAAGAGCTTGGTTCCCTAACCAGGATCACCAAGCTGTAACATATGACTGCAGTTCTATTTGGTTCTAAACTTGGGTCTCAACTATTCCCAACTATCTGCTCTGATTAGTGCAGCAGAGAAATGGAGAGACTGAGTCAGTGACAGCTTCAAGAATGAGGTGACAGTGATAAGAATAGTGCCAATAAATGTTAATGTTAATGTTAATAAATGTTAATGATTAAACATGTTATAGACTAAATGTCATTAGTCTTTATGCCTTCTGCAAATCCTCACTTCCCTGTACATTTTTGGAAGCAAAGACTGAGTCACTCAGTTAGGAGGGTGTCTTGCACAAGGCAAACTAAACAATTACCACCACTGCAACTGCCCTCCATTTGAGTTCAATTAAGGCATGAATTCTTCAGTACATGCTTGCTCTTAGCTATACCAGGACTTTATTCAAAAGTCACTCTAGGGTTGATCTTCAAAAGAATTCTGTTTTATGAGAAGAGCTCATATAACTCAAATTAAAAAAAAAAAACATAAAAGACAAATAATCTTCAAAATAATGGGCAGAAGATCTAAATTGACATTTCTCCAAAAAAGACAAACAGATGGCCAACAGGCACATGAAAACATGGCCAATCTCACTAATTATTAGAGAAATGCAAATAAAAACTACAATGAACTAGCACTTCACACCAGTCAAAATGACCACCATCAAAAGAGTCTACAAATAATAAATGCTGAAGAAAAGGGAACTCTCCTGCATTGTTGGTAGGAATGTAAAGTGGTGCAGCCACTATGGAAAATAATATGGAGTTTCCTTAAAAAAACTAAAAATAGAACTAATATATGATCCAGCAATCTTGCTCTTCAAGCATATATCTGGAAAAGACAGAAACTAATTTGGAAAGATACATGCACCCCAATGTTCATAGCAGCACTATTTACAATAGCTAAGATGTGGAAGAAATCTAAATATCCATTGACAAATGAATGGATAAAGAAGATGTGGTATATATGTACAACAGAATATTAACCAGCCATAAAAAAGAATGAAACAATGATATTTACAGAAACATGATTGAACCCAAAGATTATCATACTAAGTAAAGTAAGTCAAATAAAGAAAGACATATAATATGATATCACTTATATTTGGAATCTAGAAAATATCTTAATGAACTTATTTGCAAAATAGAAACAGACTTACTGACATAGAAAAACAAACTCATTTCTACCAAAAGGGAAAGAAGGTGAAGGATAAATTAGGAGTTTGGGATTAACAGATACACAGTACAAAAAGTAGACAAACAAGGACCTACTGTATCATATAGGGAACTATATTCAATATCTTGTAATAGCCTGTGTGGAAAAGAATCTTGTAATAGCCTAATAAAAAAGAATCAGGTATACATATACATATATATATATATGTGTGTGTGTGTGTGTGTGTGTGTGTGTGTATCTGAATTACTTGACTGTATCACTGAAACTAACAGCATTGTAAATTAAGAATACTTCAATAAAAAAAGAATTCTATTGAATTAGACATTGGAAAAATGAAGGAAGAGGCAGCTCTAAGCTGTTGTTTCCTTACATAAGCTTTAAAAAAACAAGTAAAAACTTAAGGAACCAACTGTACTGGAATTCTAGAAAAAAAATGATTAAATACAGAAACTAAGTGAATACCAAATTAAGAAAAAGGCAACTTAAAAATGTTCTTGTATTAAAAAAAAAACAAACCTGTCAAAACACTAACTAACCACAAGCTAAAGAAAAGACTTCATCGACCACACAAGACAGATAATGCAGCCTGCAAAAAAAACTGTTGAAAAGTAACTACAGAGACTACAACAATCAGGAAAAGTTAGCAAATGCTAAGGTAAGCCCTGGGATTTCTTTGGAGGGAATGATGCTGAGCTGAAACTCCAGTACTTTGGCCACCTCATGCAAATAGTTGACTCATTGGATAAGACTGATGCTAGGAGGGATTGGGGGCAGGAGGAGAAGGGGACAACAGAGGATGAGATGGCTGGATGGCATCACTGACTCGATGGACGTGAGTCTGAGTGAACTCCAGGAGTTGGTGATGGACAGGGAGGCCTGGCGTGCTGCAATTCATGGGGTCGCAAAGAGTCGGACACGAATGAGCGACTGAACTGAACTGAACTGAACTGAAGGTAAAGGGAGAATTTCATTTCCAAAGTTACCATATTATAATACTCAAATATCTGGTGTTCAACAACAACAACAATCAACAGAAAAATCAGAAGGCATACAAAGAAACAGGAACAAATGATCCACCAAAGAATAAAATAAGTAGTATGAAACCATCCCAGAGGAAGATTAGACATTGAACTTACTAGACAAAGACTTTTGTATGTGTGTGTCCATATCGATTTTATTTGTTTATTTATTTCCTCTTTTTATTATTATATTTTTTCTTCTTTACAATATTGTATTGGTTTTGCCATACCTTGACATGAATCCGCCATGGGTGTACATGTGTTCCCCATCCTGAATCCCTCTCCCACCTCCCTCCCCATCTCATCTCTCTGGGTCATCACAGTGCACCAGACCCGAGCACCCTGTATCATGCATCGAACCTGGACTAGTGATTTGTTTCACATATGATAATTTACATATTTCAATGCCATTCTCCCATATCATCCCACCTTTGCCCTCTCCCACAGAGTCCAAAAGACTGTTCTATACATCTGTGTCTCTTTTGCTGTCTCACATACAAGGTTATCATTACCATCTTTCTAAATTCCATATATATGCATTAGTATACCTTATTGGTGTTTTTCTTTCTGGCTTACTTCACTCTGTATAATAGGCTCCAGTTTCATCCACCTCATTAGAACTGATTCAAATGTATTCTTTTTAATGGCTGAGTAATACTCCATTGTGTATATATACCACAGCTTTCTTACCCATTTGTCTGCTGATGGACATCTATGTTGCTTCCATGTCCTGGTTATTATAAACCGTGCTGCGATGAACATTGGGGTACACGTGTCTCTTTCATTTCTGCTTTCCTTGGTGTGTATGCCCAGCAGTGGGATTGCTAGGTCATATGGCAGTTCTATTTCCAGGTTTTTAAGGAATCTCCATACTGTTCTCCATAGTGGCTGTACTAGCTTGCATTCCCACCAACAGTGTAAGAGGGTTCCCTTTTCTTCACACCCTCTCCAGCATTTATTGCTTGTAGACTTTTGGATCGCAGCCATTCTGACCGGCATGAAATGGTACCTCATTGTGGTTTTGATTTGCATTTCTCTGATAATGAGTGATGTTGAGCATCTTTTCATGTGTTTGTTAGCCATCTGTATGTCTTCTTTGGAGAAATGTCTATTTAGTTCTTTGGCCCACTTTTTGATTGGGTCATTTATTTTCCTGGAATTGAGCTGCAGGAGTTGCTTGTATATTTTTGAGATTAATTCTTTATCCATTGGTTCATTTGCTATTATTTTCTCCCATTCTGAAAGCTGTCTTTTCACCTTGCTTATAGTTTTATTTGTTGTGCAGAAGCTTTTAATTTTAATTAGGTCCCATTTATTTATTTTTGCTTTTATTTCCAATATTCTGGGAGGTGGGTCATAGAGAATCCTGCTGTGGTTTATGTCAGAGAGTGTTTTGCCTGTTTTCCTCTAGGAGTATTATAGTTTCTGGTCTTACTTTTAGATCTTTAATCCATTTTGAGTTTATTTTTGTGTGTGGTGTTAGAAAGTGTTCTAGTTTCATTCTTTTACAAGTGGTTGACCAGTTTTCCCAGCACCACTTATAAAAGAGATTGTCTTTACTCCATTGTATATTCTTGTCTCCTTTGTCAAAGATAAGGTGTCCATAGGTCCATAGGTATCTCTGGGCTTTCTATTTTGTGCCATTGATTTATATTTCTGTCTTTGTGCCAGTACTATACTGTCTTGATGACTGTGGCTTTGTAGTAGAGCCTGAAGTCAGGCAGGTCGATTCCTCCAGTTCCATTCTTCTTTATCAAGATTGCTTTGGCTATTCAAGGTTTTTTGTATTTCCATACAAATTGTGAAATTATTTGTTCTAGCTCTGTGAAAAGTATCGTTGGTAGCTTGATAGGGATTGCATTGAATCTATAGATTGCTTTGGTTAGTATACTCATTTTCACTATATTGCTTCTTCCGATCCATGAACACTGCATAGTTCTCCATCTATTTGTGTCATCTTTGATTTCTTTCACCAGTGTTTTATAGTTTTCTATATATAGGTCTTTTGTTTCTTTGGGTAGATATATTCTTAAGAGGAACCAGAGATCAAACTTCCAACATCTGCTGGATCATAGAAAAAGGAAGAGAGTTCCAGAAAAAACATTTATTTCTGCTTTATTGACTATGCCAAAGCCTTTGACTGTGTGGATCACAATAAACTGTGGAAAATTCTGAAAGACATGGGAATACCAGACCACCTGACCTGCCTCTTGAGAAACCTATATGCAGGTCAGGAAGCAAAAGTTCAAACTGGACATGGAACAACAGACTGGTTCCAAATACGAAAAGGAGTAGGTCAAGGCTGTATATTGTCACCCTGCTTATTTAACTTATATGCAGAGTACATCTTGAGAAACACTGGGCTGGAAGAAGCACAAGCTGGAATCAAGATTGCCAGGAGAAATATCAATAACCTCAGATATGCAGATGACACCTCCCTTATGGCAGAAAGTGAAGAGGAACTAAAAAGCCTCTTGGTGAAAGTGAAAGAGGAGAGTGAAAAAGTTGGCTTAAAGCTCAACATTCAGAAAACTAAGATCATGGCATCCAGTCCCATCACTTCATGGGAAATAGATGGGGAAACAGTGGAAACAGTGTCAGACTTTATTTTGGGGGGCTCTAAAATCACTTCAGATGGTGATTGCAGCCATGAAATTAAAAGATGCTTACTCTTTGAAGGAAAGTTATGACCAACTTAGATAGCATATTGAAAAGCAGAGACATTACTTCGCCAACAAAGGTCCATCAAGTCAAGGCTGTGGTTTTTCTAGCGGCCATGTATGGATGTGAGAGTTGGACTGTGAAGAATGCTGAGTGCCGAAGAATTGATGCTTTTGAACTGTGGTGTTGGAGAAGACTCTTAAGAGTCCCTTGGATTGCAAGGAGATCCAACCAGTCCATTCTAAAGGAGATCAGTCCTGGGTGTTCTTTGGAAGGACTGATGCTAAAGCTGAAACTCCAATATTTTGGCCACCTCATGAGAAGAGGTGGAAAGTCATTGGAAAAGACTGTGATGCTGGGAGGGATTGGGGGCAGGAGGAGAAGGGGACGACAGAGAGATGAAATGGCTGGATGGCATCACCAACTCAATGGACATGAGTCTGAGTGACTCCGGGAGTTCGTGATGGACAGGGAGGCCTGGCGTGCTGCAGTTCATGGGGTCGCAAAGAGTTGGACACGACTGAACTGAACTGATTCCTAACTATTTTATTCTTTTCATTGCAATGGTGAATGGAATTGTTTCCTTAATTTCTCTTTCTGTTTTCTCATTGTTAGTGTATAGGAATACAAGGGATTTCTGTGTGTTGATGTTATAATCTGCAAATTTACTATATTCCTTGATTAGGTCTAGTAATTTTCTGGTGGAGTCTTTAGGGTTTTCTATGTATAGGATCATGTCATCTGCAAACAGTGAGAGTTTTACCTCTTCTTTTCCAATCTGGATTCCTTTTATTTCCTTTTCTGCTCTGATTGCTGTGGCCAAAACTTCCAAAACTATGTTGAACAGTAGTCGTGAGAGTGGGCACCCTTGTCTTGTTCCTGACTTTAGGGGAAATGCGTTCAATTTTTCACCATTGAGGATAATGTTTGCTGTGAGTTTGTCATATATAGCTTTGTTTGTATATGTATATGTTTGTATATGATGAGGTTTGTTCCTTCTATTCCTGCTTTCTGGAGGGTTTTTATCATAAATGGATGTTGAATTTTGTCAAAGGCTTTCTCTGCATGTACTGAGATAATCATTTTTCAATTTGTTAATGTGGTGTATTACATTGATTGATCTGTGGATATTGAAGAATCCTTGCATCCCTGGGGTAAAGCCCACTTGGTCATGATGTGTGATCTTTTTCTTATGTTGTTGGATTTTGCTTGCTAGAATTTTATTAAGGATTTTTGCATCTATGTTCATCAGTGATATTGGCCTGTAGTTTTCTTTTTTTCTAGCATCTTTTAGACAAAGACTTTTAAACAACTGTCTTAAAATATGCTCAAGAGTAAATAGAAAAACATGGACAAAGACTTTCAAAAAATCAAAAAATGAAGTAAGAAAAATGAGAATGTCAATAATGACATATAAACTATTCAATAAAAAAAACAAATTCTGGAGGTGACAAGTACAATGACTAAAAAGAAAACAAACTAGTAGAGTTCAACAGCAGATTTCACCAGGCAAAAGAATGTATTAGTAAATTTGAAGATGGGAAAATTGAAATCATCAGCTATGTGGAACAAAAGGAAAAATAACAAAGAAATATGAACAGAGCTTAAGGGATATATGAGACACTATCAGGGACACCAATATATGTATCATGGAAGTCCCAGAAGGAAAAGACAAAGAGAAAGGAACACAACGAATATTTCAAGAAATGATGTTTTCTTTGTCAAACATTATCAAGAAAGTGAAATGATAAATTACAGAATGAAAGAAGGTATTTAAGAATCAGAAAAGTGTTTACTGTCTAGAATTTATAAAGAACTCCTACAACTCAACAACAAGGCAAATAACACTAGTTGTTGGTAAAAACAATTGGGAAAAATGAGTACATGATTTGGATAGACATTTCTTAGAAGAATATATATAAATGGTTAATATATATATCATGAAAAACTGCTCAACATCCTTAGTCATTGCATGCATGCATGATAAATCCCTTCAGTTGTGTCCAACTCCCATCAGGTTCCCTATCCATGGGATTCTCCAGGCAAGAATACTGGAGTGGGTTGCCATGACCTCCTCCAGGGGATCTTCTTGACCCAGGAATCAAACTGGCATCTCTTAAGTCTCCTGCATTGGCAGGCAGGTTCTTTATCACTAGTGCCACTTGGGAAGTCCCATTAGTCATTGCTGCTGCTGCTGCTGCTGCTGTCAAGTTACTTCAGTCGTGTCCGACTCTGTGAGACCTCATAGCCCCACCAGGCTCCCCTGTCTCTGGGATTCTCCAGGCAAGAACACTGGAGTGGGTTTCCATTTCTTTCTCCAATGCATGAAAGTGAAAAGTGAAAGTGAAGTCACTCAGTCGTGTCTGACTCTTAGCGACCCCATGGACTGCAGCCTACCAGGCTCCTCCGCCCATGGGATTTTCCAGGCAAGAGTACTGGAGTGAGGTGCCATTGCCTTCTGGGAAATACAAATCAGAAACACTTTAAGTTGCCACTTCATTCCCATTAAAATGTCTATAATTAAAAAAAAAAACAAACAAGTATTGGTGAAGATATGGAGAAACTGAAACACTTATGCACTACAGGATGGGAATGTATGTTGATTTAGCCACTGTGGAAAACAGGTTGGCAGTTCTACAGAAAGCTAAATATAGGATTGCCCTATGGCTCAACAATTCTAATTTTAGGTATATATCCCAAGTAATTGAAAACAGAAACTCATTCAGATACTTGTATGCCAATGTTTGTTGCAGCATTATTTCCAATGGCCAATAAGTGGAAACAATCCAAGAGTCCAACAACAGAGGAATGGGTAAGCTAAACGGGTTGTATACAAACAATGGAATATTTTTCAGCTATAAAAGGAATTGAGTTCTAATGCATGTCAAGACATAGATGAATCTTGGAAACATACTAGGTGAAATAAGCAAGACAAAAAAGGATGAGTATTATATAATTCCACTTATATGAAATAGCAACATGAAACAGATTAGAGTTCACGAGGGGCTGGGAGTAGCGAAGAATGGGGAGTTATTGCTTGATGATTACAGTTTCTCTTTGGGATGATGAAATATTTTTGGAAGTATATAGTAGTGATGATTGCAGAACACTTGAATTTAATGAATATCACTGAACTCTACACTGAAAAAATGGTTAAAATGGCAAATTTTATGTTTTATATATATATTATCATGATTTAAACAATTAAAAAGTAAAAGAAAAATACATCGGGAACATTGTTGCTTCCTTTTTCCCACTACATGTTCAGTTTGTTTCAGGAGCCTAATCCTCCTTAGTCTATTTACATAATTAGCATCCAGGACCAGACAAGGGAAAGAGCCGTCCAATCACATGGTCCCATCCCCCTTTCCCTTTGCCTATGATTGGCTTTGGAAGACAGGTTTAAGCTAATAAGTGCAGGGGATTATTTAACGACTGTTATGGGTGCAGCTGGATTGGTCAGGTAGCCTAAATGGCCCAATCAGATTGAAAAGAAGAATATTCATTCTATTGTTAAGAGGTTCATTTTCTTTCTCCTTTCTTCCTGACAAATATTGAGTGGGGTGTATTGCATTTTCTACCTAAATGCTTCATGATGGAGATATAGTGTGGGGTAGGACTAGTTCTTTGAAGAGTGAATAATCTTTTCTCTTCTATTCCTCCATACCTCACTATTTATATTCTAAAGACAATCAAGGTCATCCATGTTTGGGATTTGTAGCATGTAGTTTTCACTGTATGTTCTACTCTGCCCAAGCCGAAGGAAAAGCGTAACTGAGACTCTTGTCAGGGACATGTTTTCCAGCCCCCCCAGCCCCCGTCCCCCGCTCCTGCTGAGATGGGGCCTGTTATTTCCCTGCTGCTGAGGAAGGTGAGATCACTTCTTTCTGGAGCCTTGGGGAGCCTCTCCAACACAGCTGAAAGCCAGAGTTCCTGCAAAGTAAGTCACAGGCACTTTGGGGAAATGGCCTGCTCATTTGTTTTGACATTGAAGAATAAAATGCAGAGGGAGAAAACAGAGGGAATACTGGCTTTGTTGTTGTGACAACCTCATATGCCAAGTACCACAGTACATGCTTCAGTTGAGCTTCCTGCTGTGTGATTGATTCTACCTGCCTAGTTCTCCCCTGGGTCCCCTCCATTGGAGACAGGCCAGCAGGGTCTGTCTGGGCATGCTTATCTGGATGTGTATTAGTTTGTTTTTTCATTTTCTCTATCTTCACTGTGGGGAAAATGGCAAGAAGGCTCACATCCTCACCGTTCTGTCCCAGTGTTTCTCATTCCATTGATGTTACTAGTGAACAATGGAGCTGCCACTCATGGCTGTCTCTCTGACATCAATCAGCTTCCCTGGGGGAAAAAAAAATTGTATTATTGAATAAATAATGTGAGGATAACTGAGTAGCCATGTAGGGAAAAAGTAAAGCTAGAACAACAATCCAACTTTACCACAAAATAAATTTCACATGGGCAAGAGTTTTAAACAGAATGGAATAAAACCATGAAACAACACAAAGAAAGTA
The DNA here is from genome assembly GCF_014754425.2 of Oryx dammah. Classification (NCBI taxonomy): domain Eukaryota; kingdom Metazoa; phylum Chordata; class Mammalia; order Artiodactyla; family Bovidae; genus Oryx; species Oryx dammah. Next base: position 56,701,439 of record NW_024070211.1, read on the forward strand.
TGCTAACAAACTTGAACACTGTGACAAAGTGGACACATTTTAAAACAGTTATAAAATGCTATGATTGAAAGAAATATGAAACTCTAACATTCCAACAGACACTAAATAAAGAGAAAGGATAGTTAAATACCCCTTTTCCCCCAAAAGACCCAAGACCAGATAATTTGTGAGTTCTACTAAGCTATCAATGACAAGACATTTCTTATCTTATACCATTATTCCAGAAAGTAGAAAAGTATATCAAGACACTCACAGTTTAACCACAATTCCAAAACTGCACAAGTACAAAGTGAGAAAATCATAGGTTCATTTCACTTTTAGAATAAACAGAAATCTTAATTTCATTTTGGAATCAAATTCAACATACATTAACAAGTTCATTCAACATGCTCAATGAAGATTTTTCTCAAGAGTGTAAACAAAATGAAACAAACCTCTCAATGTAATTATATCAATATAGGCAGGAAAAAATTGATAAAGTCCAGAACATCATTATTTTCTAATTTAAAAATGCATGAATGGATAATATACTTACAAAAATATATATAAATCATAAATGTGTTGATCAGATAATTTTCATAAACTGAAAAGCATCCATGCAACCAGCTTCCACAGCCCTGAATGTCATCACTGCATCTCTTTCTTTCAGCTCTGACAAAGGCAATACTTAATGTCCTTGTTTTGTTCAGTTTAGCCATTCTAATAAGTTGAAAACCATTCAACAATGAAAAACATTTTAGCAAGGTATTGTATCAGGAAAGAAACTTCCTTAATTTGGTGGAGTTTATAAACCAAAAGCCTACAGCAAACACCATACTTAATGCAGAAATTTTAGATCCATTTCCTTTAGAGTCAAGAAGAAATTAAGAATGACCTCTTTTCTTGCCAGATTTTACATGGTATTAATGGTTCTGGAAAATACCATCAGATAAAAAAAGAATAAAATTTATAAAAATTGGAAAGATTGCATAAAATTCTTACAGATAATTTTCTACATAGAAAACACACCAGAATAAATAGAAAATAATTAAATCTAAGATGAGCACTCCTTGAGGTTGCTAGATATTAATACAAGATAATTTATAAAATATTAGTAGCATTTACCTTCAATGTCAAGAAAATTCAAGTTAAACAAAGGACTGAAAGGTATGTGGATTCTACTTGGGCTGTTACTTATGGAAAGAGCATATTTCTCTTCTGGACACTCTCTGAGCCTTGTGCCTACTCCTGGGTATTAATATTGTCTGCCCAGGGACTGAATAATCCAGTTTCTCACTGGACAAAAGTCACAACTTCCATCTCAGTGCATACATCAGCAGCATCCCACCAGAGCCTGTGAGTTCACAGCAGGCACCTGTCAAGGTGAATGCATATTTTTCCCACAGTATTTTTGTGGTTTTTCCAAATGGCCACCCTTTAGCCAGGGACATTTTTAATTGGGAAGCTTAGTCTGGGCAATAGGACCTAGTATCCTTTCTGATCCTCAGTGTCCCATGAAGTAGCCCTCTGTTAGCATACAGATAACCAAAGTGGCAGCCTCATTTTTCTTTTCAATTTTATGATGCTTGTAGGTCACCTTTGATCAGCCAGGGCCTAGAACTGAATTTCAGTTGTTCCTAGGGATCTGATGCTGTTCTTTGAACATTCTGATAAATGCCAAGATTTAAAATGGGCCTTGGAAAAAGATGCACAATAAATACTTAATTCAAGCTGGGACACAGGCATCAAATGTATTTATCTGGGCAGTAAAATATTTAAATGCCATGCTGCTGGTGCACATGGATGACATACTTTTTTATGTCCACAAAGGGAAAAAAAAAGACCCCAAGGACTTCAAACTGATTGTTTACCTGAGCCTAGAAGAGTGAAAAGAGATGAGCAAAACTTCTGTGGGCATGTAGAATTGTTTCTACTGATGCATTAAAGCGATGCAGCTCATAACAGTTTTTGCAGAGCTCACCTGCTTAGGGGTGATGGGAGGACTGATGAGGAGGAAATTTCTGCATGATAGGGAAACCTCAGCAGCAGTCAAGTGTTTCAAATCATTAGTGCTGCAGCTTTGAACTGGTTCAAAATTAGCCTTAATTATTAACCTTCTTTAATATTTCAGAGTATCTATAATAAAAGAACCATGGTGCATTTAATTTATAGTTATGCAGTCAGAGTCTGTTAGACCTGAAAAGGGCTCTGATCATCTTAGGCAGCTGCTGGCTCATGAGCTTTTATCTTTCTCAGGATAACTGAGAAAGGCTGCTGTTTCTCTCCGTAGCAGTGCTCTTGACGGCAGTGGTTCTCGTGGTTGAATTGTGGGAGTGAGCTATGGGGAAAGGGTGGCCTTACTGTCGTTCAGTCACAAAGTCATGTCTAACTCTTTGTGACCCCATGAACTGCAGCATGCCAGGCTTCCCTGGCCTCCACTATCTCCCGGAGTTTGCTCAAACTCATGCCTGTTGAGTCGGTGATACCACCCAGCTATCTCATCCTGACTGGGTTGCCTGAGAGTTACAAAGTCTCTGTTGTGTTGAATTTGAAAAATGCCCCATTTAGGAGATCTCAAATGAAAAAAGAATTCATTCAGAATAAATTCATCATTTATTTTATTTATTGATGTTTCTCAGTACACAAGCAAGGGACAATGGACCAATGTTTGGTAATTTCATCATTAACTACTTCCCTGAATTCCAAATGCACGGTGTATGTCCAACAGACATTTCAAAGTTGCTTTGGCTGAAACAGGACTCTTGATTTATTCTCTCCATTCATTCAGTCTACTCCTCCACGAGTATTTACCACTGCAAGAAAGGATATTTACCACTATAAGAAAGAATATCACAGTTTTTAGTGGAGACTGCATGGATGTCTATGCCATGAGCTGCTGAAATATTTGGTAATAGTACCACCTGTGATTTCTCAAAAGTAGACAATTACCCAAGTAATTAAACACTCCTAGTTTAAAGGAAACAATTCATAAAGCAGAATGCTAATAGTGTGTGTTGGCTGCTGTTGGCTGAAAATAAAAGATACTGGAGTCAAAAAATCTGGGGACTGCTACAGTTGGATGAGGCAATGGATTTTCAGTTCTAAACAGTAAAAATTGAGAAATGCTTGCGCAAAAGAGGCAGTTAGAACTCAGGCACAAAAGAGGCAATTAGAAGGAGAACTAGGACGAAAGCAAGGATTTGCTCATCACAGCCACTGTTTAAGACATCTGAATGGAATCAAGATGATGATCCATAACACTTTTTAATTGGCCAAAAGAATCCATGGAAAAGCACCAAGTGTTAGATACCTGACGTTAAGAAGGGTGGGTGGAAGGCATTTCTCAAGAAAGCTCATGTGACAATGGGGCATGGAGTTGATTAGAATTAAATTGGTAAGAAGATGATTATGTTTTTAGATTTTGGGGAGAGAGGTACTACCAAAGAAACCAAAGTCTCTGGGTCCAGATAGTTTTAACTGAGACTTAAAATGATCTTTGAGCCTGGGACTTTTTACAGAAAAGAGGTAGAATGAGATACTCAGCCCTGAAAATAAGGGCACATTCCCTAGAGCCTTCTTTGGATGTAGTCAGTGAGAACAGCAGACAAGGAAGGTCCTCCCCAAAGGGCAGAGCCAAGGGTCCCTGGAAGCCCCTCCTCTGGAACAGAGGTAGGACCTCGTTAAGGAACTGTCTCCTTTCTGGGTAGGGGGTTCCCTTTAAGACTATCCAGCAGGATTTCAGAATCCCAGTGGGTCAGTGTGGCCATGTGTCTTCCACTCTCCCTATTTCCTAGTAGAAGCATGTTGCTTCAATTCCTGTCCTCTACTGTGTGTCTATGCATTGGAGGAGGAAGGACAGATTTTATTTTGGATTAATGGATCCTGGATCTAGAGGAGCCATGTCTGGACTCCATGTGCTGATGGCCCCATATTATCACCTGGTGTAGAGACTCCTACAGGAGCCTGGAGTTTGTGTCTGGAAGGGGCCCCTAAATTGTCATTTGCCTCACGTGGTCTAAACATGATCCTTGAATAAATGAATGAAGGGCTAAGTGAATTAATGTCTGGGTTTCTTGAAGCCTGCTCCATGGACCTGGGAAAATGAAAATGAATGTGCAGGCCCAGGAGGGACTGACATCAAAGGAAGTAGAGTGTGGGGGACAAAGTATCGGAACACAGAAACAGAAAAGCTGGGTATAAGCAGGATTGTGGCTAATGGCAGCTGGTTTGTATCATCCAGAGGTGGCAGCCAAGGGATCCTCATGGACAGGGCCCACTGGCTCATAGGTCCAACATCCTTCTTTCCTTGCAGTACCAGATTCTTCTAAAGGCCCTGTCAACCATCCACCAAGGGGCAGAGGGTGGCTTCCCAGCCATGATGTGTAGCAGGAGGCAGGGTAAGATTAAGTGGTTGCAGGAGATGGTATGACCTTTGAGGACTCTCCTAGAGCCAAGTTGTGACTTGGCCTGTGGCTTATGGACCCACTCTGCTGACTTGTGTGTGAAACCTGTCAATCCTATGAGATGACTCACTCTAGGGTTGTACATACCTGATGACTCCCACGCTGGTGATTCACACCAAGATGACACACACCAGCGACTCACACTTAGGGACAACTCACCCAGGATCTCTCAACGCAGAAGTTGTCTGAGCCTTATTTTGTTTTTTGTTTATTTTTTTCTTTTCTATTATAGTACCTCGTTGCCTTGTAACTCAGTTGGTAAAGAATCTGCCTACAGTGCAAGAGACCTAGGTTTGAGTCCCAGGTTGGGAAGGGTCCCTGGAGAAGGAAATGGTGACCAACTCCAGTATTCTTGCCTAGAGAATCCCATGGACAGATGAGCCTGACAGGCTATGTCCATAGGGTCACAAGAGTCAGACACAACTTAGTGACTAAACCACCACCACCACCTCGTTGCCTATCTATATTCTATATATAATAGTTTGCATCAGCTAATCCCAAGCTCCCACTTCATCCCTCCTCCACCCCCACCTTGGCAGCCAGTCTGTTTTCTTTCTGTGAGTCTGTTTCTGTTTTGAAGGTAAGGTCGTTTCTGTCATAGTCTAGATTCCACACATAAGTGATGTCACATGGTATTTGTTTTTCTCTTTCTGAGTTCCTTTCCTTAGTATGATAATCTCAAGTTACATCCACATTGTTGCAAATGGCATTATTTTGTTCTTTTTTATGACTGAGTAGTATTCCACTATATATATATATACCACATCTTCTTTATCCATTCATTTTTCAGTTAAACACTTAGGTTGTTTCCATTTCTTAGCTATTGTGAACAGTGTCTGAACCTTATTTTGATGTGGTGTGAAGCATTGCCTTTTCTGGGTTTTCTTGGTGATGGACATTGTGGCCGCCACTCACAGTGATGAGCAGCGGACCACAGCCTAGACAGTTCTGAATTGCCCACTTCATTTTCATTCCTGGCATTACTGGTCCTCCAATAAAGACCTTTGTAAAAAAAAATTGTCTGGGCCTGAAATATCTGCTTGAATTGTAACCCAGGCAAGGAAGGAAGTGGGGGCTAATGATCCTAAGCCACAGGAACCCCCTCCAGTCAGGCATGGGGTGTTCTGGAAAGCCCTAGGAGATCTTCAGTGAGAGACTCTAGGATCATTTATCATCTGAGTACTCCAGTGGCCAGGTCCCTTGGGAAGTTCATGACATGGAGAGCTCATAGAAGGGTATCAGAGAAGCCTGCTTCACACAGTCCTCTGGATTATCTCCTATAAGTTCAAATTCTCAAGAAACCTCCACATCAGGCAAGGCCAAGCTGAGCTTTGGAGCCAGACAGGCCTGGGCTCATGGTTCTACCCTTACCCAGTTGATTGGAGGCTCTGCAAGGTCATGTGGGCCTCTAACCTAATTTTTACCACCTCCAATTATATTTCAATTATATGGTTATGGAAAGATTGTGTGAAAAGTGCTGGATACAGAGCATATACTCAGCAACTGCCCTAGGGTAAAGGAGAAGGCGTTAAAGGCCCCATTTCAGGAATCATGGGATGTGTGCCTTGAGGAGATCTTAAAAGTTCTCATCACACACACACAAATTGTGGTGGTCATTTCACAACATGTACAAATATTGAATCAAGTTGTATACTTGAAACTAATATAATGTTACATGTGGGACGTATTGGATCCTAAAACTAGAAGTTCAGGGCAAGAGGGCTCAGACATTCAGTGAAGGCCAAGTGGCTCAGAGGATGTCACCAGGACGCTCTTCACACTTGGCAGCTTGGCCTTCGTTTGGGTATACTTTTCCCAGGCACGTGACATACATGGTCCTCATAGCCCCAGCCCTGGTGGATTCTGGGCACCTGTGACTCCTCTACCCAGTTACCATGGAGCCCTGCCCAGGAGATGCTCCACATATCAGCTCTGCCCCAGTGGAGATCACTCTGATTGGCCAGCTCAGATCACATGTCTGCTGCATAGGCAGGAAAGGCAGCTGGGGGTCCATTTGTGCTCAGAGGCTGGGGGAGGAAGTGCTGTCCCACAAGCTGGGTCCCACACTTTGGGACAGGAATCTTACAATCACAGTCACAACTTTAGAAAAGGGAACAAGTGACTTGGGAACAGTTCCATGTGCTCAGGACCCAGTAAGATATTTAAAGGAAAACAGAGACGCTTGATGGAGTAGAGGTGTCTTTCCTATTACCTAGACACTTGAAGAGAAGAGGAACACAGAATTTAGGGGCAGGAGAGAAAGAGACCAGGTTGAGAAACAGAAAATTGAGATTTTTCTAAAAACATCGAGGTGAACTCTGTAAAAATACACCCATGCAACCCTGAGAAATGTCCTCAGAGCCCAGCAATCCCAAGACCACAATTTAAAACTTTCCGCTCTAGTTCTGTGGTTTCTAGTACTTAATGTTAAAGACTGAGTTTGAGTTTGCATTTCGCAAATTACTTCCTGCCTCATTTTGCTTTTCCACAGTGACTCAGGGAATTGCCCTCCTTATGGAGTATCTTATGGTGGCTGGTTTCCTTCCATCTTTTTTAAATAATGCATTTCCACTTAGTTTCAGCTGTCTTCTGGGATTAATTAGTGACTGCACAAGTTACATGAGGCTTAGGTGGCCAGTACCTCTTGACAGATGGCTCCTGGAAAAAAAAAAAGGGAAATTATTGCAGAGATGGTAATTGTGATTTTCTGGATGTTAGAAGTTTATAAAATGCCTTCAGGGTTGAAGCTCCTATCTAAGTTCTGGGGGCCTCTGAGCCCCATGGCTGGGCAGAGGCCATTCACCCTCCTTCTGAACTCTGGTTGGAAATGGTATTTCCTATAATATGGAAGACAAGAAAAAAAGGGAAAGAAATAAAGAAATTTGATTTATACACAAGACTTCTGCTCCATAATTATGGTCTAGAATTAATTGAATACCCTGTAGCTTTTTGTACTGTATATGCTAATGATGACCAAAAATGGATTCTCTTCTGTATTTCTTTATTAATTTATCTTAAAGTGACATATTGTGAATAACAACCCTCTATACTGCTGGACTAGGCAACTTTATAATTTGCAATTCAAGCTGTTTATTCTATTCAATTTGTTTAGGTAATTTATTTTTCTAGGAAGGGAAAAAAGACCAAAATTAAAGGAACTAACAGTCCCTGTTGCCAGAAAGTGCTAGGGCTCTGGAGTGAATAAATACTCCTGAAATGAGCTGATGGTGACCTTGTGTAGGGAACTTGGTGAGCGGTCATGCTAGTTTTATTTTATGGACCATATTGAATTAATTTAATTATGGAATATCAGTGCTCTGCCTGGTAATTAGCACTGCGGAGACTTCTCCAAGCATGAGCTCCAGTGACGAGCAGGGTTGTGCGGTTGCCAGGGTGCCATCTTGCAGACGTGGACACTGACCCAAGGTGATCCATCTGAGACAGGAGGCCAAATGGTTAGCTCCCTGGGATGACAGTTTGGGAGTTCTTACTTCGTCCTCTCAGTATTCCAGCCTCTCTCTTCCCTGAGAAATGGATTCAGGAGTCAGGCAGAAGGAGGTCAATATAGCATCTTATTTCTTGCCATATTATAATTTATTGCAATTTTATTATGTAATCTAATTGTTAGTTTTCAGCTATGGGAAAACTTTGCCATTTGTGTCCAGCTGAGAAGGCATGTCAGCACTTCACCCCCAAGTCAGATGGTACCTGCCAAACCACTGTCATGCTACCCACCCCAGCCCCCGTCCCCTGCTCATAGAACTCAGCCTTCCCAGCCTTGCTAAAAGCAGACACAAAGACCTTCTCTGCAGGCTCTGGTCAAGTCCTTCTGTTGCCACAGTGACCATTTAAAACCTTCTCATCTTACTCCCCTCATCTCAGGTGATGGTCGACCTCTTCTTTTGCCAAGTAATTGGGAGACTTCATCAGACAGGAATTCCCTGCACCCTAGTGAGTTAACAAGCTGAACTGTGTCCAGCTTGGCCCCTCTCTCTCCCTCCTCCCTCCCTTTTCTCTCAGTGAGGATAGCCCACTGTTCACAGCAAATCCCCCCATATGTTCTGGGTTCTAATGCTTCCTGCTTCCTTGGGGAATTTGACTCCTTCAACTTCATCCCTTCTCTATAGTATATCCTCATACCTCTTTGTGTTGGTTCCTTCCCAACAGTGTTTATTTATTTATTTATTTTATTATTGAAACATAATTGCTTTACATTGTTGTGTTAGTTTCTGCTGTACAACAAAAGTGTATATAGACACACATATCCCCTCTCTCTTGAACCTCCCTCCCACCTCTTATCCCAATGCACCCCACTCCTCTAGGTCATCACAGAGCACTGAGCTGAGCTCCCGTGCTTTACCCCAACAGCATTTAAATCCACTCAAGTCCACTAACATTAAGAAAATTCACTCTGATTCATCTTTTTCCAGCTCCTGCCCTCCTCCAGGCCTCCCTTTCACAACTGAGGGCTTTCTCTCCTCTCACTGGTTTCTGCATCCATGAAGTTGGCATCTGGCCTCATCCCTCCACTGAAACTCAGGCCAAAGGCCATTCTCAGTGATCCTCTTACTGATGTTGTGGCCTTGGTCCCTCATAGTGGAGAGTGTAGTTTGAGAGTAGGTTAGGAGCTTGAGGTCATAACCTCTCTGTGCTCTGGTTTTCTCATCTGTTCAAAAGGAGTAATGATAGTGTACAATGGAGGTGCTCAGAATATCTCACAAGCACTGGCATCTCACAAGCACTCAGTCAGGGTTATTGCTTATGATCACTGACCATTCCCTTAAGGGCTTCCCCAATGGCTCAGCAGTAAAAGAATCTGCCTGAAATACAGGAGGTGCTGGAGACTGGTGCTGGATTGATCCCTGGATCAGAAAGATCCCCTGGAGAAGGAAATGGAGAGAGGATCCTGGAGGGCTATAGGGTCACAAAGTGTTAGACATGACTGAGGCACTCACGCACACAACACTCATAAGGGCTTCGCAGGTAGCTACGGTCCACGGGGTCACAGAGAGTCTAACATGAAGGCGTATGCACACGCATACAACTACTCCCATCTAAACTCCATGCTTATGCTTCCGACTGACCATGGGGCGTGTTTCTTTCCTGATCTTAACTCTTCATCACCAAGCCAACTTCCTCAGCCTGCTCTCTTCATGTGAAGGCATCCACCAGATACCGGCTGATCCCTCTCCTGTAACGTATCTAGAGCTGACCAGACCATGCGGTCCATGCCACAACCACTGGGCCCAAGTGGCCAGTAAGCCTTGAAGTATGACATCCTGAACTGAGGTATACTGTGAGTTTAAAATGCACACTAGATATAGAACAATTCATGCAAAAATTATGTATATAATTCCTGCGTCCTCCTGTAGCACCCAGAGCTGATTGATAACCAAACCCCTTCTAGAACTTTCTTTATATTTGTAAACTCTGTCTACTGTTCTTTGCCCTCACCACCAGAACCTGGGAGCACACTGCCCCTGTATCCTGACTGCCTCTTTCCTCTTGATTTTGGATCCATTTTTGAAGTGACTTTTCTGTGTCCCCCTGCTACATGGTCCCTTCAGTGGCTCCCCTGCTCCAGAGAGGACATGACCTTCTCCGGAGTCCCTGAAAGGTCCACTGTGAACTGCCTCCACTGCTCCTCTAGCCCAGGCCTCTAGGTCTGCCCCTCAGCCCCACTCTAGGCGTAGCCATGTTGAGCTGTCGACAGTCACACGTATATATTTGTTGCTGGAAACAGTCTCTCAGGGATTCCAGGGGGAGCATGTGATTGCCCTCCTCAGCCAGCAGCCTGTGGGCTGCACGGGAGCCAGAGGGACTGAGTTAGATCCTGGGCTATCTGAAGATATTCTTGTTGGCAGCACACAGCTATGGGCTCAGCCCAGGTCACACCCTGCTGCCAACTTCAAGGAATTCAATGTATTCAATGGAAATAGAGTGTGAACCACAAATGTAATTTAAAATCTTTTCTTAGCCACATTAACGACAACAACAACAACAAAAAGTAAAAGATCCGGGTGAAATCAATTATAATAATATATTTTAGTTAACCCAATATACCAAAAAATATTAATTCAGGGTATAAAAATAGAAAAGATATTTATGAGCTTTTTATATACATAATTTTTGCATGAATTGTTCTATATCTAGTGTGCATTTTAAACTCACAGTATACCTGAGTTCAGGATGTCATACTTCAAGGCTCACTGGCCACTTGGGCCCAGTGGTTGTGGCATGGACCGCATGGTCTGGTCAGCTCTAGATACCTTACAGGAGAGGGAGGCATAACATTCTGCACCTCTGTTCCCTGGGCCCTGAGGAGGGAGGGTGGCAGTGTTGTCCACAGGCTTGCTGGGAGCAGTCAAGTAGGTAAGTGTCCATGGTATCTATTAAGATAATCCATAAAGGTTTTCTTTGCCATATTTTTTTGATGATAAAAATATTGTATATTTTTATTTATTAAAAAAATTAATTAATTTATTTTAATTGGAGACTAATTACTTTACAATATTGTAGTGGTTTTTGCCATACATTGACATGAATCAGCCCTGGGGGTACATATGTTCCCCGTCCTGATCCTCCCTCCCCATCCCATCATTCAGGGTCATCCCAGTGCACCAGCCCTGAACACCCTGTCTCATGCATCAAACCTGGACTGGTGATCTATTTCACATATGATAATATACATGTTTCAATGCTATTCTCTCAAATCATCCCACCCTCGCCTTCTCCCACAGAGTCCAAAAGTCTGTTCTTTGTATCTGTGCCTCTTTTGCTGTCTTGCATACAGGGTCATTGTTACCATCTTTCTAAACTCCATATATATGCATTAATATAGTGTATTGGTGTTTTTCTTTCTGACTTACTTCACTCTATATAATAGGGTCCAGTTTCATCCACTTCATTAGAACTGATTCAAATGTGTTAATATTCCATTGTGTGTATGTACCACAGCTTTCTTATCCGTTCATCTGCTGATGGACATCTAGGTTGCTTCCATGTCCTGGCTATTATAAACAGTGCTTCAGTGAACATTGGGGTACATGTGTCTCTTTCAATTCTGGTTTCCTTGGTGTGTATGCCCAGCAGTGGAATTTCTGGGTCATATGGCAGTTCTCTTTCCAGTTTAAGGAATCCCCACACTGTTCTCCATAGTGGCTGTTGTAGCCCTGTTTCCCCTTCTGTGGGCCTCTTGTTACCCTTCAGAGCATCCATTTATTCAGAGAATAAGGCCTCAAATCACTCAGAGAGAACAGAGAAGTGACTGCATATCTAAATATTAATTACTGCATTTTTTGAGTGATTCCTCTATGCCTGATACTTTTGAGAACTTTACTGTATTACTTCACTGTTATCTTCATTTCACTGATGTGTTCATTGAGACCCAGAGATGTTCACCAACTTGCCAAATTCACACAGAAGTTGGAGGAGTTGAGATGGGAAATTTGGCCATTTGGCTTCTTCTCTATGCTTCCTATCATTAAAAAAAGTGTTCATATAAAGTCAGTCCTCATTCTGGCCAAAGCACATGGGTTGTACCAGGGCTTGGTATTAAATATTTTGAGGGAGAAGAGATTTGTACAACTCCTAGGTTTTGGATGTCTGAAAAGAGGTAACAGCCCCAAAATGTTAAGTCTAGACCATAAAAAATATAGAAAGTGGATAGAAGAGGCATAAAAGGCCCTTTTCCCATCACAAAGATGAAAACCGGCTGAAAATTCAAGAGAGTAGGGTGGCTACTAGTAGGTGGCTAGAAACCCAGCTAAATCTGGGGTGTCCAAAGCAGAAGATGTGTGGAGTCACTCCTGCACTTTCTCCCCTACCATGGATCCTTGCTACCTTGGGAGCGTCAACTGGTCCAATTTCAGACCTCCAGCAGAGTGGATAGGAGTCAGCAGGAGGCAAAAGAGCTCTGGGCAAGGGGCCTGAAGCAGCCTCACTGACTTGTTCTCAGCACCCTCCCACTCCCAATGGCAAGGAGCAGACCACAGATACCAGCTATGAGGGCGGGGATTAGGCTGGAGGATCCAAAGAACCTGGTTTGGTGAAAGACCGTGGTGAGCTGGGATCAACTCAGGAGCAGCCAGGAGGGGTGGTCCCAGGGCTGAGTGGAGACAGATGGCCAAAGGAATGTCCCTGGCTGCTGAAAAGCAGTGCAGAGAGCCCCGTGGCCCCACCTACCAAGCCTAGATGCCCAAGGGACCTGTGGTACACGAGCCTCATTTTCTGCCATTATCATTTAATGGAGATAACTTATGGCCCTTCATCCTTGAGTAAGGTAGGGCTCAGGATCAGCTGGGCTGGGCTGGATGCACATCCCATGAGATTCGGGATCTCAGGCATACAGGTTGCTGGTTCCCATCCCGACACCTGAGGTGGGCCAGCTGCTGTGCTGGAGTCTCACTGGCCACAGCAGAGAGGTCCCTGCTGGTGACGGGGCCTCCCTGCTCACCCCATCTCCACCCCAAGCTGAGGAGTCCATAAGAGGGAAGGAGGGAAGGAGGAGAAGAGAGGGAGAACAAGAGAATGAGAATAAGCCTTTTTTTTTTTTTCCCAATCCTCCTTAAAGGGGCAATCACTGGAATAACACTGGGGCCAGGAGAGGGCAGGGACGGAGAAAAACATTTCTGATGCTCATTCATCCTGAAATACGTGGGTCAGACAGTTGACTCCGCTGATGCTGCCAGAATTCATCTCAGAAAGAGGCAGGCACAGAGAAATATTCCAGGTGCGTGGAGCCATCAGGGAACGCAAGCCCCATAAGGCCAAGACATCGAGGGCGGGGCTTGCAGGTGAATCCCTTCAGCAATGGGGCAGCCCTGGGTTGGGCCCTACCCTAGCCCTCCAGAGGCTCAGGTAGCTTCTGGCACGAGCAGGGCAAGTGCCCAGTGCTGGGTAGGGGGACCCACTGAGGCTCTCCTCCCCCTGCAGAGCAGGTAAAAGAACTCATCCTGGGGCAGATTTGTTTTTGTTAGTGTAGCAGGGCCTTCAAACCAGAGTTTTCTGTAAAGCCCATGTGTTCCCCACTGACTCCCACTGTTATCTCCAAGCCCCAGAAGTAAAAAATTTAAAGTTATGTCCATACAATGCCAAGTCCTTGCAGGTGGAGAGAGCCTGTTTGTTCAGATGCAGAAGTTGGTTTCCATTGCCTTGTATGAGCCAGGCCAGCAGAGTGCAGGGACAGGGCTGGGACATCCTTGCTCTGCTGTGTACCGTGAAGGCTGCAGTGTGTGGCCTGGCCCACAGTAGTGGCAACCACAAAACAGGCTGCTTTTAAATCACCCAAGGGCATCAGGGGGCACTGGGCTGGGGAGTGGGGTCCCCTGTGGTTCACCAGAGGCACTGAGGGGGTGCCCCAGCCCTCGCTGGGCTGCCAGCCACGGGGAGCGTGAAGTCCTAATTTCATGGCTGATAAAACTCCCTGTACATGAGACTTCACAGACAAATGAGAGCACTGCTCTTCTCCTTTTAATATAACATTTATTTTCTCCTTTCCTTGAGAGCGGGACATGTTCTAGCCTTCCATGATACTGGCCCCTGTGGCCATGTGTGGGGGATCAGGGCTTCAGTGATGAAAGTGTGACACCAGAGGGTGACATACTGACTCCTGGCGCCCAGCCACTTGGGAGCAGAGCCAGGTCCTGCTCCCCTCCAGGGACATATGGGGCTGGTGTGACGGTCCCCGGGGGGTGTGTCAGAGGCTCCCTGTCATCCTAGAGGGTTTGTCCTGCTGGGGTGTGAAACAACAGGGCTTAGTGTGATGGAGAAATGGTGTCATCATTAAGAAATCTCCATACTGCTTTCCATAATAGCTATGTCAGTTTACATTCTCACCAATAGTGTAGGAGGGTTGCCTTTTCTCCACATCCTCTCCTTTTGCACAGCAAAGAAAACAATAAATAAGATTGAAAGACAACCCTCAGAATGGGAGAAAATAATTGCAAATGAAAAATAACTGACAAAGGATTAATTTCCAGAATATATAAGCAGCTCATACAGCTCAATAGCAGGAAAACAAAAAGCCCAATCAAAAAATGGGCAGAAGGCCTAAATAGTTATTTCTCCAAAGAAGATATACAGATGGCCAATAAACACATGAAAAAATCCTCAACATCACTGATTATTAGAGAAATGCAAATCAAAACTACAATGAGGTATCACCTCAGACCAGTCAGAATGGCCAGCATTAAAAAACCTGTGTATCTATTTATGTGTCTCTGTATCCATGTGTGTGTTTATGTATATGTATCTATCTCTATCTGTTTATCTATCTACCTACTTATCTGTCTTTTACTGCTTTTGCTTCCCTAGACAACTTTGACTAGTACAGGGTGGAAACTGTCTTTTTAAGGGAAGAGTATTTGGGCAGGAGGTGAAGGACCGGGCTGGAGGGCATGTCCCAGGTGGCAAAGGAGGGGCCACTTCCTGACCTGGAGCATCAGGAACTGGGAGTTGTCAAGGCAGTGCCTCGCAGAACAGCCCTCCACAGCCCAGTGGTCCTTATGCCTAGCTGCATTACTTTTGCTCTAAGAGAGTCTTTCCCTCCTTTTCTTTCACCCTACAAAATCGGCGGGGTAGGTGCACAGAGAGGAAGTCAATACAGGATTATTTCTCTGACATGCGGAGAACTCACTCCATGGGCACCTGGAACGGCTGGCTCACACCTTCCCGGGATGTATTACTGGTGTTGGTGTTGCGAGAAAAGGAGCTCTGGGCACTGAGTGGCACCCAGACTGGTGGAGGGTCAGCTCTCCTCCTGCTTCCCCAGGGTTGGCAGTGGGGAATGATGTACAGCGGGGTCTTCAGGACTGGACAGGGCTCTAAAATGTTCAATGCTTCCTTAGGTGACACAGATGTGGTAAACCATAGGAGAGAGCTCCAAACGGGGATGCTGGGAGTGGGGAGGGGGATGAGGAGCTGCAGAGTCAGGGTTAGGTTTGCGGTTGGGATTAGTGCTGTGGGGCCAGCGTGAGACTCGGCCTTTGCCTGCCTGCTCAGATCACTTGGCGTTGAGCAGATGGAACTGAGCGTCAGCTTACCCATGTTTCTAACCGCTATCTTGAGGCCACACACTCAATGAATTTTATGCTCAGAGAACACAAAATCACCCTCTGTTTCTAGAGAGCATGGAGTTATCTTAAGCTTCCACACCTCATCTACACCATTACCTCTGCCTCGAGCGCCTCCCCACAATCCCCACTCCTCCCCTCTGGCTTCCTTGCCTCTTCCTCTTTACCATGCAGTCAAATCCAGTATTTCAAAGATTTCTGTCCAGGTCACACCCACACTGATACTGTCCTTGAGCCCCAGATCACCCTCAGCCAGCTGTGAAGCCTTGTAATTTTACAGCAGCTTGTATCACTCTGCATTGCAGTTGCCTCCCCAGCCCTTTTTGGACTTTTAAAATCAGACTGTGAGCATCTTGTGGACAAGGGTGGTTACTCCTTCCAGCTGAGGAGGTGTGCAGTAACACACAGGGGTGGACACATGACCTTTTGGACACCCGAGAGGCCACCTCTGAGCCGAGAGACCTAGAGTCAGAGGATTCTTACTGAAACCCAGCTTAAACACCTCCAGCTGCTGCCAGACAACACCTTGGATTTCTGCATCCAAGACTGAGAACAAGTGGTTCTAGCCACTAGTCAAGGGCTTTGAGAATTTTTGACAACAATGCCACTGTAAGAAGCTAGTGCTACATGGCAAGCCAGGACAGGTGTGCACATAAATGAAAAAAAGTTTCACCAGCTAGCACTTATACTTCTACATAGTTCTATTCTTTCTTCTTTATTTTTTTTTCTCAAAGAACTGGTCACGACCCACTAACTCAATTTTGGGGCCACTAGTGGTAACCGGCACTGACTGGCAGATGGCTCCCTACCCCTGCACACTGTCTATGGATTGGCATCTATGTCTAAATCCTTCTCTCCAGAATAGCTGGACAGTGTGTGTGTGTGTATACACTTCTTTACATGTGCAGGAACTTGTGAGCATAGGGGGATGTGAGTGTCTCAAGTGAGTATGTGCTGGTGAACATGCTTGCTGGGTGTTAATTGATGAGTTGTGTGGGGGAATGCTGCTCTTAAGGTAGAACACAGTTGATGCTTTTTAGTCTATTCTTCCAGCTCTCGATCCATCTGTCGATTAGTTGAGTCCTTGCCAAGTACCTGGTGCTGTGCTGGGTGCTAGGAAAAGTGCAGTGCACAAGACAGGCATCTTTTAACACACTGTTCACAATCTAGGCCTGTTCTGTTCTCAGTTTCTAAATGTAATCAACTATACATGGTGGCCTTCCTCGAATCTGCCTGCAATACAGGAGACCCAGGTTCGATCCCTGGTTCGGAAAGATTCTATGGAGGAGGAAATGGCTACTCACTCCAGTATTTCTGCTTGGGAAAGCCCATGGACAGAGGATCCTGGAGGGCCACAGTTCATGGGGTTGCAAAGAGTCAGACATGACTGCGTGACTAGCACTTTAGCTTCACTTTTCAGATACATGGTGAGAGGTTACTACCCTAGGTGGGATTTCAGCTTCTCCAACTCAGTACTTTGCAGCCACAGTGGACTCCTGGGGCCAGGAGGAAAGAGAGTGAGTGGGGGAGGATGACTGCAAGGACCTCCCACCAGCGCATCATCTACTTGGGGGTGAGGTGGGGTGGGGTGGGGTGGGGTGGGGGTGCTCTGGTTGAGCCTCAGCCCAAAGGTCATGTTCCCCCAATGTGACTCACCACCTGGCCCCAGCTCACTCGTCCCTCTTCTCCACTCACTGCTGCTCCAAACGCCTCCCCAGACGTCTGGGCATCTCTGGAACTGCACACACATTCCCTGTGCTGGGAGGGAGGCCCCTGACCCTCAAGGTACATGGCCAGACACTGCTCCTCCTTCAGAACCAGCTTTTATAGATCAGCCCTGAGGAAAGCCTTGCCTCCCTCCACACCTCCCCAGAGCTCCTTATCCCCATTGCTGCAGAACAAGTTTGAGTGATGCCCGAGCTGGGCTCCTCAGGCATCACCCCCTGCCCTGCACTCCTGGAGCCAGAGGCAGGTGCAGCCACGCCCTTGTCCACATCCCCTGCCTGGTACAGTGCGGGCTCAAGCAGCACATTTATCTAATTGGGTTAATGCCCACCAGAGCTGATGCTGGCATTATAGATGGCTCTCAGCAGGTGAGGGGCATCTGGGGATCAGGGCCTTATTCTAATCACACCTCACAGTCCTCACAGACCTCGACTAGTCAGCCTGGCATGAACCTAGCCTCCAGCAAACACTGGCTGCTTGGTTTAACACGTTATTCAACTTGCTCGTGCCTCAGTTTTCTCACCTTAAAAATGGACACAGTGACTGCCTCCCATGTGTGGGAAGCAGCATGTTTGGGAAGTCCTGTGTGTGTGTGTGTGTGTGTTGTGTGTGTGTGTGTGTGAGGTCCTGCACACTAACTCGTGGCTGTTACTGTCCTTAAGAAAACCAGGCATCCAAGCCACTCTAGTCCCTGGCGCATCCACCCCCCGCCCTTGTGTCTCCCACATCCATTTTCCATACTCAAGCCTTCCACACAAATCATCTGCTTGCTCTTGTATTTCTGTTTCTCCTTGTGCAGTTAGGACAAAGCAGATTTACATAAGAGGAGCCTACCAGTGTAACAGAAGCAGGAAATCAGGATGGAAACAATTACAAATTAAAACCTGTAACAGAAGCAGGAAATCAGGATGGAAACAATTACAAATTAAAACCTGTCACTTCTGCAGGGTCCATTGCCTCTTCTCCTGGTGGTTGAGGTCAGCTCCCTTTGGAGAGGTCTCTGTGTGGGAGTCAGGGTGCGTGCCCTGTGTGGTCAGCTCTCCCCTTTTTCTGTGGGAACTGCCTGGCGGCATTCATGCATTCATTCATTTGACAAGGATTTGTGGAGACCATAGCAATGTGTCTGGCAGCGTCCAGGGTCTGCAGTTGGTGCTACCAAGAAGACTGGTCTGATCTAACTTGATTAGGAATAGTGACAGTTAGACCCTTTCAATGTCGAGGTGTTATGAGGTGCTGGCTCTTAAGAAGAGGGAGGGCTGGGCAAACTATCTGCTGAGACCAGGAGCAGAGGGATGGCTGGTGCTTGTGAAAGGCTTGGAGGCAGAGCGCAGGCCTGGACAAAGAGGGCCCAGCAGAGAGCTGGGTGGAGGATTCTCAGGATGGATGTGTTTGATGGCTGGAGTTGGGAGAACAATAGATTTCTCAGGAGTAGCCCTCATGGAAGGGAGAGGACAGAGTAGGACAGGACAGTGAAGTCCTTCAGGCCATGGTGAGATCTTGAGTGTGCCAACCCATGGGAGCAGGATGGGGAGCACTCCAGATCACAGGATCTGTCTCTCCAGGGTCCTGCACTGGGAAAATGCCTCATTCATCTGCAGGGAGGCAGCCGAGAAAGTGGAGTTACCTTGTCCTGAAGGCTGAGCAGACCTGAAGGAATTAGTGGGGCTGCCAGTGAACCCCACTCATGGCACTGAGTCTTTCCTTGGAAGGGGGTCTGATTGGTGCATCTCTGTGTCTGCCATAAAAAGAAGTGAGTTTTTGGTCAAAAAGAGGGGAAGCAACTCTGCCCTCTACACCCTAGCCCTCAGGTTCCAGAAGCTTCTGAAGACAGGTCTGCCTGGTGTAGAGGGTAGGAACACAGTAGCCATGCAGCCTAGGGCTGCCCAGAGATCGGGAGGTGGGATCAGGGTCTTCACTGAAGGAGGAGACTGGAATCCATGGGCAGGGCTGGAAAAGAATTCTTGGTTGCCTCCCAGCCTCAGGGCCTGCCACGGGTTGCTGGACAATGGGTTTGGATGGGGTGCCCCGAAGTCCTTGTACAAGTGGGGATAAGGGGACAGGTTTGTGCAGACTGAAGCCCCTGGGGACCTCCCACCTTGAGACACTTTGGGCTGGTATAGGTACTACTGTGGCTTCCCAGCTGGCTCAGGAGGTAAAGAACCCGCCTGCAATGCAGGAGACTCAGGAGACATGAGTTCAGTCCCTGGGTTGGGAAAATCCTCTGCAGGAGGGCTGGCAACCCACTCCAGTATTCTTGCCTGGAGAATCCCATGGACAGAGAAGCCTGGTGGGCTACAGTCCATAAGGTCTCAAAGAATCGAACATGACTGAAGCGACTGAATATGCACGCAGCACTGCTGTGGAGTGTCTGTTCATTTCTTTTTAAAATAAAACACTGGGGAAAGTGCTTGGTTCTTATTTTAGACATGGGGGATGGTATGTCACCTGTCATTCCTTAGAACCCATTACCTGGGGAGTTGCTGTAACACATGTGCTGACCAGTTGAGATGTTCAGTCTGTGGGCAAGGAATGTGGCCTGTACTCCAGTTCTGCAAGGATCCGCCCATCATCCGCTGCAGCCACCCTGAAGGTAATTCAAGATGGAGAAAAACAGGACACTGGCCCTAGACAGGATGCACATCAAAGGAATAATTTCAGTAAGTCCAGACTCCTGCATCTTTCTATAGGAAAGCACTAAAGTTATTAACTTAAGATGTCTGGGGTTTTGTGTGTATGTGTGTATCATTAGCTTCTTTTGATGTCTGACCACATGGGTTTTTTGTTTGGTTTGTTTGTTTTTTAGCAAAGACTCCTGGGTATCCTGGCTCCTCCCTTACCTCTTTGGAGCAGTTCTGCAGAGCTACCGAGAGGCTGTCTCCAGGCTATAGTTCTCAGTAAAGTCCCCAAATAAAACTTAACACCCAACTTTTAAGTCATGTGTTTTCCTTCAGTTGACAAGACCCAGGGTAGATTATGAGAAGGAAACTGGCAATGGAGGGTGCCTGCAGTTCTCCTAACAGTCCTGCTGCACTAACTCTGCCAGAGGGCATAACGTGACTCTGGGCACAGTGTTGAAAAGACTGCACTGAGGCACAGGGAAGGCAACGAAAGTGGATGGACACGGCAGTGGGAGGAGAGAGACCAGCTGGAGCTTGGCAGCAGTGTGACCACTGAGATGTGAATGCAGGAACAGAAATCCCAGAGTCTCATGGCTGTCGAATGAAAGGACAGACTTGGGACAACCACAGATCCAGGAAAGTGCAGGGAGAAATCTCAGAGAGGAGAGAGACTGGGAGTCAGGGGCAAATTCTGTGGATAAACTGTCCACATCTTCATGCAAGGAGTCCAGTTGAGGCTAATAGAGCCAAACAGAAATTTCACGTCCCCTACCACTGCGAAGACAGCTCTCAGTATGAATCCGTCCATGTTGATCACCTGATCAGCAGAAGAAGAGGAAACTTTATGTTGAGGAGCCCGAAAAGTTCTGGGGATGCTGAGCTTGGAAAAGGGCAGGGAGGGGAGATGGTTAGTGACCATCACTCCTTCAAGGTCACTGTGTGTGATGGGAGCAGACATGCCATGGGATCTCAAGGGTGAGATGGGCTCTCTGAGTTGATGTTACAGGCAAGATAGTTCCCAGTTCCAGTTAAAGGAACAAGTGCTAAGAAGTAGAGGTCCAGTGACAAGGTAGGGATAGTGTTGTGGGCAGCATAGTGATGGAGGAAATGCAGGCAAACATTCTGGAGAGGCTCTGAGGTCAGATGGCCCTGGGTTGGATCCCATTCAGATGTAGATGTTGTTGTTGTTTAGACACTAAGTCGTTTTGACTATCTTGTGACCCCATGGACTGTAGCCCAACGGGTTCCTCTGTCCATGGGATTTCCCAGGCATGAATACCCTAGTGGATAGCCATTTCCATCTCCAGGGGATCTTCCTGACCCATGGATTGAACCTGTGTCTCCTGCATTGGCAGGCAGATTCTTTACCATTGAGCCACCAAGGAAGCCCGTAGATACACATACCTCATTCTTAAAAAAAAAAAAAAAAAAGACCTTCTTGGGAATTGGATTTGCTTGGGCCAGGGACACACATGACATGCTCAGTAAGAAATGAGACTGAACAGGGCAGCAGCACATTTGCAGAAGCAGCGCAGCTGGTTCCAAGTTCCGCTGACTCCTGGATGGAATTGGTGAGGTCAGACCCCGGGTGCCTGCCCTGAGAGGGGACCCAGATCTCCCACCTGATAGCCAGTCTACCTGTTTCACCGGCCCCTGGAGTTGTGCATCCAAGGCACCACCTCTCCTGGTTAAATGAAGGGTGGAGGTTCCTCATGTTCTCTCTCCTGTGCACAAATTCAGAAAGGGCAAACTAACCGGAAAATTAAGGTGACTGGTGATGCTCGCAGGACAGCAGAGATGAAATGGATCTGACTGCACAGACAGGGAAGAGAAAATGAGCTCTGGGGCCTCCTCATCCCACTTTGATCATTGAAGAGGCTGTGAGGGTCACAGACAAGGAGCCCTTCTGTAATCAAACACCATTTTAAACTGATGGAGCCCTTTTAATTGAGCTGCCCTGAAATCTGCCAGGCTCCCTGGAATCAAGGGAGTGAGAAGTCGATTGTGGAAACTTGGGGAGGAAGCAGGTTGTATTGTTATCACTGGAGGCTGAACAAAGCCATCCTGAGCTCTGCTCTGTGATGATCACCACAGTTAATTAACACAGCTCCTTGAACTACTCTGTCCCAGGGAGAGGGAGAGGCCAGCAGGAGGAACAGGCTGGCAGTTAATAACCTACTTTTCCCCCAGCTCCCACCCTAGCCCCAGGACTGAAGTCTCCCAGCCCCCAGGAACCCCAGGTTGGACTCCCCTGTCTTGGATTCCCTGCCCCTGGGTCCATCCACCCCTCCTCCTTGTCTGGGGCCAGAGGGTGGTGTCAGCGCCAGAGCAGGTGGGTGGATCCAGGAGGTGGAGCCCACCCCTGGGAACTTCTGTGCCAAGAAAGGTCACCAGCAAACTGCCCTCTCACCGGCATTTGTCCTGAGTACCTACCATGGGTTGAGCACTCAGGAGACCAAAAGGGGACTTGAACTTTAGCTGAGTCCTGGTGGTCATATGAGAGACAGATGCTGGAGGTGACCTGGCTGAGAGGGGAGCTCCCCAATAGCGACCGCCGGGAGGAGAATGAGGAGCTGGACTCTGTTGACTAAAAAATATAGTTAGTTACAACCTGAAAGTAGGCAGGTTATTTTATCTGGTGGGAATGCTTAGGACTCTGAGCCCAGGAGACAGTAGCTTGGAGTTTTCTCAGTAGCTCTAAGAAAACTGCTCCAAGGAGGCAGGAGGGGAAGTCAGGCTTTATACAAGTCAGCAACAAAGGGAGCCAACAGTCTGAACATAAGAAGTCAGACATGAAGTTAAGGAATGTAGCATTTGTTGCAATGGAAGATGCAAGCCTCTGGGCTCACTGAATTCATTCTTTTCATCTGCACCTCAGCTTTCTGGGGCCAAATCCTCTTTCCTTGTTCACCTTGCTTCTGGCATTCCCCCAGCTCCTCAGTGGGGTGGCAGCATCCGGCAGTTTTGGGAGCCCTCATTCACATTTGGAGGCCAGGAATCGCTGATGGCTGTGACATTTCTTGATTAATATGGCAGAAGATATTTTCACTTCACAACTTCCAGGCCTGGGGTAAGACTAGGACCCAAGGAGGAGAAGCGGCAGCCATGAGACAGCCGGGGACAGATTCCAGAAGTGGAAAAGGCAAGCACAGACATGTGGAGCAGGAGAAATACTTGGTGTGCTTCAGGTGCAAAAGGCAGGGTGAGAGTGGACCAGGTCCATGCTTCCCACAAGGCCTTGTGGGCAGGATAAGCAGTCTGACCTTTTATTCTAAGTGAAATGTTTGAAAATAGCCGCAAAACAGTCCATTAATTGGCTTGGCTCACTCTGTGCATGCATTCATTTTGCTGTCCATTCATTCGCATGCTCGCGCACTCATTATCACACGCCTATTATGTATGCATTCTGAGGTTTGTTTATCCCATTCCCTTCCCTATTGACTTTCAGTAATCACTTTCCAAAGGGGTGCTGGGGGCTTCCAGGTCAAAATAGCGCTGTAGCAGGGAGTGAGCACTAGAGGGCGCACACAGCACGTGCATGCCGCCATTCGCGCCGTGGCTCCGCGGGCGGCGCCGGGGAGAACAATACCGGAGCATTCCGGTTGCTCGGCAGTTGTCCATCCTGGTTCTTCCACTCCTTGCTGCATAGATGGGCCAACTGAGGCCCGCAGAATGGGAGTGGCTTGTGCAGGGTTACTTGGCGAAGAAAGGGCTGAGCGGGCAGGAGAGGTGGGGGCTTTTGCGCAGAGCCAGATAGCCCCAGGGTGAGGGCCTAGGGTGCCCGGAGGCCACCGGAGTAAGCGTGGCCAGGCTCGTTCCTGATGCTGGGCGGCACAGAGCCCATGGGTGGCTGTTCCAGCTGGGGTGCACCCCTCTGGAAAGAAGGGAATGGGGGAAGCCTTGGCGGCTCAGCCTGGGCCAGTCACGCAGACCGTGGAGCTGGCGGTGCGGGAGGCGGACCTGGGTCCTGCGGGTTGGAGGGCTTGTGCCGCCCGCATCCCTGCCCCTCACCTCCCACCCCGAGTGGCCCCAGGCGCACTGCGCTTCCTCTCTGGTCCACAGTGCTATCCCGGCTGAACAAACAGTGAGAACCAGAGAGGTCGGGTGATTTGCTCAAGTCTGCCCAGCGAGAAAGCAGCGGAAGGCTGAACCTTCTCAGCCCAGCAGCCAGAACTCAGCTCCCGGGCGGGTGGAGATGCGGCTGGAGTCCGATCCTGGGCTGGGCTCCGAGGAACAGTGACCGGGAACGGTGACAACCGGCCAGCGTTTCCCGCAGGCCCGCCCCACCTGGGAATCCCTAGGTCCCTAGAGGTGGGGCCAGGAAAGTGGAGAGTGGCTGCCTGCTCTGGGGAGGTCTGAGGCGGGCGCGGGTGAGGGGGAAAGCTGGGCTGCAGGGCTGGGGAGGCGCTGTGCCTGGTTTTTGTCCGCATACCCCTCTGTGACTTGGGTCTGGACATGCTGCCCTTTCGACTCCTGTAGGTTCTTCCGAAGTCCCGGGAAACTGCAGGTCACGGGACATCAGACGGCTGGTCCTTTTCCCCTGTAGACTCGGGCGCCGGGTATGGATGGAACTGGACCATGTGGTCCTGGGATGGGGTTCTCCTTGTGCTTCAGGGGTGCTGTTGAATCCAGATGGGCTCTGGGCCCAGTTTACCATCTACCCCTATCCCGCCCAATCTGAGCCTCATCTTTTTTTGTCAAACTCTACGCCTCCAGCCCCATGGCATCCACCTGGTCCCCATGGGTGGCTTCTCCACCAGAATGAATTCTGCCGTGCTCCAGCACTCAGCACTCACTTGCCCACTTCTGTGCCCTTGCTTTCCCCTCCTGGAAACATCCCTCCCCTCCTGCCTGGGGCTGTTGATTTCCTCCCCTCCGGTGGAGATGGGGTGTGTAGTCAGAACTCTGAGGTCCTCTCCCATCACCCACTGCCCTCCTGTTGCCCCAGTCACCATTGCCCAGTCACTGTTGTCTGTTGACACCTGAGCCTTGCACCTGTGTGCTCGCCACCTCCTCAGTGTGTCATCTTTCACCTGATGATCTGCCTGATACACTCATACACATTGGCCTCAGCTTTCTTGGCCTTCTTGTCTCTGGGGACCATTGCTGGGAATCTAGGTCCACGGCCCATGCCTGCATCCCTTTGGATCCTGGATATTATTGAGACTCTCCAACCCTTCCCTCAGCTCTCTGCCCCTCAGCCACTTTGTGACTTCAGCTCCCTCCTGCTCCACACCCACCCAGGCAGCACCCCTTTCTGTCTCCCAACCCAACTTAGAGTTCTCCGTGATGCATCCTTTCAGTGTTGCTTCCCTATCCCCATGGGCGCTCTTATCTCTGCTTTCCTCCAGCAAGTCTGGAAAAGCCCCATTCCTGGGGCAAGCCTACCTCCCCTCTGCCTTCTGCCAACCTGCTCCTGCACAACCGGGCACTGTGTCATAGGCGCCAGTGAATTCATCATCCCTGACTGCAGGTGGGGTTCCCCCTCTTCTCCTTGTTGCCACCTGAAACTTGGGTATGATGTCTGGAGCTCCTGCAGCCATCTTGGACCATTTGGCTACTAGAGAAGTTAAGATCCTATGCTAAGGAGAGTGGAGCAGAAAGGTAGGGGGCCTAGTCACTATGAAGCTTTGGACAATGCACCCCATGGACTTCACTTATGGGACAGGGGACAAATCCTCTGTCTTGTTAAAGCCACTGTTGTCAGATGGTTTTACTGGCAGCTGAGAGTGTGATCTGGGGCAGTGAGGGCATCCCTGAACCTGTGGCTGTGGGAGGCATGGTCAGGAGGTATTTGGGGGACAGCTGGTGAGGGCCGGGGTGGAGGAGTGAGGGGCAGACCTCAGTGGTCTGAGCAGGGGTGGGAACGGCCTGAGAGAGCTGAACCCAGAGTTTGACAGCAAGAGAAGCTTGTGATAGGAAGCAGGGGAGCCCCTCCTCACCCACAGGGACCACAGCACATGCTGGGGTCAGGGCAAAGGCAGTGGCTTCTGTGCAGGCAGGTTTGGAAAGTTGCTTCACCGTGGGGCTGGGGGCAGGGCACTTTGTGCTCAGCTATGTCAGGGTAACTGCTCAGAAGCTGGTTCTGTTTCCTCTTGTTCCTCCCCCCAGCCCCAGACCCAAAGATGAAGGAGGATTTCTCAAGTGACCCTCACCTTGTCACTTAGGTGAATTGTATCTCAGTCTCCTTTCACACCGCAGGAGATGCTGTGAGGATGGAGCAAGATAATGCCCATGGAACATCCATCACCTTACCGTGTCTGGCGCCTTCCCCATCCTTCAGGTGACCCTCAGAGAGAGTGTCTTACGGGAAAGGTTGCATGAAGGACAGTGGCGTCTATAATGCTCATAGGCTTTGGGGACGTGCTAACCTGCCTCATGGTCCTGCCTCTTCTACTCACTCTCCCAGGGACCTTGACTAATTTCTTTTACTCTCTGATGTCATTCCTCCATCTTTGAAAGTGAAAGTCGCTCAGTTGTGTCCAACTCTGCAATCCCATGGACTATACAGTCCATGGAATTCTCCAGGCCAGAACATTGGAGTGGGTAGCCTTTCCCTTCTCCAGGGGATCTTCCCAACGCAGGGATTGAAGCCTGGTCTCCTGCACTGCAGGCAGATTCTTTCCCAACTGAGCAATCAGGGAAGCCCCCATCTGTAATACAGGGCTAACAACTCAGAATATCTACAGAGATTCAGTGAGCATCCTTTCCTGTGAACATCTCTCTTAGTTGGCAGGGGACATGGGAGGGGAAGCAAAGAAATAAAGGACAACAGTGTAATGGGAAAGACTAGAGATCTCTTCAAGAAAATTATAGATACCATTAGGGAACATTTCATGCAAAGAAAGGCACAATAAAGGACAGAAATAGTATGGACCTAACAAGCAGAAGATATTAAGAAGAGGTGGCAAGAATACATAGAAGAACTATACAAAAAAGATCTTCATGACCCAGATAACCACAATGGTGTGATCACTCACCTAGAGCCAGATTTCCTGGAATGCAAAGTCAGGTGGACTTTGGACTTAGGAAGCATTACTATGAACAAAGCTAGTGGAGGTGATGGAATTCCAGTTGAGCTATTTCAAATCCTAAAAGATGATGCTGTAAAAGTGTTGCACTCAATATGCCAGCAAATTTGGAAAACTCAGCAGTGGCCACAGGACTGGAAAAGGTCAGTTTTCATTCCAATCCCAAAGAAAGGCAATGCCAAAGAATGCTCAAACTACTGTACCATTGCATTCATCTCATATGCTAATAAAGTAATGCTCAAAATTCTCCAAGCCAGGCTTCAGCAGTATGTGAACCATGAACTTCCAGATGTTCAAGCTGGATTTAGAAAAGGCAGAGGAACCAGAGATCACATTGCGAACATCCAGTGGATCATGGAAAAAGCAAGAGAGTTCCAGAAAAACATCCAATTCTGCTTCATTGACTATGCTAAAAGCTTTGACTGTGTAGATCAAAACAAACTGTTGAAAATTCTTCAAGAGATGGAAATACCAGACCACTTGACCTGCCTCCTGAAAAATCTATATGCAGGTCAGTAAGGAACTGTTAGAACTGGACATGGAACAACAGACTGGTTCCAAATAGGAAAAGGAGTATGTCAAGGCTGTATATTGTCACCCTGCTTATTTAACTTCTATGCAGAGTACATCATGAGAAATGCTGGACTGGATGAAGCACAAACTGAAATCAAGGTTGCTGGGAGAAATATCAATAACCTCAGATATGCAGATGACACCACCCTTATGGCAGAAAGTAAAGAAGAACTAAAGAGCCTCTTGATGAAAATGAAAGAAGAGAGTGAAAAAGTCAGCTTAAAACTGAACATTCAAAAAATTAAGATCATGACATCTAGTCCCATCACTTCATGGCAAAAGATGGAGAAACAATGGAAACAGTGAGAGACTTTATTTTGGGGGCCTCCAAAATCACTGCAGATGGTGACTGCAGCCATGAAATTAAAGGACGCTTGCTCCTTGAAAGAAAAGCTATGACACACCCAGAGAGCATGTTAAAAAGCAGAGACATTACTTTGCCAACAAAAGTCCATCTAGTCAAAGCTGTGGTTTTTCCAGTAGTCGTGTATGGATGTGAGAATGTATGGAAAGCTGAGCACCGAGGAGTTGATGCTTTTGACCTGTGGTGTTGGAGAAGACTCTTGAGAGTCTCTTAGACTGCAAGGAGATCCAACCAGTCCATCCTAAAGGAAATTGGTCCTGAATATTCATTGGAAGGACTGATGCTGAAACTGAAACTCCAATATTTTGGTCACCTGATGAGAAGAGCTGACTCACTGGAAAAGACCCTGATGCTGGGAAAGATTGAAGGTGGGAGAAGAAGGGGACGACAGAGGATGAGATGGTTGGATGGCATCACCAACTCAGTGGACATGAGTTTGAGTAAGCTCCAAAAGTTGTTGGTGATAGACAGAGAAGCCTGGCGTGCTACAGTCCATAGGGTTGCAAAGTGTCAGACATTGAGCAACTGAACTGAGACCTGACACACCGGCTGTTCAACCACCAGCCTCTCCTCCTGCCAGACACCACGTAAACCCACCGGTATCTGCTTGTAAACAGGATGATGGCCCAAGCTCTGAAATGGCTGTTGAGGAATTTTTCAAGGGAATTCTGTTTAATTCATCTTTGGAATTAGGAGTCCTCAACATAGAGTAAGAACTGTTCCAAAAATAATCATGCTTTTTGTGGAGGCCCCACACTTGGAGAGTCTGTAGAATAAAGATACAAAGAATGGGGTTGAGCCACCTGGTTATGCTGATGGTTGGGGTTAGGGTTATGAAAGGCCTGGAGGCATGAAGCAGATAGAGCTGGCCATCGAGAGGGTCAGTGTGAGCATGTCCCCAACCTCAAGATGCCAATATCATGAAGAAGAAACTGGCTGCCCTTTATTACCTCTTCCACCTAAAACAGAAGGGCTGGGGGAGATAAGATGCCTGGGAGGCCCTGTTTCCATCAGCTGAGGCACCAGGGTGGTAATGTCCTGCTTCTTTTCTTGACCCCTGCTGGCCCTGTGAGCAGGACATGGTCAGATGGAGGTTGTGGCTTTAGCAAGCATGGCTCCCTTTGGAAACAGATTCCCAGCCCGGCCAGGTCTGAGCCCACGTCTGATGCTGAGTCTGTGCTTTGTCCCTGAATGCCAGCCACCTGTGCTGCTGCCCTTGGAAGAGGGTGTGGGGCCTCCAGGACCACCATCCCATGGGCATCTCCAGGGCTGCTGGCCCCTGGGAAGGACACTTCCCTTCCAGGAAGGAGCCCCTACTACCCCAGAACCAATTCCACCCTTGTTTAGAAGGGAAAGCATCTTCCCTTTTGGCTCAGATGGTAAACATCCCACCTGCAATGCAGGAGATGCAGGTTTCATCCCTGGGTTAGGAAGATCTCCTGGAGAAGGGAATGGCAACCCACTCCAGTATTCTTGCCTGGAGAATCCCGGACAGAGGAGCCATGGACAGAGGAGCCTGGTGGGCTACAGTCTATGGGGTCGCAAAGATTCGGACACGACTGAGCGACTATCAGTTTAGAAGGGGAAGGTGCTCATTACTGGAACCCAGTTGAGAGGGGTGGGGAAAGAGTCATACAGGTGTAGCAACAGCTGTGAAGGGAAATCTTTTCACTCAATTTGCCATATAATAGTCATCCTTGTGCTAAGGTGATGCCAGGAGAGGTGGTGACGTTGCATGGTGACTGTGGAGTGGCTGGCCCACTGTCTCCTAAAGCAGGGCTGGTTGACTCAGATGTGATTTTGGTCTCCAGAGTCCATCATGCCCCATCTGTGTGTAAGCTGCTGGATCTCAGTTTCCACTTCCAGGGGCTAGTTGTTGCCTGGCTGCCCAGGGCTCCTTAGGGAATCCACGACAACCTCAGACTGGAGCAGGATCCCAGGTGCCTAGGGCAGTTCTGGGTACTCAGTGCCTGGACTCTTTCCTAAGGTGGTTGCATCAGGGAGTGGGAGGATCCACACCAGCCAGGACAGTGAGACCTTGCAGGTTCTGCAGCTGCAGAAGCATGCAGGCAGTGGCACGGGAAGAGTTTTCCAGAAACCAAAGCCCATTTCTTTGAGCACAGAGTCACATCTCTGCCTGTGTGTTTCTGCCTGCCTGTGGCTGTCTGCCCACATTGATGCTGAATGGAAGTGGGTGGTGATATTTTGACATGGTAACAAATGTAGCTTTCATTCTTGGTAATCTTTCTTTTAGAATTTAGAACACTCTCCTCCCATCCCAGCTCTTGACGTTGAAGAGGGTTGGACCCACTTACCTACTGTGGAAAAAGAAGCAACAATGGACACATGAAAAAGATACTTGGCTGCAGGCTCCTGGGGTGAAGGGGCAGCAGCCACGTCAGATAAACGTGGCACTGCAGGGTTAGGAAGATCTTGGTCTTCTTCCTGAACCTGGGCCGGTAGAGGGGGCTTAAGTGAGTGAGTGAAGGTTGCTCAGTCATATCCGACTCTTCGCAAGCCAGAACACTGGAGTGGGTAGCCTTTCCTTTGTCCAAGGGATCTTCCCAACCCAGGGATCGAACTTAGGTCTCCCGCACTGCAGCCGGATTCTTTACCAGCTTGCTGCTGCTAC
The DNA here is from genome assembly GCF_014754425.2 of Oryx dammah. Classification (NCBI taxonomy): domain Eukaryota; kingdom Metazoa; phylum Chordata; class Mammalia; order Artiodactyla; family Bovidae; genus Oryx; species Oryx dammah. The sequence continues at coordinate 56,731,896 of NW_024070211.1, forward strand.
TGCTGCTGCTGCTGCTAAGTTGCTTCAATTGTGTCCTACTCTGCGACCCCATAGATGGCAGCCCACCAGGCTCCCCCGTCCCTGGGATTCTCCAGGCAAAAACACTGGAGTGGGTTGCCATTTCCTTCTCCAATGCATGAAAGTGAAAAGTGAAAGTGAAGTCTCTCAGTCGTGTCTGACTCCTAGCGACCCCATGGACTGCAGCCCACCAGGCTCCTCCGTCCATGGGATTTTCCAGGCAAGAGTACTGGAGTGGGTTGCCATTGCCTTCTCTGCTTTACCAGCTTGGGAGGCAGTGAATCCCTCTAAGCCCCCTCCTTCCAACCTTCCCTCAGCCTGATACATAGAGTATCAGAGTAGATACACAGAGTATCAGAGTAGGCCTGGCCAGAGAAGGGTCTAGGCTGAGAGGGCCTGGGAAATCCATGGGATGTTCCAGAATGGGGCAGAAGGAGCCAAGAAGGGGTATCCACTGGATGGCGAGAAGATGTTCTGGAGAGGGTGCCTGGAGCCTGGGTGGGAAAGCACCTTCTCAGTCCGGTAGAAAAGGGACAGGCTGTGCGCTGGTCAGCTCAGCAGCTGTCAGCATCTCTGAAGGCCACAGTCTGGGACCAGATACCATCCACTCAGGCCTGGGTGGGATTTATAAACTTTCAGAGCTCAGACACTGCCCTGGTGAGCAACAGAGAAAGAACACTGGGGGGAAAAAGCCTCATATACATAAAATGCATATGATTAGTCTTTTCTGGAATTGACAGGATGGAGGCTTGAGACAGAAATTATGTTCAGTTATAGAAAAGGTTAGAAGATATGTACTTATTTTTATTTAATTATTTTCAATTATATATATGTTTGAATGTATGCTGCTGCTGCTGCTAAGTCGCTTCAGTCATGTCCGACTCTGTGTGACCCCATTGATGGCAGCCCACCAGGCTCCCCCATCCCTGGGATTCTTCAGGCAAGAGCACTGGAGTGGGTTGCCATTTCCTTCTCCAATGGATGAAAGTCAAAAGTGAAAGGGAAGTCGCTCAGTCGTGTCCGACTCTTAGCGACCCCATGGACTGCAGCCCACCAGGCTCCTCCATCCATGGGACTTTCCAGGCAAGAGTACTGGAGTGGGGTGGTATGAATATATATATATATATATATGTACATATACATACATATATGTATACTTTCCAGATTCTTCAGGCAAAAATATTGGAGTGGGTTGCCATGTCCTCCTCTAGAGGCTCTTTTCAAATGAAGGATTGAACCCAACTTTCTCACATCTCTTGCATTGAGAAGTGCGTTCTTTGTCACTAGTGCCCACCTCGGAAGTTGTATATATAGACCAGTTATATGTAAATAAAATTATTTTCTAGTTTTGTATATATATTCAGATTTTTTTTTCATTATAGGTAATTACAAGATATTGAGCAGAGTTCCCTGTGCTATAGAGTAGGTCCTGTTGGTTACCTATTTTATATATAGTAGGCACCCCACTCCAGTACTCTTGCCTGGAAAATCCCATGGACGGAGGAGCCTGGTAGGCTGCAGTCCATGGGGTCACTAAGAGTCGGACACGACTGAGCAGCTTCTTTCACTTTTCACTTTCCTGCATTGGAGAAGGAAATGGCAACCCACTTCAGTGTTCTTGCCTGGAGAATCCCAGGGATGGCGGAGCCTGGTGGGCTACCATCTCTGGGGTCGCACAGGGTTGGACACGACTGAAGCAACTTAGCAGCAGCAGCAGCAGTGCCTGGAAAATCCCATGGATGGAGGAGCCTGGTGGGCTGCAGTCCAGGGGGTCGCTACTAGTTGGACATGACTGAGCGACTTCACTTTCACTTTTCACTTTCATGCATTGGAGAAGGAAATGGCAACCCACTCTAGTATTCTTGCCTGGAGAATCCCAGGGATGGGGGAGCCTGGTGGGCTGCCATCTATGGGGTCGCGCAGAGTCAGACACAACTGAAGCGACTTAGCAGCAGCAGCAGCAGCAGTGTGTATATGTTAATCCCAAACTCCTTCTTTATCTCCCCCTCCTTAGCTATCCCTTTTGATAACCATGTTTTAGAAAACATATATATTTTTTGCACATTCATATTTGCGAGCAAATTTGACCCCAAAGAGACGTTCCACATGTTTTGCATTACATCCCAGATGCCAGTGGAGTCCCTGTGTCCCTAGGAGGTCAGAGTAGACTTCTCTTTACCCCTCACCCCCAGTTCTGCACCCTGGCAGCTCAGTGAGCACTGCTTAGCTTCACCAGGAATCTAGCCCTCACCATAGGTTGTATGTTGAAGATCTTCTTTAAATACAAGCAGTGCTTGATGTTAAGAAATTTTTTTTTTCAGGCAAGGCTCTACTGGGGTCCCTGCTGTGGCAGGTAGGAGCAAGGAGCAGCAGGTTCCCTTGCTCACTCACTGGCTGAGTGGGGGCAAGCTGGTTCCTTCTATGGGGTTAGGATAGGGGTGTGTCCAGGGTTGGGGCTGGAGGGGTGGCTTAGGTGATTTGCCCACAGCTCTGGTGGTGTTGAGTGCAGGGGCATACACAGTACCCTGTTTTTGTTCCCAACATCCTGTTTTTGCTCCAGGCTCTTCAGAAGTGGCAGTTGTATTTTTTTGGTCTCTTTGTTATCTTTGGTCCAAAATTTGCCTCAACTGGGCATGCATGCAATTATTTTTATTTTCTACCTTGTTTTACATACATGCACCCTTACCGAGTGTAATAATACTCTTTTATGGAAATTTTAAAAAATGTATTGCATTCTTCTTGGTTCAGTGAACACGATTTGACCCAACAGGACTAACTGTTCCCTGATGCCAGGCCCACTACTCCTTCTTCAAGCTCTCTGTCCCTGTGCTGTGACTCTGGCTGTCAGATGACACTTCTTGTGGCTGTCAGCTGACCAGCTCTGTTAGGGTGGAGGAGGGCAGAGGTTATGGAAGCCCAGTAGTGGCCTCAGAATGATTGGCTCCTCCAAGTCTGCATTTGAGGGCGGGGCCTGTCACACCCTCAGCTCTCTGCTGCCCATCATCCATCTCCTGGACTTGCTGTGCAGCTGCAGGGCTGACCACGATACCTGGTGCAGAATGAATGTTCAGTGGAGGGTACCTAGTTTAATTATTATTTATTGTTGCCCAAGAATAAACAAAGGCAGTCAGAGGAAACAAAGTAAGAAAATACCTTCAAGTTTAAAAGAGAGAGATTAAGAAAACAATTGAGAGGATGAAATAGTGTTTAGCTATGGTTTCTCTGTTTTATACAGTATTGGCTAACTCCATGCTAAGATGAAAATGTCAGTATTGTTTATATTTTGTCCTGTATATCCTCTTGTACCTTTCTGTTACTTATTTTTAATATTATCAGGACATACAATATTCTTATTCAGTAAGCAAAATTCCTATAGTTGTTAAGTGTTGCCTGTAGATGTAAACAGATTCATTGCTGACCTCCAGATTTTAAATAATTTTTCCATTTCCAAATTCTTTATTTTTCTTTATTATTATTCTTTTTGATTGAAATATAATTGATGTACAATACTATATGTTATTTGTTGTTTAGTCACTCAGCCATGTTGGACTCTTTGCAACCCCATGGATTGCAGCATGCCAGGCTTCCCTGTCCTTCACCATCTCCTGGAGCTTGCTCAAACTCATGTCCATTAAGTTGGTGATGACATCCAACCATCTTGTCCACTGTCATCCCCTTCTCCTTCTGCCTTCTATCTTTCCCAGCATCAGGGTCTTTTCCAATAAGTTGGCTCTTTGCATCAGTTTCCCAAAGTATTGGAGTTTCAGCTTCAGCATCAGTCCTTCCAATGAACATCCAGGACTGATCTCCTTTAGGATGGACTGGTTGGATCTCCTTGCAGTCCAAAGGACTCTCAAGAGTCTTCTCCAACACCACAGTTCAAAAGCACCAATTCTTTGGTGCTCAGCCTTCTTTATGGTCCACATCCACTCATGACTACTGGAAAAACCAGAGCTTTGGCTATATGGACCTTTGTTGGCAAAGTAATGTCTCTGCTTTTTAATATACTGTCTAGGTTTGTCATAGCTTTTCTTCCAAAGAGCAAGCGTCTTTTAGTTTCATGGCTGCAGTTTCACCATCTGCAGTAACTTTGGAGCCCAGGAAAATAAAATCTGTCATTGTTTCCATTGTTTCCCCGTCTATTTGCCATGAAGTGATGGGACTGGATACTATGATCTTCATTTTTTGAATGTTGAGTTTTAAGCCAGCTTTTTCACTCTCCTCTTTCACCTTCATCGAGAGGCTCTTTAATTCCTCTTCTCTTTCTGCAATAAGGGTGATGTCATCTGCATATCTGAGGTTATTGATATTTCTCCTGGCAATCTGATTTCAGCTTGTGCTTCATCCAGCCAGACATTTCATATGATGTACTCTACATAGAAGTTAAATAAGCAGAATGACATACTCCTTTCCCAATTTTGAACCAGTCCGTTGTTCCATGTGATGTACAATATTGTTTGTTATAGATGTACAGTATAATGATTCACAATTTTTAAAGGTTATAATCCATACATTCCCCATGTTGTACAATACATCCTTGTAGCTTATTTTATACACAATAGTATGTACCTCTTCATCCCCTACCCCTTCCCTCTTTCCACAGGGTAGCCACTAGTTTGTTCTGAGTCTGTTCCTTTTCTGTTAATGTTTTCTAGTTTGTTGAATTTTATAGATTCCACATGGAAGTTATATCATACTGTATTTATCTTTCTCTGCCTGATGTATTTCACTTGGCATAATGCCCTTAATGGTTCCCTGGTGTTAATGTGGGAGTCCTGGCTTTGATCCCTGAGTTGGGAAGATCCCCTGGAGGAGGGTATGGCAACCCACTCCAGTACTCTTGCCAGGAGAATCTCCATGGACTAGCCTGGCGGGCTAGTCTATGGGGGTCACAAAGAGTTGGACACAACTGAGTGACTAAGCACACTAATGCCTTTAAGTCCATCCATATTGTTGCACATGGCAGGATTTCATTCTTTCTTGTGGCTGAGTAATATTCTATTGTGTATGTGTAATGTGTGTGTGTACAGCATCTTCTTTATCCATTCATCTGTTGATGGACACTTAGGTTGCTTCCATATCTTGGCTATTTTGAATAATACTGTTGTGAACACTGGGTCCAGATTCTTTAATTCTCTGCCTTAATTGTCCAGATTTTTTGTAAAATGTTTTCTTGAATGAAGATTTTTGGATTTGATAATCTCTGAGGTTATCATGCTTGCATATATTAACCTATTTCCTAAGTGATTTAAAAAGATGTCTTGGCTTTTAACCCTATGTGATATCTTGGCTGAGTAGCCTACACTTTTTTATTTCAGGACTTGTAGATGTTGCTCTGTTAACTTGACATTACTGTTACCATGGAGAAATTTGATACCAGATGTATATTTTTTAATCTTTCTAGATTATTTATTGTCTGTCAGGATGCTTGAAAAATTCTTTCTTTTTTCCTTTTAGTTGTAATAGTTAACTAGAATATATTTCAACATTTTGTGCTTTGTTTATATTTCCTGGGTTAAAATGTGCTTTTTTAATATATAGATTGTTTTCCCCCTGAATTTCAGACTTTTTTGGAATAATTACATGGTCCATATTTTGGGAAGTGTTTTGATTGCCTTTGTCTTTTCCCTCATGATTATTTCTTTTGTTATCTTTCTGCTTTTCATCTGTTTTCACTATCCAGTTGCTTAACCTCCCTGAGCTGCATTATAAAGTCAGGATGGTGTGCTTGTTTCATAGGAAAGTTTCTAGAAATAAAAATCTTAATATAGGTAGAGCTCTTAAAACCGTGCTTGGCCCAGAGCAAGTCATATGCAGATGACACTGATTATTATGTTTCTGAATTTTTGTTTGATGTTATTATTGTTCATAATGGAGTTGTTTACTCTTGAAACCAGACAGCTGCATGTTAGCTGTGTGACCTTGGACAAGATGCTAAACCTCTCTGTGCCTAATTTTCCTTCTTTGATAAGCAGAAGTAATAGTTGTCTTTATCTCATTTGACTGTAATGAAGATGAAGAGTTGATTTTGATAAAGGGTTTAGAACAGTGTTGGCACATAGGAATAGTTTGTGTGTTGTTAAATAAACATCTTCTCAAGCTTTTCCTGCAAATGAGCAATTAAAGTCAGTGGTTTTATTCATTCTCAGGGTTTCTAATGTACTATTAGTTTTGTAATGATGTTGTTTTGTTGTTAACTTACTTCTGTATGTCTACCTTCCCTTTTTAAATTTTATCCTGTTTGTGAGTCCTCTTGTTTTATGCTTTAGGCCCTTTAAAGTTGTTCTTAGTAGTTGCTATCAGCGGTTTAGTGATGCAGTTTCTGCCAGCCAGTTCAGCTGGAAACCTGTCTTTTGATTAATTGTTCTTTTTTATCATTGCCTATCTGGCAATCTTTAAAAGCTCAGTACATTATCCAACCTACAGAGTAAGCCAGGAAAGTGCCTCTGAACTTAAATAAGGGCTTTACAATGTGGCTAATATATGCTGTTTCCTTCTTCCCGCCTGACTGAAGGAAGCAAAACAGTCTCCCCAAAACTGAGTTAGTTCCAACACTCTCCCATGCTTGCAGAGAAATATAAATTCTCTCAACTGTCTTATAGGCTTGAGAACAGCAAGGGTCAGGTTGGCTAATTTTAATTATATTCACTTAGCATGTCTTGAAGCCCATAAATCTAAATGCCAATAAATTAATATATCATGCCAAAGGCCTTCCAGCCACAGCATTAAATCAACTATGCAGGGAGTGCTGTGTGGAACAGGGCAAATTCCCAGAAGCTTGAGTATTTCAATTTCACTGTATTAATCTGTCATTAAAGGGGCCCTCAAGTCCCAGTGTCCATGTGCGTGACCGTGAGCAATGGTAATTTGCTAAGTATGAATTCAGCCCATTGTACCCTTGGCTTTTACACAGCTGTCCACCCACCAGTACCCCCGAGGGTGGATGCCAAGTTTTCCCTATCCAGGGGCATCATGCTTTCAGAGATGAGGTGATTCTTTTGTTGTAGGAGTGATATATTACATTGAATAAAGAGTTTGATCAGGCCTGGGATTAAGGTGTGGCAGGTAAGGAGCCAAATCTTGCCTATACCACTTGCACTTTGTCCATTAAAAAAGATGTACAACTTGAGAATTGTGAGTTGTTTTATTTGGGGCAAAATGAGGACTGCAGCCTGGGAGGGAGCATTTCAGATAGCTCTGAGAGACTGACTGCTCCAAGGCAGCAGTGAGGAAAGTCAATATATAAGGTTTTGGTGAAAGGGGAGTTCAATACCATGAAGCACTCAATTTACATAGGTTTTTTGTTAGTCATGAGGGTCTGATGTCACCATGAAGGGATTTAGTGCTTCTCTAGATATGAGATAGATATGAGACTTCCCTGGTGGCTCAGACCATAAAGCGTCTGCTTGCAATGTAGGAGACCCGGGTTCGACTGCTGGGTTGGGAAGATCCCCCAGAGAAGGAAATGGCAACCCACTCCAGTACTCTCACCTGGAAAATCCCATGAACAGAGGAGCCTGGTAGCTACAGTCCATGGGGTTGCAAAGAGTCAGACATGAATGAGAGACTTCACTTTCACTTTTCACTTTCAGATATGAGGAGATGCAAGGATTGAGATCATATAATCTGTTCCTAAAGACATCCAAATATCTAGAGACCTGTCCTACTACATTCCCTGGAGCACAGAGTGCCTCACCCCACCATGCACTTCCTCAGAGGTTGGTGAAGGGAACCAGCAATAGCAGCAATCTCAGTACAGGCAGATGGCAAATGCCTTGCTGTTAAGTCATTGGCAATGCTCTTCAGTTCAGTTCAGTCGCTCAGTCGTGTCTGACTCTTTATGACCCCATGAAACGCAGCACACCAGGCCTCCCTGTCCATCACCAACTCCCGGGGTTCACTCAGACTCACATCCAGCGAGTCAGTGATGCCATCCAGCCATCTCATCCTCTGTCGTCCCCTTCTCCTCCTGCCCCCAATCCCTCCTAGCATCAGAGTCTTTCCCAATGAGTCAGCTCTTCGCATGAGGTGGCCGAAGTACTGGAGTTTCAGCTTTAACATCATTCCCTCCAAAGAAATCCCAGGGCTGGTGTCCTTCAGAATGGACTGGATGCATCTCCTTGCAGTCCAAAGGACTCTCAAGAGTCTTCTCCAACACCGCAGTTCAAATGCATCAATTCTTCGGTGCTCAGCCTTCTTCACAGTCCAACTCTCACATCCATACATGACCACAGGAAAAACCATAGCCTTGACTACATGGACCTTAGTTGGCAAAGTAATGTCTCTGCTTTTGAATATGCTATCTAGATTGGTCATAACTTTTCTTCCAAGGAGTAAGTGTCTTAATTTCATGGCTGCAATCACCATCTGCAGTGATTTTGGAGCCCCCCAAAAATAAGGTCTGACACTGTTTCCGCTGTTTCCCCATCTATTTCCCATGAAGTGATGGGACCAGATGCCATGATCTTCGTTTTCTGAATGTTGAGCTTTAAGCCAACTTTTTCACTCTCCTCTTTCACTTTCATCAAGAGGCTTTTTAGTTCCTCTTCACTTTCTGCCATAAGGGTGGTGTCATCTGCATATCTGAGGTTATTGATATTTCTCCCGGCAATCTTGATTCCTGCTTGTGTTTCTTCCAGGCCAGCGTTTCTCATGATGTACTCTGCATATAAGTTAAATAAGCAGGGTGACAATATATAGCCTTGATGTACTCTTTTTCCTATTTGGAGCCAGTCTGTTGTTCCATGTCCAGTTCTAACTGTTGCTTCCTGACCTGCATATAGGTTTCTCTAGAGGCAGGTCAGGTGGTCTGGTATTCCCATCTCTCACAGAATTTTCCACAGTTTATTGTGATCCACACAGTCAAAGGCTTTGGCATAGTCAATAAAGCAGGAATATATGTATTTCTGGAACTCTCTTGCTTTTTCAATGATCCAGTGGATGTTGGAAATTTGATCTTTGGTTCCTCTGCCTTTTCTAAAACCAGCTTGAACATCAGGGAGTTCATGGTTCATGTATTGCTGAAGCCTGGCTTGGAGAATTTTGAGCATTACTTTCCTAGCATGTGAGATGAGTGCAATTGTGCAGTAGTTTGAGCACTCTTTAGCATTGCCTTTCTTTGGGATTGGAATGAAAACTGACCTTTTCCAATCCTGTGGCCACTGCTGAGTTTTCCAAATTTGCTGGCATATTGAGTGCAGCACTTTCACAGCATCATCTTTCAGGATTTGAAACAGCTCAACTGGAATTCCATCACCTCCACTAGCTTTGTTCGTAGTGATGCTTCCTAAGGCCCACTTGACTTCACATTCCAGGATGTCTGTCTCTAGATGAGTGATCACACCATTGTGATTATCTGGGTCATGAAGATCTTTTTTGTACAGTTCTTCTGTGTATTCTTGCTACCTCTTCTTAATATCTTCTGCTTCTTTTAGGTCCATACCATTTCTGTCCTTTATCGAGCCCATCTTTGCATGAAATGTTCCCTTGGTGTCTCTAATTTTCTTGAAGAGATCTCTAGTCTTTTCCATTCTGTTCCTTTATTTCTTTGTATTGATCGCTGAGGAAGGCTTTCTTATCTCTTCTTGCTATTCTTTGGAACTCTACATTCAGATGCTTATATCTTTCATTTTCTCCTTTGCTTTTCACCTCTTTTCTTTTCACAGCTATTTGTAAGGCCTCCCCATACAGCTATTTTGCTTTTTTGCATTTCTTTTCCATGGGGATGGTCTTGATCCCTGTCTCCTGTACAATGTCACGAACCTCATTCCACAGTTCATCAGGCACTCTATCTATCAGATCTAGGCCCTTAAATCTATTTCTCACTTCCACTGTATAATCATAAGGGATTTGATTTAGGTCATACCTGAATGGTCTAGCGATTTTCCCTACTTTCTTCAATTTAAGTCTGAATTTGGCAATAAGGAGTTCATGATCTGAGCCACAGTCAGCTCCTGGTCTTGTTTTTGTTGACTGTATAGAGCTTCTCCATCTTTGGCTGCAAAGAATATAATCAATCTGATCTTGGTGTTGACCATCTGGTGATGTCTATGTGTAGAATCTTCTTTGTGTTGTTGGAAGAGGATGTTTGCTATGACCAGTGCATTTTCTTGGCAAAACTCTTAGTCTTTGCCCTGCTTCATTCTGCATTCCAAGGCCAAATTTGCCTGTTACCCCAGGTGTTTCTTGACTTCCTACTTTTGCATTCCAGTCCCCTATAATGAAAAGGACATCTTTTTTGGGTGTTAGTTCTAAAAGATCTTGTAGGTCTTCATAGAACCGTTCAACTTCAGCTTCTTCAGTGTTACTGGTTGGGGCATAAACTTGGATAACTGTGATATTGAATGGTTTGCCTTGGAGACAAACAGAGATCATTCTGTCATTTTTGAGATTGCATCTAAGTACTGCATTCTGGACTCTTTTGTTGACCATGATGGCTACTCCATTCCTTCTGAGGGATTCCTGCCCGCAGTAGTAGATATAATGGTCATCTGAGTTAAATTCACCCATTCCAGTCCATTTTAGTTCACTGATTCCTAGAATGTTGATGTTCACTCTTGCCATCTCCTGTTTGACCACTTCCAATTTGCCTTGATTCATGGACCTGACATTCCAGGTTCCTATGCAATATTGCTCTTTACAGCACTGGACCTTGCTTCTATTACCAGTCACATCCACAGCTGGGTATTGTTTTTGCTTTGGCTCCATCCCTTCATTCTTTCTGAAGTTATTTCTCCACTGATCTCCAGTAGCATATTGGGCACCTACTGACCTGGGGAATTCCTCTTTCAGTATCCTATCATTTTGCCTTTTCATACTGTTCATGGGGTTCTCAAGGCAAGAATACTGAAGTGGTTTGCCATTCCTTTCTCCAGTGGACCACATTCTGTCAGAAAGTGCCAATTTATACTTGAAAACTTGATGATGGAATCCTACTGTATACACCCTACTTCACAGTTTGGTGGGTGGGACAACACCCAGGCTGTGATGGGCAGCTTAGGTCAGATGGTCGTTTGGTGGCCCAGTCAAGCATTCAGTCTCTACTAAGACTCAGTTGTGGTGCAAAAGCCATTACTCGAAAGGAGAGTAGTTATCCATAGGTGATGGTAGATCCTTACTCCACAATCTTAAAGGCCTGATCTGTGATTCACATAAAGGGTCCTAACAAATTCTCCAAACAGCATCTCTATCCACCAGTGACACTCTAGCACCATTGACTCACTGGGTTATGTGATCCAAATATCAGAGCAACTTGCCCAGCAGTTGGACCTGTTGCAGCACCTTCTTTGTACAAAGCTCCACTCAAAACTAGCAGCCTTGGGGTCACTGAACTAGAGTAACACACCTTTGTTGCCTCCAAAATCCAAAGAAGTCCCTCTAAGTATGGCACCTTTTCTTTTTTAGTAGGGGCATTGGATGCAACAGTGTATCCTCTCACTTTAGAAGGGACAGCTCACCATGCCCTCAATCACTGCACCCCTACAACTGTTATTGAATTGGACAGACCCTGAATTTTCATGGGATTTATTTATCAGTCTCTACCATATAAGTGTTTTACCAATGTGTCTGGATTGGTTTCTACATCTTGCTTATTGGGTCCAGTCAGCATAATGTCATCAGTGTAATAGACCAGTGTGTCCTATGGAAGAGAAAGATGATCAGGGTCCCTGGGACTAAATTGTAATGTAGGGCTGGAGAGTTGTTACATCCTTGAGGTGGGACAGTAAAGGTGTATTTCTGGCCTTGCCAGCTGAAAGCAAACTACGTCTGGTGGTCTTCATTATAAAGGATGTAGAAAAAGCACTTTCCAGAGCAATGGTTGCATACCAGGAACCAGGAGATGAGCTAATTTGCTCAAGCAATGAAACCACATCTCATTCAGCAGGTGAAGTTAGAGTCACCCACCTGGCTAAGCTTGTGATAATCCACTGTCATTCTCTAAGGTCCATCTGCCCTCTGCCTAGGCCTCATGGGAGAGCTGGATGGGAATTTGGTGGGAATCATCACCCTCAGTGTATTTCAAGTCCTTGGCGGTGGCCCTAATCTCTGCAATCCCTTGGGGCCTATCAAGGCATGTGGCATTGCTTTTGGTGTACTGTTTTCCTGGATAGAGGCAGTTTTAGTGGCTTCCATTTGGTCTTTCCCATAATTAAAGACCTTACAAGGAGATCCAACCAGTCCATTCTAAAGGAAATCAGTCCTGAATATTCATTGGAAGGACTGATGCTGAAGCTGAAACTTCAATACTTTGACCACCTGATGCGAAGAGCTGACTCTTTGGAAAAGACCCTGATGCTGTGAAAGATTGAAGGTGGGAGAAGGGGATGACAGAGGATGAGATGGTTGGATGGCATCACCAATTCAATGGACATGAGTTTGAGTGGACTCCAGGAGTTGGTGATGGACAGGGAGGCCTGATGTGCTGTGATTCATGGGGTTGCAAAGAGTCAGACATGACTGAGTGACTGAACTGAACTACTCCATGGATCAGGGCAGATCCTGGGCATGTCTGCTCCAATTATGCATTCTGGAGCTGGGAAAGTAACCAGAGGACAAGGTTGTAGGCCCACTGGGCTCCTTGTGAGGTGAACCTGAGCAGTTCAGGGCTTGGCACTTGGCCAAGATCCAGTGTTTGCTTGACCTCCATAAGTGGTTACTCTGCTGGTGACCCAGAGTGACATTTTGGGTCTCTTGGAATGAGCGTTAGGTTAGAACCAGTGTCCAATAAACTCCCAAAGTCTGATTATTTCACTTTTTCCAGTTCACAGTCACCCTGGTAAGTGGCCATGGGTTCCTTTAGGGCAGACTGGGAGAGAGATGAACAGTATTAGTTTTTGGCAGGATAGAGGAATCCTTCCTCAAGAGCACTCAGATTCTCTTTCATTTGAGGGGTTCTGAGTCTGTTACCTGACATATCTGGGAACTGGTTGATTGGTGGGGGACTTTCTGCTTGGGTCATTCAAGGCAGACTTTGTTTAGTAGACCTAGAGTTCTTTTTTTTTTATTTTTATGGACACATATTCTATTCTTTAAGACTAAATGCTGTGATAGACCTCTGAAGGGCAATAGCTGCAGAGACAATAATTCTGCCAGTGACAGGCGGCCGTTTAGCTGTTGTCCCTCTTTGAACTCGTTCACTTTTTGAAAAAAAATTTTATTGGCGTAGAGTTGATTTCCTGAGTCTTATGCTCACATAGATCAGGTCAGAATTTAGCAGGCTTCCCATCTGCTTCTTTTTAAGGGACACCATGGTCATACATGTCTGTGAGTTAGACCTTTCTGATCACTGCTTTGCCTTGACTGTCCATGGTGGTCACTAGCCGGGTATCGGAGGCTGCCCATGAGCTGGCCTCCAACCTGCCTCTCAGTTTCCTTCTCTTCTTGCCCTGAGCTCTGGGCTCCACCCACACTGCAGAGCATGTGCCCTTCTTTCTCCCCCATTCATCTCAAGGTGCTGCCTTCTCTGTCCACCACTCTGTGATTCCACTGTGACCCTCAGACCTCTCGTACATTCCTCTGACCCTATACTTGACCCCGATGTTTGGTGCTTGCCTGTCTGCTTGCCTCTTCCCCAGTAGGCTGGGAAGTTCCCAAGGATTCATCACTGCATCTCCATAGAGTCCCCAGCTTGGCACCCAGCCAGCTGTTGGCAAATGCTTCTTCAACAGAAGTCCTGATTTAAATTCTGATGCCCAGGTATCACCTGATCCCTCTCTGACTGACCTGTCCAGGTGAGAGGTGCAGACATTTCAGTGCATCCTCATGTGTTTAACTGAAACATAAAAGGCACATTCCCAAATTTCACTGAAGACTCTTTCCGTTCTGCATATGCAGTTGGTGGTGCTGGGGACTTGGCATACTCTGCACGATTTCTTGTTGTTGTTGTTGCTTTTGACAGCCTTTCCTGTCTGTCAACATGATTCCCTATAAATTGTTCTAATTTTTAAGGCATTTCACACTATATGAGGCTGGCAGGAGCATGGGGAGGGGAGTGGAGGTGGGGAGGCCAAGCTCTGAGGCTTGTAAGACTGCTTGTGTTCAAATAGAATACTGGGGAGTGGCTGCCCCCTGGGCTGGGGCCTGAGATTAGCACTGGGCATTAGCTGTAGTTAGAGGCAAGAAGTTGGCATTCCTGGGCTTTACCACTGCTCCCAGCTCCCAGTTCTGCATCCCTGGAAATTCCTGCATCAAGCAGTGAATTATTCAACAGGACAAGGCAGGCAAACAAAGAGGAGAAGGTATTCACTTTAGCCCCAGCATGCAAGCATGCAGGTGAGCAGAGACTCCACAGTGGCAAGAAGCAGACACTTAGTGCAGAAACAAAAATATTTACAATGCAAATGATTCTTAACCAGCCATATCCACCAGAAGCAAAAAAAAATCAATGCACATTTTCCCTACTACTTTTGTTAGCCTACTGATTTATTTATCTGTCTATCCTCATTGGGGTGCACTCTTGTAGCATATGTATTTATTTGTTTATTTGCTCTTTGAGATTCTGTGATTTGCTGTTATTTTTAAGGTTACATGTTGCATGTCATTTCACAAAAACCCATGGGACTTTATTTACGTATTTGCCCAGAAATTAAACTTTATAATATTCATTTATCTTATGAAGAAGTTGTTTCAATATTTAAAAGTTATGTCAAAGTTGGAGGAATCCATTATCATGGGCCTTTGTTGGGGGGGCATATTTTATATTCTTATTTCAGAGTTTAAAAAAAATACAACAGGGATTTTTTTTTTCCTGTGATCATCTCTATAAGGAGATATATTAAAATATTGAGAGTGGGGTCTATTTTCAGACTATGCCTCTTCCCTCTGTTTCCAGTGAACTGGAAGTTCTTGATGTCTCATCACAGAAAGAATTCAATGAGAGACAAAGTGATAAGTAAGATATGGATTTATTTAGAGAGAAACACAATCCATAGAGTGTGGGCCATCTCAGAAGGTGAGAGGTCCCAAAATATGATGTGGTTAGTTTTATGGGCTGGGTAATTTCATAGGCCAGTAATTGGGAGGATTATTTCAATTGTTTAAGGGAAGGGGTGGAGATTTCCAGGAATTGGGCCACCATCCACTTTTTGGCCTTTGTGTTTAGCCTTGGAACTATGGTGCTTGTAGGTATTACAGTGAGCATATAATGAGGCTCAAGGTCCACTAGAAGTCAAGTATTCCACCATCTTGGACCTAGTTGGTTCTAACCAGCTTTTGTCATGTCCTATGGCTATATGTCATTCTTTTAAAGGTTGCGCCCTGCCA
Source organism: Oryx dammah (assembly GCF_014754425.2). NCBI lineage: Eukaryota > Metazoa > Chordata > Mammalia > Artiodactyla > Bovidae > Oryx > Oryx dammah. Next base: position 56,747,175 of record NW_024070211.1, read on the forward strand.
CTTTCCCTTGTTTCATCTCCACCCTTGTCTTGCCCTTGTCCAAGTCCTCTAGGAGACTGGGAGCTTTGCTGACCCAGCCATAGAGGATGTGAGTGATGCCCTTGTGGAATGAAAAAAATACATAATCTAAAACTTGAGAATTATGTGTTATTCAGCAAACATTCTGAGAACCTAAACCCAGAGACACAGCCACTCAGATAGCACTGTGAGATTGCTCTGAAGAGGTAAAGGAGGAGCTATGATCTATAGGTGTTTTTACAACAAAGGCCAAGTAGTTGGAACATCAAAAGATTACGGTTAATTAAAGGAACCAGACACATGGAGTCATCCATTTAGCACTTCTCTAAGCGTGGGAAGATGCAAGAATCTGGGCTCACTGAAATCATTCCCTTGATGTGTACCTCAGCGCTCTGGGGCCAGCATCCTGTGTTTTCTCATCCTGAGTACATCAAGGTACATCACTGGGTGTGGGTGTAATGTCTGATGGCTGCAATATCCTTTGTTTACTGATATGTCAAGCAGCATTCTTAGTCCACAACCCAAAGAAGAGTCATTAAATTATCTCTTAAGGAAAGGGCAGAGGACAATACACCTCTTTGGATATCTTAAGTTTCTTTGTTGAATTCCCATCACTTAAAATGAACGTCTCACTCTTCCCTTTAACATTGTACTGTCCATCATACAACTGGCTCTCTTTCCAAGGCTCTGTAGCAAACATATCCTTTGGGGCTAGTGCACTGGGATGACCCAGAGGGATGGTATAGGGAGGGAGGTGGGAGGGGGGTTCAGGATGGGGAACACGTGTACACCTGTGGCGGATTCATGTTGATGTATGGCAAAATGAATACAATATTGTAATTAGCCTCCAATTAAAATAAATAAATTTAAATTTAAAAAACAAACAAACAAAAAAGAAATAGTCTTTTCTCAGACACCTTAATTTCATCTTACACCCTTTATCTCCATTAATCTCATTCTCTTCTGTATTTATATTCTTTTATTTACATCCTTTATCTCTCTAGACTGCAAGCTATCTGACTGCAGGAACTGTGACTGGTCTTCACAAGACTAGTATAATTATTGCTAATGATAATAAACAGATGGCTCATCTATGTTTAATGATTGAGTGAGCAAATGAATGAATGGGATCTCAGATCTTAATATACTATATAAAATGCTATCTGTTACATATTTATTTTTAGCCTAACAGCTCAGAGACAAGGAACAGGCACTGGCATATTTATTAATTTGCAAGGAATAAGCAACATTTTCTATTACGAAAAGAGCCTTTTATATGACCACCATTTGTTGAATGTGTAAAGAAAGCATTATATTGAGATATGGAAAATTAGTGCTTTGGCTTTGTCCAAGGCTTGTTATAGGACATTTTGGAACCTGAGTATCAGGGAAAGAGTGTGAAGTCAGACAGGTGCCTCAGTCACTCAGGTTTTACACAGGAGTAAAAGACCATCTAAGCATGAGCCAGACACTGTACGCACTAAATGACATTTGCAAGGTGTTGAGGGGGTTCTGGAGAATTTGAGGTTCTTGATGTCTCATTGCAGAAAGAATTTAGTGAGAGACAAATGATAGGAAGATAGGTAAAATTTAGAAAGAAACATACTCTACAGAATGTGGGCCATCTCCGAAGGTGAGAGAGACCCAAAACATGGTATGGTTAGTTTTTATGGACTGGGTAATCTCATAGGCTGATGAGTGGGAGGAGCATTCTAATTATTTTGAGGAAGGGGTGGAGATTTCCAGGAATCAGGCCACTGCCTACTTTTTGGCCTTTTATGATTGGCCTCAGAACTGTCTTGAAGGGCTTCCCTGTTGGCTCAGATGGTAAAGAATCTGCTTGCAATGCAGGAGACCCAGGTTTGATCCCTGGGTCAGGAAGATTCCCGTGGAGAAGGGAATGGCTACCCACTCCAGTATTCTTGCCTGGAGAATTCCAAGCAGGCTACAGTCTATGGGGTCGCAAAGAATTGAACGTGACTAAGTGACTAACACTTTCACTTCACTTTCAGAACTGTCATGGTGGGTGTGTATTGCACACAATAATGTATTGCAATGAGAGTGTGATGAGGTTCAAGGTCCACTGGAAGTCAAAGCTTCCACTATCATGGACCTTGTTGATTCTAACCTGCTTTTGTCATGTTTTATGGCTATGTCAGTCTTCTAGAGGTTGTGCCTTGCCCTCTTTCCTCCTGTTTCATGAGGGGTGGCTATGGAGAATGCTACAGAAATATAAAATTTACTCATAATTAAAATAGATTCAGCGAAGACTTCATGAATAAAAAACAAACTGGTTAAGGGAAGCTTGACTTAGGAAGAGAGGCAGATGTGGTAACAAGAAGTTCTAAGTGGTTGAATGAGTTCAAGGCCATGCACTGTGTCCTGGGTTCTGGAGTCCTGAGCCAGCCTGTGGGAGTTTGAGCTGACTTTCCAGAAGTGGCAGCATCTGAGAGTTGAAAGGGAAATAAGAGTTTGCTGGAAAGATTAGCATTTGCTGGAGAAAGACGTTCTTGGAATAGAGAACAGTACAGCATAAGTCAGAAAGTGTGTGTGCCCACATATGTGTGTGTGTGTATGTGCACTCATGGGGAGGCCAAGGTGGTAGGGAGAGAGAAGATGGTTCATTTGAGGACTTAGGGGCAGTTTAGTTTTGTTGGATAGTATTTACTCTCAAAGAACACTGCACTCCTTATTCATCTCCTGCTGGTTCCGGAAGGGCTTGCCTGGGGCTCATAAAGGTGGATCACACGTGATACTTTCACTTCCCAGCACACAGCTGTCACGTGGCTGTCATGTGCAAAGACTTCCTCTTGGTGCCAGGAACACAAAAGTGGGCAAAACACATGAAAACCCCTACCTGCAATGGGCCTACCTTTCATACAAAAACCAAACAAGAAACAAGTTAGAAAAATCTTGTATTGAGAGTGACCAGTGCTAAGAAGAAAAGCAAAGCAGGACAAAAGATAGAAGATGTGAAGGATGGGTTGGGACTGCTACTTTCAACCAGGTGACCAAGGAAGCCCTCCTTGAGCGACATTGGAGTCAAGAGCTGAAAGAGGTGACGCTGAAGGTACTTGTCCGTGATGTTGGATGTGTGAATGAAATTCTACCCCTATAAGACCAACACTGCAGATTCTCTCACCAAACAACCAGCTTTTCTCTGTGTGACAAAGTTCATTAAAACAGAGGGCAATGTAGGGATTCACCTGGCTAGATTACCAAGCTTCCTGCCATTGTCTGAAGGCTGCTGCTTCTCTTGTCCTCAGGGTGGTGGCCATTATAGGAGGATGTATGTTTTCAAATCTCCACGATGTTCCACATACAGTGAGGAAAGCACTTCCTGTCCTACAGGACTTGATCCCATCAGGGTCCACATGTGGTTCTCTTATCTGGCTGAGTTGCTTGGCCTAGAACAATCCTGTCCAAGCAGGCAAACTGTGATGAGAGTGTGTCATGGAGGGGTGGTGGAGGTAGGGTGTGGGGAAGGTTCTATATCTATGTTCAGTTCAGTCATTCAGTCGTGTCCAACTCTTTGTGACCCCATGAATCACAGCATGCCAGGCCTCCCTGTCCATCACCAACTCCAGGAGTTCACTCAGACTCACGTTCATCGAGTCAGTGATGCCATTCAGCCATCTCATCCTCTGTCATCCCCTTCTCCTCCTGCCCCCAAATCCCTCCCAGCATCAGGGTCTTTTCCAATGAGTCAACTCTTCACATGAGGTGGCCAAATTACTGGAGTTTCAGCTTCAGCATCAGTCCTTCCAATGAACACCCAGGACTGATCTCCTTTAGGATGGACTGGTTGGATCTCCTTGCAGTCCAAGGGACTCTCAAGAGTGTTCTCCAACACCACAGTTCAAAAGCATCAATTTTTCAGTGCTCAGCTTTCTTCACAGTCCAACTCTCACATCCATACATGACCACTGGAAAAATCATAGCCTTGACTAGATGGAGAGTGTTGCAAATACAGCTGGTGTGACTGAGAATCTACATGTTAAATCAAATTTAAAGTTTAAAAAATTAAAATAGAAATAGCCACATAAGACTAATGGCTACTGTATTGGACCATGAAGGTCTGGAAGTAACCCTTGGGAGACCTGGAGGGCGGACCTCAAGTGTGTTGGTCTGGGGTGAGACTGGGAGCTCCTAGTTTTACCCTTGTTAAGGACTTCCCTCTAGGTGAGATATTCTTCTTAGTGTGTAGCTACTGGATAACATGCACATCCCTCTAGGACAAAAACTAATTTTTGGAGAGTTTGCAGTCTACACACCTAAGATGAAAGCTCCACACCCACAGTGGAGTTGGCAATGAGTATTCATTTTCTTATTCTCTTTTTTTCTTCACATCATGCCCACTCAGTCTCTTAATGTCTTCTTAATGACCTGTCCCTTGGCCAGAGCAAGGCCAATAGGAGCTTTGAGGCATATCTTTGGCTGTCTTTGGTGATAGCATGATGGGCTGGTTAAAATAGCAGTATAGCCTGTGTTGAAAAGGAGCAAAGAAGAAAGACAGGGCCAGGAAAAACCAAGCCAGAAACAGGTCCCTAAATGCAAGCCATGGTGATGAACATACTCTGCAGTTTTACCATAAGCTTGACTGCTGGTAGTCTAAGTAGACAACTTAGACTATGAGAGTGGAGCCTGGGCAGCTGCACAGCATGAGTGCAAGGAGCATACTGTGGTTAGAAGCATGGCTTTTAAATAGAACCTGTGTCACTCCAGCATCAAATGAGCACACTTGGACTCAGACTATGGTTTCTAAATGCCATTCTCCTCTAAGAGGAAACTGCATTCCTTGGAGAAAGAGAACCCAAGGGCTAGGACAGGGAAAATACAAGATGAGCCTGGAACATTCTTGTGCTAGATTAGGACCATTTGAGCATCAAAATGAATGATAATAGTGATAGATTATTGGATATGAAAAAATAATAATCCCTGAATTCCTACTGGTAATATGTGATTAGATGGGGTGGGGGGAGAAAAGGGGCTACAGTAGAAGCTCAACTCACAGGTGTGGAAGGAGTGATAGAAATGACAGGGCACCTTGACCACAGCTGATGATTCAGGTAAGAAGCAAGAATGGATGCTAAAGGGATGGGTGAAAGTTTGGTGGTAACTGGCCATTTACATACTTTGAAAGCATCTCCCCACAAATTACTTATCAATTACAATGGGAAAAAATGCTGAGTGGAGAAAGCCGGCAGGTATTGCCTTAACCAAATCATCAAAGTATCAGCACAAAAAAAAGGGGCAATTCAGCATCATTTGCTTCCTGAAATCATGCACTGAGAAAATATCACCTCCAAGGATTCCTAACTAAAACGCGTGCTCTGAATTTTATTATGAGAAAACATTAGAAAGACCCAAATGAGGGAAATTCTGAGCCAAAAAAATTCCACGCTACACTATTTAAAAATGTCAGTCTAATAAAAGACAAGGAAAGGCCAAGAAATCATTTCATATTAAAAGAAATTAAAGAGATATGAAAATTCTGCACACACACACAAAAAGCAGCCAAGAAGAATATTGTTGGGAAATTTGTGAAATTTTAATAAGATCTGTAGAACAGAGGATACCAATTTGTATTGATGTTAAACGTCCTGATTTAGAAAATCATATTTTGGGTGTGTAAGTGAATGTTTATTATTCTTAGGATTTTCATGTGTGCTGAAAAGGGATAAATGGACGTGTCAGCAATATACTCCCAAATATTCAATAGCTGAGAGAGAGAGAGAATGATAAAGCAAAAACAGATTGAGGTGTTAGTAGTTGGTATATACAGGTTCTTTTAAATATTCTTTCATTTTTTTTCTGTGAATTTGAAATTACTAAAAAATTCCAGCCTTTGGTGTCAGATTGCCTGGTCTGAATCCAAGCACTGCTTGCTACTGACTAGCTGTGTGTCTGTGGGCAAGTTACTTCACCTCTCTGGACCTTGCCTTCTCTATCTCTAATATGAGAATAATAATACTGCCTTCTTCAGGGTTGTGATGAGATTGAAGAGCTAATATATGTAAAGTGCTTGAATGGCTGGCACCTGGTAAACTGTGGACTAATGGTGGTTGCTGTTGTTTGTTTCTAAGAGAGGAAATCATGGCAACTAGGAAGGTGAGACAGGGATTTCTCCTGAGACCCTCAGAATGGGGCATGCTCTGGGGCGAGGGGCACTTAATGTCCCTCGACCCAGGCTCTGTCATCACCCTATGCCACTCACTCCTTGGCAGCACAGACAAGGGCCCTGACTGCCTTTGAGTCTGCCACTGTCTAGCAGGTGACTTTTGACTTGTTAACTGACTCCTCTGAGCTTCAATTTCACCACAGACAGAGGGGTTATAATCCCCATCTCTAGGTTTTCACTGTAGCAAATAATTATCAGGCAATATTTAGGGAAAGGGCTTCCCAGGTGGCTCTAGTGGTAAAGAACCCGTCTGCTAATGCAGGAGATGTAAGAGACATGGACTCCATCTCTGGGTTGGGAAGATGCTCTGGAGGAGGGCATGGCAACCCACTCCAGTATTCTTGCCTGGAGAATCCCATGGACAGAGGAGCCAGGAGGGCTACAGTCAATAGGGTCGCAAAGAATCAGACATGACTGAAGTGACTTAGCACGCATGCACGCATTTATGGAAAATGCTGAACGTGCCAGGAATTTGGGGTGGATTATCATCTAATCCTCAAAACAAATCTTTGAGGTAGGTACTATCATTATCTCAATTTTAGACTAAGACCATTAAGATTTAGAGAAGTTAATTAAATTGCCCAAGGCTGCCCCTCCTCACACTGCCCTCATTGTTCCTGGCTTCTCTGGCATCCTTGTCCCTGCTATTGTTTCTCAGAGCTGACTCAGGGTGGGGCAGGGCCAGGGCCAGGGCCAGGGGAAGAGCATTCCAGAATCTCCAGGGAATTTGCTCCTTTACTTGAAGACTTTGAGGATATTCCTTAAGGGTGAGAAGATTTACACCCAGGGTCTAGCAATTGAGCCAGCCATGTGATGTTCAGGGGATCAGCCTGCATTTTTGCTTCCCAAGAGCTGTTGTGTGTACCAGATATTTATAAATAATGCCAGCTATAGTGATCCCCTATCCTGCTGGGGGCCAGCTGCTCCTCCAAGTCTTCATTCAGGAGACTGGGGTTCAGACACCTGATGCGGTCTGCCTAAGGCGATTCGTTAGTACGGGGACCCCAGAGACTGGCTGGGTTTGGAAGGTGTGTGGGGAGAATGGTACTTGCCAGTTTTCCTCAATATCTGGAGACCACAGGAGACCCAAGAGATGGGAGGCTTTCAGCTTGCAGTAAGAAAGATGCTTCCTACAGTTGGAACTTTCCTTAAGCAGTGACTTCCCCCTCCAGCAAGATTGCTGGCCAGAGTCTGGCTGGTCAGTGTGAGGGGTGCACAACGAGCAGGACTAACTGAAGGCTGGACTTTCAGAGCCCCTGGATCTGAAAGGTAGGAGGCCAGACACTCAGTTCTTTGTATTTTAGTGAGAATTTGCTTCTCAGACTGGCAGTCCTGCCAGTTTTTCCTCCGAAATATCTCTGGAGTCTGTCCACTCCTCTTCACTTCCACAGTCACATGCTCCAAGTGCCAGATTGCTGCGGCCATGGCTTTCTAATTGATCTCTCAGCTTTCTATTTGGCCCTTTAGCCATCTTTCTCCAGTCTGCAGCCAGGACGATTGCTTCAAAATGTGAAACTGTCAGTGCCCCCCCACCCCCTAACTCCCCCCTGCCCATTTCCATGGCTGTTTATCACTCTTAGAAGCCTCGCACTGCCCCCTCTCATGTTCCTCATTCCTCCGTGCTGGCCTGTGGAACAGATGTTTCTGGTGCCGTCTCACCCCAGGGCCTTTGCACGTGCTAGTCCTGCTCTTGATAACTCTCCACCACCTACTTCCCTTCGCTCAGGCATTGCTTTCCATGGACGTTTTTTGAAGCACTCCTCCTCATTCCATCCTTAATAGCACTTATGTCTTATTATAATCACACACTATTTACATGCTTGTTTTTTCCTCCAGCAACTGGTCTCTGTCAGCTGTGAGCTCCATGAGACCAGGCACCTGTCTGCTTTGCTTACCACCTATCTCCAACACCTGGCAAAGAATAGCTGCACCAGGCGTACCTGCTGCACTCATTAACTGGCAAAGCCTCGACACAGTGAGGCCCAGGAGAGAGGATTTTGAGAGATGAATGGCTAACCTGCCCCTGCTGACAGGTAGGCTTCCAGGGGGCATTGGGGTTGGCTTCTGGCTGCCAGTGATGGCAGAAGGGCCCTGACTTTCACTCAGGTGAAACTCCTTCACCTGAGTACTGTTCCCTTGGGAGCAACTCACCTGTGACCTGTTGAGGGTGCAGTTACAAGTGAGGACGGTGGGCTCAGACCTAGGACCCATGCAGGCACACTCCAGATTCTGCTCAGCTCAGGTCATTAAGGGTTTCCCTGACCCTTAACCACCTGAGCAACCATTTATTCTTATCCTAGCAGTCTTCAGTACTTGTGTTATCATGCATTCATTCATTTCTTTGGCTATTTATGATTTCATTCCTTCTTGAATATCAATTATATGGCCAAGAGGGATGAATTATATTCATCAAGACAACTGCTTTACAGGTAATAGAAAGAACCAGACCTTTTGGTTCTCCCCCTACCCCCATTCCATGTCCTCTGCCTGCCTTTTTTTTTCTGTAGAAAAACTTTAGTCAAAGAACACATTTAATCAGAGAAGTGAGAAAATGCAGAAGCAAAGGAAAACAAGTAAATAGGACAAAATAATAATAATTTAGTCATTAGGCAAATTCAAGGACCTTTAGTTCCTCCTCAAGGGCTGTGGAATATATTCTAAGTTATATCCTTTGAGCTGTTTTATAGATAATGAAACACCCACCACGTGGAAGAAATTAACTATGTGATGACCAGACTATAGCCGTGACTTAACCTGCCACAGTTCTGAGAAATGGCCTCAAAGAAATGGGAACAAGACTGCAGCCATGATATAAGCTGCCACAATTCCGAGAACTGGCCCCAAAGAAATGGGAACAAAATATGGAACTGAAGATTAACTGTACTTAGAACAATCAAGATGATACTGATAGACACATGACCAATTTCAAGATGACTGTCAGAGCTGACTGTGCAGTTTCTGTATATAGCCTCCTTCCTCTGTCTATAAAAGCTCTTGCCCCCTGATTGTTGGGAGGAGGGAGAGTCAGCCTTGGGACAGGAGTCTGTCCTCCCCTCCCCATCCACCCCCCAATAGCCAGCCTACAAAATAAAGCAAACTTTCCTTTCTACCAACCTTGCCTCTTTATTGGCTTTAGAGTGGCTAGCAGCCAGATTCCACTTTAGGTAACAGTAATGCTAATTTGGATGAGTATTCTTATCTCCTTGTAAGAATAAAAATGATAAGATGGTTTGATTTCAGCCATAATGAGAAACTAGAAATCTTGCTACACTCTCTCCCTTTTGCTTGAGAACTGACAACCCCTACATCTAGCTGATGGAAATGTGATCTCGTCAGTTACCTGTGCTAAGACTTAGGCTTCTGCTAACTCAGCTCTCCTAATTCAGCTAAATATTTAACGTGTGCCCAGTTCATTTTCTCTCTTCCACCTCTAGTTGGTTTATCCTGCATCACAATCAAATTCCAACTTTCCTTTGTTAAAGGGGCTTTCTTACAGAGCAGAATGCTTTGGCAGGTTAAGTAATATACAGCAGTACTTCTCACCACTGTCAGACCCAATCCCCTCTTCATAGAAAATATTTTGTAACCCTTCCTTTGGGCCTCCCAGATGGCACTAGTGGTAAAGAACCCTCCAGCCAATGCAAAAGACGTAAAAGACCTGGGAGACATAAAAGACATGGGTTTGATCTCTGGACTGGGGAGATCCCTTGGAGGAGGGCATGGCAACACATTTCAGAATTCTTGCCTGGAGAATCCCATGGAGAGAGGAGCCTGTCAGGCTCAAGCTCATCAGGCTAGCAAAGAGTTGGACATGACTTAGGCGCCTTATCATGCACGAACAAAACCCTTCCTTTACTGCACTGAAATGGAATTCAAAGATAGGGTAGGGGATTCTCTTTGCTGGAAAGGGACTAAATCCTTTGTTGTGGGGTTGTATGTTTCTACCAACTCTTTTCTGGTTCCAGCCATCTCATCTCATCTCAATCTCCATCTTCTCTGTAAAGATTCTTCTATACACAGAAGAATCAAAGCTAAATGGAAAATCAAACATTTAATTATTAGTTGGACAGCCCCCTTACCCCACTATTTGCCTCTATTTCCCCAAATGCACAATGCTTTAGTTAGCAGGCCTGGAGCACAAGGACTGGGGAAGTCCCAGCTATGACAAGAGAAAGTATGTGCCCCTTAAAAAGGCTATTTGCCCTAAACCTGTCACATCGGAATCTCAAGCCCACTTGGGTTTGGAAGGCAAGGTTAAATAATCCCCTGAATGAATGAAGGTCCCTTCACAGCCTGAGGAACTCTACTGGGATCTGAGTGGGTGTACATCCCAGAATGTATACTGGCAGTAGCAAAGTTCTGAGTTGGTGAGCATTTGAGGAGGCTTGGGGAAGTCTTAGGTCTCAGGATGTGCCTCTACATTCTGCTTCAGGGGTAGGTTATAATGGCCAGGCTTTGACTTTTATATGTGAGGGATCAGCCCTTGTCTCTGAGATATTGATACTGAAAACTTGGCCTCTGTGCACCAGTAGGGAATCAAATGTAAGAGACAGAGTTTTGGGTGAAGTAGAAAAGAGTAGCTTAATTTCTTTGCCAGGCAAAGGGGGACAGGGTAGACTTCTGCCCTTGAAAACTGTGTGTCCCAGTCTGGGAGAATTTGACGAGGAGTTTCATAGCAATAGTTCAAGGTTGGCACTGCTGATAAGATCAGGCTGTGTGCAGGGCCTACACTCCTTTAATCTGGCCTCAAGTAATCTCTTGATCAGCTTCTCTGGTTCCTTTAATATGGCCTCAAGTGGTCTTCTCTAGAATGAGGAATGATAACTCCATTTGTTGGGGGTTTTGGTTCTGTAAAAGCTCAAAGATATTTTTATGTGTATCCTTTGAGGGGGGAACCGGAACCCTGCCCCAAGACTGCACTATTTTTTAAATATAATTTTATTAGTTATTTTTGCGGTGCCAGGTCTTTATTGCTGCATAGGCTTTTTCTGTTTGTGGAAAGCAGGGGTTACTTTCCCGTTGCGGTGTGTGGGATTCTCATTGTGGTGGCTTCTCTTGTTGTGGAGCACAGGCCCTACCACACACTGGCTTCAGTAGTTAAGGTTCATGGACACCATAGTTGTGGCTTCTGGGCTCAAGAGCACTGGCTCAGTAGTTGTGGTCCCCGGAATGTGGGGCCACATTGCTCCAGGACATGTGGGATCATCTCAGATCAGGGATGGAACCTGTGTCTCCTGCATTGGCAGACATATTCTTTACCACTGAGCCACCAGGGAAGCCCTAAGCTTGTATTATTGTCTCTTGGCTGCCCCTCCCTTATCCCTGCATCTCCTCCCTTCCCTGATCAGCAGCTGTTTGAACCTGCCCTCTCAGACTCAAGGAAGTTCATGCAGGCTGGAGTCTGTTCCTTAACAAATAAGGAACAGAGAACACAGAAAAGTTTCTGTGCTCAGGAGCCCCTCAGGGTCCTGTGTGGTTTCAATATGGAAAAAAGAGATCTCAAGGTGAAAGAGACTGCCGCATAAGTTTGGGCCCCCTCATTATCTGGCCATGTAGAGCCTATTTATTTCATGGAAAGCCACGTAGTGGAACCCAGCTTGGAAAAGCAACATTAACTGCATAAAGTAAATTCCATATACTTACCTTTTAAAACGTGGGTTTATTATTTGCAGTCAATTCTCATTGCTATCTTCATAACATTCTGAATTAAAGAACACATTGAGGTATTGTTACAGACTAATAACCTGGGTTGCTTGGACCCTAACCTGGCTCCTTGAATTAAACTCCAGGACCCCAGTAAGTGTTTTCACAAAACTTGAATTGGTCTGGATGCCTGTGCCTTAAATGTTATCTTTCTTGTCATCATGAGTCACCATTTTACCCATACAGGAAGCCCTAAATAAAATTCTCATAGACTTTAAGGACTCTCTTTAAGGGAAGATATCCCCAAGTCTCCAGTTGGGAAGGGAATCCCTGCATGATTTAGGCACAGGGGAAAGCTTCTTTGATCTAGTTAGTTCAACTGCAGTAAGGCAGGAGAATCATAAAAATAGCATCGCTATTGGAAAGGAAAAAGTAAAACTACCTTATTTGAGGGAATATATCATCTATCCAAAAAATCCTAAAGAATATTCAGATTAACACTAGAATAAGTGAGTTTAGCAAGTTTGCAGTCTAGAAAATCAATGTACAAAATCAACTGCATTTCTATATATTAACAATAAACAAGCAGAAATTAGAATAAAATATCTTTGAACAACAAAAAATTAAATACTTTGGGATAAATTTAACCAAAAGAATGCAAGACACATACCTGGAAAACAAAATAAGAAACATTGCTAAGAGAAATTAAAGATCTAAGTAAATGTAGACATAAATGTTGAGCATCAGTCAGAAGATTGAATGTCAGTTCTCTGCAAATAGATCTATAAATTCATGACATACATATCAAAACTCATTCATTCATTAGTTTTATTTTATAGAGATACACCACTGTTTGGAGTTCATAGGGGTTAAATTTCTAAAATAGTGAGTGACAGAGCTATGGTTTATAACAGCAGATAAGAGGAATCAGAGGATTTTAGAACCAGAAGGGACTGTTTTAAAGGTACCGATTTAACTTCACAGGGTAGCAATGAAAAAACCAAGATCAGGAGAGAGGAAGCAGTTTCCCAGGAACTCACTGTGAGTTAAATTGCTGACCTATCAGGGCAGAAACTGAACCGGTTGCTGAGTAACTAGCCTTTCTGTTCTTGTCTTTTCAAAAAAGATTTATTTCTAAAAATGGCTGCTTCTCATTACTTTATTTTTGCTGGGTGAGGAATTGAGACCATACAAGAAAATGATATTCTCCTTTCCCTCTCCAAACTCAAAGTGTGAATGAATATGGTAGATGAGCTGTCACTCACCTGAGATGAGCAGCATTAAACTACAATATGGAGCTGTACTAAAATGCTTGATTTTGAAAGAGGAAATTATGTCTTGAGTCTGGGAAAAAAACCCAGGCATGGAGAAAATGTAAAATCAGTCAACTTGAGAAAAACTATGGCAGCATCTAATTAACTGGCACTAGCATGTGGAGTGGTAAATCACACATCTTTTCTAGTTGCTGGAGGACCTTCCAGCAGGAGATCCATTTGACCTTTCACAGTGAGAGAGAGGGCTTCCCTTGGGACTCAGCTGGGAAACAATCTGCCTGCAATACGGGAGACCTGGGCTCGATCCCTGGGTGGGGAATATCCCCTGGAGAATGGAAAGTCTACCCACTCCAGTATGCTGGCCTGGAGAATTCCATGGACTGTGTAGTCCATGAGGTTGCAAAGAGTCAGACGTGACTGAGCAACTTTCATTCTCAGTGAGAGAGATGGTCAGGCCACCTGAGAGTTTCTCACCAGCCCCCAAGGATGTGGGTCATGAAAGCTTGGAAGAGGGAGCTTTTTTGAAAATTAAACTTTTAATTTTAAGATAATTGTAGATTTACATGTAGCTTTAGAAATAATATAGAGATATCCATGGACGTTTTACCTAGTTTGTTGTAAGGTAGCCCCCTTGGAAAACCACAATACAGTATTCTAAGCAAAGCATTGGCACTGATACAATCTAAAGGTCTTAATTAGATTTCCCCAGTTCTACTTGTACCCATGTGAGTACATAAGTGTATATGAGTGTGAGTGTGTGTACACGCACATTTAGATAACAATGTTATCTCATGTGTAGGATCATATAGCTATCACCATAGTTTAGGTATAGAACAAATTCCATCAGCCCCAGGAACTCCTGGGTTACCCTTTAAAAAAATAGTTTATCAAGGTGGAATTCATATAAAATAAAATGAATTGATTGGGGGTTTGGGGTCAGTAGATGCAAAGCAGTGTATATAGAATGAATAAACAGCTAGGTCCTACTACATAGCACAGGGAACTATATACAATATCCTGGGATAAACCATAATGGAGAAAATATGAAAAATAATGTATACATATGTATGACTGGATCACTTTGCTGTATAGCAGAAATTAACACAACATTGTATATCAACTATACTTCAATTAAAAATGAGAAAAAGTAAATTAACCATTTTAAAGTGAATAATTCAGTAGCTTTAATGCATTTACAATGTTTTGTAACTACCACTTCTATAAAAACAATTTCATCACTCCAAAGTAAAATTTCTTGCCCATTAATCAGTTTCTCCTTATACCTTTTTCTTAAGACTCTGACAAGAATCAATACGTCTTCTATCACTATGGATTTATTTATTCTAGATATTTATATAAATGGAATCACACAATATGTGACATTTTGTGTCTCCTTTCCCTTACCATATGTTTTCAACATTCATTAACACTGTAGCATTTATCAATATTCCATTCATTTTTATGACAATAATATTTCATTGTATCTATAGATCATGATTCATTTACCCAATCGTCTAGTGATGGACATTTGTGCAGTTTCCATTTTTTGGCTATGTGGATAGTGGTGCTATGAACATGCATAAATATGTAACAGTATCTGTTTACAATTCTCTTGGGACTGGGGGTGGTGGTATATACTTGGGAATGAAACTGTGGATGATATATTAATTTAATGTTTAAAAATTTTAGGAAAAGCCAAATCATTTTTCACAGTGCCTGAACCATTTTACATTCCCACCAGCAATACGTGAAGAGCCTAATATTTCCACATCTTTAGCAATACTTTGCTGACAAGTGCTCAGTCGTTTCCAACTCTTTGCAACCCCATGGACTGTAGCCCACCAGGCTCTTGCTGTGGGATTTTCCAGGCAAGAATACTGAAGTGGGTTGCCATTTCCTTCTCCATGGGATAGGCCCATGGTCTCTTGTGTCTGCTGCACTGGTAGATGGATTCTTTATCACTAACACCACATGGCAACACTTTGGGAGACTGTTTTTCATCTTATTTACCTGTTACAGGTGAATTGGTCTGCTGGGTCTTCAACATGTGAATTTTGAGGGGGAATATAATTCAATGCATAACCTGGGTCTATTTGGATTTTCTATTTCTTCTTGAGTCACTTTGATAGTCTGTATATTTCTAGGAATTTGTCTACTCATCTAAGTTATCTAATTTGCTGTTGTATAATTATTCATGGTATTCTCTTACATACCTTTTAATTTCCATAAGGTTGGAAATAAATTCCCCACTTTCATTTCTGATTTTAGTTATCTGTGTCTTTGTCTCTTTTTTCTCTTTCCAGTCTACTTACATGATTTGTCAATTTTGGTAATCTTTTCAAAGAACTCACTTCTGGTTTCATGGATTCTTTTGTTTTTCTATCCTCTATTTCATTGATCTCCAGAGTAGATAGTCAACAATGTTCCCAAAGGTGATGTTTACCTGGGTGAGTTCAGAATGAAACAGGAAAGTGACAGTTCTCCACCCACAAGGAGATCCCAGGCTGATGGGGAAGACATGGCACAAATCTGGAAAAGCATGGGGAGAGTAGGATCCTGATCTCAGGACAAGGCCCCATGGTCCCTGTGCATGCTCTTGTGTGGAGCTGTGGTCTGTTGACCCTCACAGCTAGCAATATACCACCGTAGGACAAAGCACAATCTATATATCCAGGCTCCTGTGACAAACATTTAGTTGTTCTAGTTTAGAGATACTACAGACAGTACTGGAATGACCACGTTTGAATACATCCTTTGTGCTTGTATATACACATTTCTCTTAGGAATATGCCGATAACTAGACTTTATGTGTTCAGCCTGAGTAGATACTACCAGTCTTTCAAAACAAGGTATGTATATATTTATATACCGGTGAAGGGGCTTCCCTGGTGGCTCAACGGTAAAGAATCCACCTGCAGTGCAGGAGGCACAGGAGCTGTGGGGTTCGATCCCTGGGTCAGGAAGATCCCCGGAAAGAGGGCATGGCAAACCCATTCCAGTATTCTTGCCTGGAGAATCACACGGACAGAGGAGCCTGGAAGGCTGCAGTCCATAGGGTCACAAAAGAGTCAGACATGACTGAAGTGACTTAGCAGAGCATATATATTAATGAATCGATCCAGTTTCCTCAGTGCTTTAACCGGAACTGTGGCAAAGTCCTCAGTGCTCAAGTGATCTTGATGAAGCTGTTTGCTGCTGCTGCTGCTGCTGCTAAGTCGCTTCAGTTGTGTCCGACTCTGTGGGACCCCATAGATGGCAGCCCACCAGGCTCCCCTGTCCCTGGGATTCTCTAGGCAAGAACACTGGAGTGGGTTGCCATTTCCTTCTCCAATGCATGAAAGTGAAAAGTGAAAGTGAAGTCCCTCAGTCGTGTCCTACTCCTAGTGACCCCATGGACTGCAGCACCAGGCTCCTCCGTCCAGGGGATTTTCCAGGCAAGAGTACTGGAGTGGGTTGCCATTACCTTCTCCAGATGAAGCTGTTTACCACCCCCCAAATCAGCATAGTGGGTATATGAATGCCTCACAAAATAGTGGAAGGCTCATGAAAGGGCCTTGGGGCCAGAAATGTCTGTTGTTGAATCCTGCCTCTGTCACTGACTAGTTGTGGGGCCCCGAGCAAGTCACACAACTGTCCTGAGTTTGTTCCCTCATGATAAGGCTGAGTTTAGTGAGGCCCGATATCATTCCCTGGAGAAGGGAATGGCAAACCACTTCAGTATTCTTGCCTTCAGAACCCCATGAACAGTATGAAAAGGCAAAAAGATAGGACACTGAAAGATGAATTACCCAGGTCGGTAGGTGCCCAGTATGCTACTGGAGATCAGTGGAAAAATAACTCCAGAAAGAATGAAGGGACAGAGTCAAAGCAAAAACAACATCCAGTTGTGGATGTGACTGGTGATAGAAACAAGGTCTGATGCTGTACAGAGCAATATTGCATAGGAACCTGGAAAGTTAGATCCATGATTCAAAGCAAATTGGAAGTGGTCAAACACGAGATGGCAAGAGTGAACATTGACATTTTAGGAATCAGCAAACTAAGATGGATTGGAATGGGTAAATTTAACTCAGATGACCACTGTATCTACTACTGTGGGCAGGAATCCCTTCGAAAAATTGGAGTAGCCATCATAGTCAACAAAAGAGTCCAAAATGCAGTACTTGGATGCAATCTCACAAACAACAGAATGATCTCTGTTCATTTCCAAGGCAAACCATTCAATATCACGGTAATCCAAGTCTATGCCCCAATCAGTAATGCTGAAGAAGCTGAAGTTGAACGGTTCTATGAAGAACTACAAGACTTTTTAGAACTAACACCCAAAAAAGGTGTCCTTTTCATTATAGGAGACTGGAATACAAAAGAAGGAAGTCAAGAAACACCTGGAGTAACAGGCAAATTTGGCCTTGGAATACAGAATGAAGCAGGGCAAAGGCTAACAGAGTTTTGCCAAGAGAATGCACTGGTCATAGCAAACACCCTCTTCCAACAACACAAGAGAAGACTCTACACATGGACATCACCAGATTGTCAACACTGAAATCAGATTGATTATATTCTTTGCAGCCAAAGATGGAGAAGCTCAATACAGTCAGCAAAACCAAAACTGGGAGCTGACTGTGGCTCAGATCATGAACTTCTTTTTACCAAATCCAGACTTAAATTGAAGAAAGTGGGGAAAACCACTAGACCATTCAGGTATGACCAAAATAAAATCCCTTATGATTATATAGTGGAAGTGAAATAGATGCAAGGGATTAGACATGATAGACAGAGTGCCTAAAGAACTATGGATGGAGGTTCATGACATTGTACAGGAGGCAGGGATCAAGACCATTCCCAAGAAAAAGAAATGAAAAAGGCTAAATCGTTGTCTGAGGAGGGCTTACAAAAAGCTGTGTAAAGAAGAGAAGTGAAAAGCAAAGAAGAAAGGGAAAGATACACCCATTTGAATGCAGAGTTCCAAAGAATAGTAAGGAGAGATAAGAAAGCCTCAGTGATCAATGCAAAGAAAAAGAGGAAAACAATAAAATGGGAAAGACTAGAGATCTCTTCAAGAAAATTATAGATACCAAGGGAATATTTCATGCAAAGATGGACTCAATCAAGGACAGAAATGGTATGGATCTAACAGAAGCAGAAGATATTAAGAAGAGATGACAAGAATACATAGAAGAACTGTACAAAAAAGATCTTCATGACCCAGATCATCACAATGATGTGATCACTCACCTAGAGCCAGACATCCTGGAATGTGAAGTCAGGTGGGCCTTAGGAAGCATCACTACACACAAAGCTAGTGGAGGTGATGGAATTCCAGTAGAGCTATTTCAAATCCTGAAAGATGATGCTGTGAAAGTGCTGCGCTCAATATGCCAGCAAATTTGGAAAACTCAGCAGTAGCCACAGGACTGGAAAAGGTCAGTTTTTAATTCCAATTCCAAAGAAAGGCAATGCCAAAGAATGCTCAAACTACTGCACAATTGCACTCATCTTACAGGCTGGTAAAGTAATGCTCAAAATTCTCCACGCCAAGCTTCAGCAATATGTGAACTGTGAACTTCCAGATGTTCAAGCTGCCTTCAGAAAAGGCAGAGGAACCAGAGATCAAATTTCCAACATCCGCTGGATCATGGAAAAAGCAAGAGAGTTCCAGAAAAACATCTATTTCTGCTTTATTGACTATGCCAAAGCCTTTGACTGTGTGGATCACAATAAATTGTGGAAAATTCTGAAAGAGATGGACATACCAGACTACCTTGCCTGCCTCTTGAGAAATCTGTATGCAGGTCAGGAAGCAACAGTTAAAACTGGACATGGAACAACAGACTGGTTCCAAATAGGAAAAGGAGTATGTCAAGGCTGTATATTGTCACCATGCTTATTTAATTTATATGCTGGACTGGATGAAGCACAAGCTGAAATCAAGATTGCCGGGAGAAACATCAAGAACCTCAAATATGCGAATGACACCACCCTTATGGCAGAAGGTGAAGAAGAACTAATGAGCCTCTTGATAAAAGTGAAAGAGGAGAGTGAAAAAGTTGGCTTAAAGCTCCACATTCAGAACACTAAGATCATGGTATCTGGTCCCATCACTTCACGGGAAATAGATGGGTTTAACAGTGGAAACAGTGTCAGACTTTATTTGGGGGGGGCTCCCAAATCACGGCAGATGGTGACTGCAGCCATGAAATTAAAAGACACTTACTCTTGGGAAGGAAATTTATAACCAACCTAGACAGCATATTCAAAAGCAAAGACATTACTTTGCCAGCAAAGGTCTGTCTAGTCAAGGCTATTGTTTTTCCAGTCATGTATGAATGTGAGAGTTGGACTTAAAGAAAGCTGAGCACCAAAGAATTGATGCTTTTGAACTGTGGTGTTGGAGAAAACTGTTGAGAGTCCCTTGGACTGCAAGGAGATCCAACCAGTCCATTCTAAAGGAGATCAGTCCTGGGTGTTCATTGGAAGGACTGATATTGAAGTGGAAACTCCAATACTTTGATTACCTGATATGAAAAGCTGACTGATTTGAAAAGACCCTGATGCTGGAAAGATTGAGGGCAGGAGGAGAAGGGGATGACAGAGGATGAGATGGTTGGATGACATCACTGACTCAATGGACATGAGTTTGGGTAAACTCCAGGAGTTGGTGATGGACAGGGAGGCCTGCCGTGCTGCAGTCCATGGGATCACAAGGTGTTGGACACGACTGAGCGGCTGAACTGAACTGAACTGATATCATTCAGCTGTTGAAAGGAGTTAAATGAAGTTGTGTGTATAGTGGGCCTGGAGGTGCACCTAATATATGGTGAGTGGGCAGTAAATGGCTGCTGTTAGTCATATTTTAAATGCTTTTTGCAGGTGGTGACTTAGGAAGTGAGAAGGGCTTGAAGTTAAAATTGCAAGTGTGCAAGTGGTAAAAGCTGCTCTCATAATGGCTGTGTCCAAAACCCAGGCACTTAAGCTTGTAAAGGCTCTGAAGTTCACCTTCATAGCCTAGTCCTTATTTTACTCCAAGTCCTAAGAAGTTCCTCTTTCTTTCATCCCCAATTCACAATCAATTAGTAGAAGGCATGATGACAGTGATGGTGGTGGTCATTATGTGAAGGAGTCTGCCATCCACAGATATTCAGACAACAGTGGGCAACTTTAGCTGAGGGTTGGAAAAAGAAAAAGAGCAAAAAAGAAAAAAAAAGAAAAGAAAGCCCCTGTGCCCAAGGCCATGGCCATGACTCTGCTCCTTTGAATGCACTCAGCACATCCACGTTGCCTGGAGTGGGAAACCTCAAAAAGCTGCTGCAGCCCCTTGGCCTCAGAGCATCCTTGGGTTGGCTGCTTACCTGCTTCAGTAGTTCTCCTCGTGTTTTTCTTCATCAGAGTCCATCTCAAATCCCACCTGCATTGCCACACAATCTTGTGTTTACCAGGCTCTTAATTAATATTATTTTTGCACAGCACTTTGGGGTTTGCTCTTTAGGTCTACTCACCATAAGCAAGAATCTTGTGTAACCCAACCTCCAGGTTTCTCTGGTTCCCCAGGTAAGGCCAGCCATGGGACAGCCTGTCAGTCATCCCTTTAGAGGATCAAGAGTGCTCTTCACCACCCCCTAAAACGTCTAGGAAGAGCATAGCACTGGAAAAATGATCCCCAGTCACAGTGATGTGTGCAGTTGTGTATAGGATGCCAGAGACAGGGTGATATGGGTATATTTCCATTCACACAGGTAAAAAAGAGAAGAAATTTTGAATCATCAAGAAATAATTTTTTATTATTTAGCTTCTACTAGGCCATATTTGACTTTACAGAAGCTATTATGAGCTTCATTTGGAATATTAGAACCATGGGCTTCTTAATGAGACTGTAGAGCTTGGTCCTCATGGCTGGATCCCAGAGCTGGCCTTTAGTCCAGGGAACCACACTACTGAGCAGAGCCATCCTCTGACCTGGATCAGACTGTGTGTGTGTGTGTGTGTGTGTGTGTGTGTGTGTGTGAAGCTGGTGCTGCAGGGTCCTAGGAAACCAAAAGGACAGGGATGGGTTGACAAGAATTCCTTTTATGAGCAGAAACTCCAGGGCACAATCTGGGAGGAGACAAGCTATAAAATACAGAAGTCCAAGGTTCCATCATTAGCCAAATTCAATACGTGCTGACCAGAGGTAAAGTGCATTTTCAGAGAGTTGAATAAGTTCATCAGGAGAATGGAGTTTTGCTCTGTTGCAGTGCACAGGACACGGTGCTAGGGTAAAGAGCACTGGCTGGATGAAACGAGAAGAATTACAAAGGTAGGTGAGCCTTCCCAGCGGCCCAGCTCTCACTCGTAGGAAGTCTCCAGGCCTTTACTGCCCCATCCTGCTCGGGTACAGATACTCTGTTTCTCCACTGTGACAGGTGTTTGCATTCATACCTGAGCCCAGAATGACTCTGCTGTTGACATACCCACTGCCCAGAGCCAGAACCCTCATATGAGGGGGAGTTCCATCTGGAATTGAGGTCCCAGACTTTGTATTTATTGAGAGGGCCAGTGAAAAATGGGTGTATCAAAAGGATTTCCAAGTTTTAATTTTGCCAAATTAGGGTTTTAAAAAAGTTGACTATTTCACATTCTTTTCTGATTTAGTTTATTACAGAATACTAAGTAGAGTTCCCTGTGTTTACAGCAGGTCCTTATTTGAAAAAATTAGATATATTTATATGCATAAATGGAGAAGGAAATGGCAACCCACTCCAGTACTCTTACCTGGAAAATCCCATGGACGGAGGAGCCTGGTAGGCTGCAGTCTACGGGGTCACAAAGAGTCGGACACGACTGAGTGACTTCACTTTCACTTTTCACTTTCCTGCATTGGAGAAGGAAATGGCAACCCACTCCAGTGTTCTTGCCTGGAGAATCCCAGGGACAGAGGAGCCTGGTGGGCTGCCATCTGTGGGGTCACACAGAGTCGGACACGACTGAATCGACTTAGCAGCAGCAGCAGCATATGCATAAATGAATAACCGTGGTGTGCACTTGAAACTAACACAACAATGTAAATTAACTATGAAAGTGTAAGTGTGAGTCACTCAGTCGCATCTGACTCTGCAACCCCATGGACTGTCGCCCACTGGGTTCTTCTGCCCATAGAATTCTCTAGGCAAGAAAACAGGAATGGGTAGCCATTCCCTTCTGCAGGGGATCTTCCAAACCCAGGGATCAAACCCAGGTCTCTGCATTTCAGGCAATTCTTACATACTCCAATATAAAATAAAACTTTAAAAATATTGACTATTACTAACTGTAGCTAATATTTCCCCAAGGGCATTTTGGCACTGAGAGAAAGACAATATTTTAGAATGAAGAACAATCCTTTATGTGTCCCTTCCATCCTGCTCCCACTAGTGTGGAAATGAACCTTGGCTCATGTGCTTCTGCTCTTCTCCCCCCTCCTTCCACACCCGCCCCCACCCCTACTCACACTGAGCATGGGACAGAGCCGCGCTCCTCTCCCAAAGTGGCGCAAGGTTGGGATGGGAAGGTGGCAGTGTGAAGAACAGGTGTCTTGTCTTTCCCTCAGGGGTGGTGTTGGCGGAAGGGTGCTGGTGGAAGAACGCTGGACTGTGTCCTCCTGAAGCCAGCCCTTACCAAGCCCACTCCTCTGCTCACTGCAGCCCCTGCCCATCCTTCTGATTCCTCCCTTGGAATGAAGTGAGTTTGGCTTTTGCAGGGGCCGCTCATGACTCACACCTCTTGCAACCCTTCCCCAAGGTGACCTTGTTTCACCCTGTAAAACTCCCGTCCTGTTCCTGGGGCCCTTCCAACCAGCTAGGTGCCTCCTGCCTGCCAAGGCAGCTCCTTCACGTGAGGTGAGGTTCCACACTGCTGGCTGAGATGCACTTTGGCAATGGCTCCCCTGGTGGCCATTCAGCTCACACCTGGCAGCCCAGCAGCAGCTGGCCAGTGGTAGGCAGCTGACTGCGTGGAGGACCACCGCTTCCC
This sequence comes from Oryx dammah, assembly GCF_014754425.2. Classification (NCBI taxonomy): domain Eukaryota; kingdom Metazoa; phylum Chordata; class Mammalia; order Artiodactyla; family Bovidae; genus Oryx; species Oryx dammah. The sequence continues at coordinate 56,770,275 of NW_024070211.1, forward strand.
TGCCCATCCCCATTGCCCCCACCATGCACTTTTATTGAACTCTTAAGATGACATTGTGAAAGACAGCTAATTAGAGGAGAGACAGCCTTGAACAGGGGAAAAATAGAGACCAGCCAGTGAGGTTGAGTTAACTTGATTTTGATTATTTATTCAGTGGTAGGAAAAAAAAAAAGTGTGCAATTAAGCTTTTACTGGGCATTAGTGGCTTACTGTTGAGAACATCTGCTTCAGGTGGAGAGCTTGCTGCAGGCTTTGGGATATATTAATGCCATCTGCAGAAAAGGCCTGGGGAGCTTTGGAAAATGGGTAGTAGGCCCTCAGAACTAACAGTCTGAGTCCACTCTATTTCCATGAATGGAAAACTAAGGCCCAGAAGGGGGCTGGGGACCAATGCCTCTGTCCCTGGGAACCCAAACTTGTCACTGTAGCTTTTGTGCACAGCAGCTGTAGAGTGTATGACATCCAATCACATTGCTTATCTGCAAGTCTGTGACAGCCTGTGTTCTGGAACCCCCAGCACTGGGCCTGCCATGTAGTTAGACACCCACTCAGTAGTCATATGTATTTAGATTGAAAAAGACCATCTTGAGAGGACTGATTGGCTTTTGTATCTCCATTTCCTGACTGGCTGCTTTTGGAGACAGGGACTGAGTTGTATTCACCCCAATGTTCCCAGCCTGGTACATGGCTGGTATCCAACATGCTATTCTCTTTATACATCCATAGCTCTTGTGAGGAAAGAAAATTGAATCCCACCAGCTATTGAGCAGTCAACCCGCAAGTGTGAACTGTGCACATGAAGGCTGGAGGACCCAGAGACTCCCTGGGCATCAGAGAGCAGACAGTTGCAGCTTTTCTGGCAAAGCATGTGGCAGAAGTGGGGTTCAGTCCCCAACACATACTATGGTGAAGTGGAACTCTCATGTTTTTTCTTTTTTAATGGAAGTGTAGCTGATCTACAATATTATATTAGTTTCAGGTATACAACAGAGTGATTCAATGTTTTAATAGATTATACTGATTTGAAGTTATTATAAAATATTGGCTATGTTCCCTGTGCTGTACTTTATCTCTTTATATCTTATTTACTTTAATGTAGTAGTTTGTACCTCTTAATCCCCTTCCCCTGTCGTGCTTTCCCCCCGATGCCTCTCCCCACTGGTAACCATTAGGTTGTTCTCTGTTTCTGTCTTGTTGCTGCTAAGTCACTTCAGTCGTGTCCAACTCTGTGCAACCCCATAGACGGCAGCCCACCAGGCTCCCCTGTCCCTGGGATTCTCCAGGCAAGAACACTGGAGTAGGTTGCCATTTCCTTCTCCAATGCATGAAAATGAAAAGTGAAAAGTGAAAGTGAAGTCACTCAGTCGCATGCAACTCTTAGCAACCCCATGGACTGCAGCCTACCAGGCTCCTCTGTCCATGGGATTTTCCAGGCAAGAGTACTGGAGTGGGGTGCCATTGCCTTCTTACATTTGTTCATTTGTTTTAGTTTTTATTTCCACATACAAGTGAAAACATTCAGTATTTGACCTTCAATGTATGACTTCCTTCACTAAGCATGGTACACTCCAGGTCCATCCATGTTACTGCAGATGGCATTATTTCATTTGTGTGTGTGTGTGTGGAATAGCTATAGAGCATATCACATGCAATTGCATTGCTTGACTGCAAGTCTGTGACAGGCTGTGTCCTGGGCCCCACCAGCATTGGACCTTCCATGTAGTAGACTCCCACTCAATAGCCATAGTTAGGTTGACATTCCATTGTAAACATACACTACATCTTCTTTATCCGTTCATCTGTTGATGCACCTTCAGTTCAGTTTAGTTGCTCAGTCGTGTCCGACTCTTTGCCACCCCATGACGGCAGCACGCCAGGCCTCCCTGTCCATCACCAACTCCCAGAGTTTACCCAAACTCATGTCCATCGAGTCAGTGATATACCTTAGATTGAGTGAATATCATGGCTATTTAAATAACACTGCTATAGACACTGGGGTATATGTATCTTTTCAAATTAGTGTTTTTGTTTTCTTCAGATATATATACCCAGAGACAGAATTTTGAATCATATAGTGGTTCTATTTTTAGTTTTTTGAGGAACCTCCATACTGTTTTCCATAGTGGCTGTACCAATTTATATTTCCACCAACAGTGTATTAGGGTTCTCTTTTCTGCACATCCTCACCACGTTTGTCATTTGCTGTCCTTCTGCTTAGAGTCATCCTGACAGGTGTGAGGTGATACTTCATTTTGGGTTTGATTTGCATTTCCTCATGATTAGTGATGTTGAGCTTGTGCTCTGTATTCATGTGCTTGTTTGCTATCTGTGTATCTTCTTTGGAAAAATGTCTATTCATCCTTCTGCCCATGTGTTGATTGGGTTGTTTTGTTTTTGATATTGAATTGTATAAACCCTTTATATATTTTGGATACTAACCCTTTATCAGACATCATTTGCAAATATATTCTCCCATTTGGTAGATATTTTCATTTTGTCAGTGGTTTTCTTCATTGTGCAAAAGCTTTTAATTTTACCTAAGTCCCATTTGTTTATTTTTTCTTTTGTTTTCTTTATCTGAGGATATAGATCCAAAAAAATATTGTTAAGATTTATGTGAAAGAGGATATTGCTTATGTTTTCTTCTAGAAGTTTATGGTTTCTGGTCTTACATTTAGGTCTTTAATTCTTTTGGAGATTATTTTTGTGTGTGGTATGAGATAACGTTTGAATTTCATTCTGTTATACATAGTTGCCCAGTTTTCCCAGCACCACTTAATGTAGAAATTGTCTTTTCCTCATTGCATATTTTGCCTCCTTTGTTATAGGCTAATTGACCATATGTGCTGTGAGTTTATTTCTGGGATCTCTACTCTTTCCCATCGAACTATGTGTCTGCTTTTGTTTCAGTTACTATACTGTTGTGATTAATGTAGCTTTATAGTCTGAAATCAGGGAAGGTGATTTCTGCACCTCTGTTCCTCTTTCTCAAAATTGATTTGGTTATACCAGCTCTTTTGTGGTTTGATACAAATTTTAGGATTATTGTTTTTTTCTAGTTATTGTGAAAACTGTCATGGATACTTTGATAACATTAAATCTATAGATTGCTTAATGTTATCAAAGTATCCATGACAGTTCAATCTATAGATTGCTTCGGAGAAGGCAATGGCACCCCACTCCAGTACTCTTGCCTGGAAAATCCCATGGATGGAGGAGCCTAGTAGGCTGCAGTCCATGGGGTTGCTAAGGGTTGGACATGACTGAGCAACTTCACTTTCACTTTTCATTTTCATGCATTGGAGAAGGAAATGGTAACCCACTCCAGTGTTCTTCCCTGGAGAATCCCAGGGATGGGGGAGCCTGGTGGGCTGCCGTCTATGGGGTCACACAGAGTCGGACACGACTGAAGTGACTTAGCAGCATAGATTGCTTTGGATAGCAAGTCAGTTTTAACAATATTAATTATTCTGATCCAAGATCATGGAATATCTTTCTATTTCTTGGTATCATCTTCAGTTTCCTTCCTTGATGTCTTATAGTTTTCAGAGTATAGGTCATTCACCTTGTTGGTAAAGCTTATTCCTAGGTATTTTAATCTTTCCAATGCAATTGTAAATGGAGCTGTTTTCTTCCCTTCTCTTCCTGAGGTTCATTACTGGTATATAGAAAAACAGTTTTTTTTGTATTTAATCTGGTATCCTTCAATTTAATTTCATTTAGTAGTTCTAATAGCTTTTGGGGGGAGATGTTCAGTTCAGTTCAGTCACTCAGTCATGTCCAACTCGGCGACTCCATGGACTACAGCACTGCAGGCCTCCCTATCCATCACTAACTCTCAGAGTTTACTCATACTCATATCCATTGAGTCGGTGATGCCATCCAACCATTTAATCCTCTGTTATCCCCTTCTCCTACCTTCAATCTTTCTCAGAATCAGGGTCTTTTCAAATGAGTCAGTTCTTCACATCAGGTGGCCAAAGTATTGGAGTTTCAGCTTCAGCATCAGTATTTCCAATGAATATTCCGGATTCAGCCAATTTCCTTTAGGATGGACTAGTTGGATCTCCTTGCAGTCCAAGGGACTCTCAAGAGTCTTCTCCAACACCACAGTTCAAAAGCATCAATTCTTCGGTGTTCAGCTTTCTTTATAGTCCAACTCTCACATCCATACATGGCTACTGGAAAAACCATAGCCTTGACTAGACGGACCTTTGTTGGCAAAGTAATGTCTCTGCTTTTAAATATGTTGTCTAGGTTAGTCATACATGTCCTTTGAGGAGTAAGCGTATTTTAATTTCATGGCCTGCAGTGAATATTTGCAGTGATTTTGGAGCCAAAAAAAAAAAAAGTCTGTCACTGTTTCCACTATTTCCCCATCTATTCGCCATGAAGTGATGGGACCAGATGCCATGATCTTCATTTTCTGAATGTTGAGCTTTAAGCCAACTTTTTCACTCTCCTCTTTCACTTTCATCAAGAGGCTCTTTAGTTCCTCTTCACTTTCTGCCATGAGGGTGGTATCATCTGCATATCTGAGGTTATTGATACTTCTCCCAGCAATCTTGATTCCAGCTTGAGCTTTATCCAGTCCAGCATTTCTCATTATGTACTCTGCATACAAGTTAAATAAGCAGGGTGACAATATACAGCCTTGACATACTCCTTTTCTGATTTGAAACCAGTATGATGTTCCATGTCCAGTTTTAACTATTGCTTCCTGACCTGCATAGAGATTTCTCAGGAGGCTGGTCAGGTGGTCTGGTATTCTCTTCTCTTTCAGAATTTTCCACAGTTTGTTGTGATTCATACAGTCAAAGGCTTTGGCATAGTCAATAAAACAGAAGTAGATGTTTTTCTGGAACTCTCTTGCTTTTTTGATGATCCAGCAGATGTTGGCAATTTGATTTCTGGCTCCTCTGCCTTTTCTAAATCCAGCTAGAACATCTGGAAATTGACAGTTCATGTACTATTAAAGCCTGGCTTGCAGAATTTTGAGCATTACTTTGCTAGTGTGGAGAAGAGTGCTATTGTGCAATAGTTTGAGCATTCTTTGGCATTGCCTTTCTTTGGATTTGGAGTAAACTGACCTTTTCCAGTCCTGTGGCCACTGCTGAGTTTTCCAAATTTGCTGGCATATTGAGTGCAGCACTTTCACAGCATCATCTGTCAGGATTTGAAATAGCTCCACTGGAATTCCATCACCTCCACTAGCTTTGTTCATAGTGATGCTTCCTAAGGCCCACTTGACTTCACATTCCAGGATGTTTGGCTCTAGGTGAGTGATCATACCATCATGATTATCTGGGTCATGAAGATCTTTTTTTGTACAGGTCTGTGTATTCTTGCCACCTCTTCTTAATATGTTCTGCTTCTGTTAGGACCATAGCATTTCTGTCCTTTATTGAGCCCATCTTTGCCTGAAACGTTCCCTTGGTATCTCTAATTTTCTTGAACACATCTCTAGTCTTTCCCATTCTATTGTTTTCCTCTATTTCTTTGCATTGATCACCGAGGCTTTCTCATCTCTCCTTACTATTCTTTGGAACTCTGCATTCAAATGGGTGTATCTTTCCCTTTCTTCTTTGCTTTTCACTTCTCTTCTTTCACAGCTTTTTGTAAGCCCTCCTCAGACAATCATTTAGCCTTTTTCATTTCTTTTTCTTGGGGATGGTCTTGATCCCTGCCTCCTGTACAATGTCATAAACCTCCATCTATAGTTCTTTAGGCACTCTGTCTATCATGTCTAATCCCTTGCATCTATTTCACTTCCACTGTATAATCGTAAAGGATTTTATTTTAGTCATACCTGAATGGTCTAGCGGTTTTCCCCACTTTCTTCAATTTAAATCTGAATTTGGTAAAAAGGAGTTCATGATCTGAGCCACAGTCAGCTCCCAGTTTTGGTTTTGCTGACTGTATTGAGCTTCTCCATCTTTGGCTGCAAAGAATATAATCAATCTGATTTCAGTGTTGACCATCTGGTGATGTCCATGTGTAGACTCTTCTCTTGTGTTGTTGGAAGAGGGTGCTTACTATGACCAGTGCGTTCTCTTGGTAAAACTCTATTAGCCTTTGTCCTGCTTCATTCTGTACTCCAAGGCCAAATTTGCCTGTTACTCCAGGTGTTTCTTGACTTCCTACTTTTTCATTCCAGTCCCCTATAAACAAAAGGACATCTTTTTGGGGTGTCAGTTCTAGAAAGCCTTGTAGGTCTTCATAGAACCGTTCAGTTTCAGCTTCTTCAGCATTAGTGTGATATTGAATGGTTTGCCTTGGAAACAAACAGAGCTCATTCTGTCATTTTTGAAACTGCTTCCAAGCACTGCATTTCGGAGTTTTGTTTTTTTTGTTTTTTTTTGCCTATGAGGGCTATTGCATGTCTTCTAAGGGATTCTTGCCCATAGTAGTAGGTGTAATTGTCATCTGAGTTAAATTCACCCATTCCAGTCCATTCTAGTTTGTGATTCCTAAAATATTGATGTTACTCTTGCCATCTCCTGTTGGACCACTTCCAATTTGACTTCATTCATGGACCTAACATTCCAGGTTCCTATGCAATATTGCTCTTTATAGCATTGGACTTGACTTCCGGCACCAGTCACATCCACAACTGGGTGTTGTTTTTGCCTTGGCTCCATCTCTTCATTCTTTCTGGAGTTATTTCTCCACTGGTCTCCAGTAGCATATTGGGCACCTACTGACCTGGGGAGTTCATCTTTCAGTGTCCTATCTTTCTGCCTTTTCATATGTCATGTGGTTCTCAAGGCCAGAACACTGAAGTGGTTTGCCATTGCCTTCTCCAGTGGACCATGTTTTGTCGGAATTCTCTACCATGACCCACCCATCCATCTTGGGTGGCCCTACATGGCATGGCTCACCTCATAGTTTCATTGAGTTAGACAAGGCTACGGTCCATGTGATCAGAGACTTTAGCATTTTATATATATTATCACAACATTAGCAAATAGTATCAATTTTACTTCTTCCCTTTCAATTTGGATGAATTTCATTTCTTTATCTTGCCTGATTGTTGTACCTTGAACTACTGCTATTATATTAAATAGAAACAGCAAGAGTGGGGATTGTTGTCTTGTTTCTAACTTTAAATAAAAAGTTTTCAACTTTTCACCATTGAATATGATGTTAGCTGTAGGTTTGTCATTAATGGCCTTTTTTATGTTGAGATATGTTCCCTCTATATTAATGTTGTTGAAAGTTTTTTTTTTTAATCATGAATGGATGATAAGCTTTTTCAAATGGTTTTTCTGCACCTATTGGGATTATCATTTGATTTTTATCATTTGTTTTGTTAATGTGGTGTGTCACATTGATTGATTTATGAACACTGAACCATCCTTACATCCCTAGAATAAATCCCACTTGATCATGGTGTATGATCCTTTTTGCGTACTGATGAATTTGGTTTGCTAATATTGGTTGAGTAATTTTGAATCTACATTTGCCAGAGATATTGGCCTACAATTTTCTTTTGTGGTATTTTTGTAGTGTCTTTGGTTTTGGTGTGAAAGTAGTGGTGGCCTTGTAGAATGAATTTAAGAGTATTCTATCCTCTTCAGTTTTTTGGAATAGTTTGGGAAGAATACATAATGGTTTGCTGATATATTTGCTAGAATTCCCCTGTGGAGCTGACTAGGCCTTGACTTTTATTTGCTGTAAGTTTTTTTTTTTTTTTTGATTCAATTTCAATACTAGTAATTGGTCTGTTCAAATAGCCCATTTCATCTTGATTCAGTATTAAAAGATTGTATATTTTTGGAATTTAGCCATTTCTTCTAGGTTGTTCAATTTGTTGGCACATAACTGTTTGTAGTGTTCCTTTATAACTGTATTTTTATGACATTGGTTGCAATTTTTCACATTTTATGTGTTATTATTTCCTATTTGGGTCTTCTCTTTTTTCTTAATGAACATGGCTAAAGTCTTGTCAATTTTATCTTTAAATAAGACAAGGTTTTGATTGTATTGATCTTTTCTGTTTCTGTTGTCTCTGTTTCCATTCTGATCTTTATTATTTCATTCCTTCCATTTCCCTTGCCCTTTGTTCTTCTTTCTCTAATTCCTTTAGACAATAGGTTAGGTTATTTATTTAAGATTTTTCTTGCTTCTTTAGGTAGGCCTGTATCAGTATCAGTTTTCCACTTAGACTTGCTTTTGCTTCATCCCACAGATTTTAGCTTGTTATGTTTTCATTTTTATTCATCTCAAAGAATTTTCTGATTTTATTTTTGATTGCTTTATTGACCACCATTTTTTTTTTTTTTTTACTAAAATTTGTTTAGTTCCCAAGTGTTTGTGTTTTTCCTGTTTTTCTTCCTATAATCTACTTCTAGTTTCATACTGTTGTGGTCAGAAAAGATGTTTGATATATTTTCTATCCTCTTACATTTTTTAAGGTTTTTAGTTTTTTCTTTTGTCTATTTTGTAATTTATCCTGAAGCGTATTCCATGTAAACTTGGATGGAGTGTCCTATTAGTTCAGTTCAGTTCAGTCGCTCAGTCGTGTCTGACTCTTTGTGACCCCATGAATCTCAGCACACCAGGCCTCCCTGTCCATCACCAACTCATGGAGTTCACTCAGACATCCATCGAGTCCGTGATGCCATCCAGCCATCTCATCTTCTTTCGTCCCCTTCTCCTCCTGCCCCCAATCCCACCCCGCATCAGAGTCTTTTCCAATGAGTCAACTCTTTGCATGAGGTGGCCAAAGTACTGGAGTTTCAGCTTTAACATCATTCCTTCCAAAGAAATCCCAGGGCTGATCTCCTTCAGAATGGACTGGTTGGATTTCCTTGTAGTCCAAGGGACTCTCAAGAGTCTTCTCTAACACCACAGTTCAAAGTATCAATTCTTTGGTGTTCAGCCTTCTTCACAGTCCAACTCTCACATCCATACATGACCACAGGAAAAAACATAGCCTTGACTGCTGCTGCTGCTGCTAAGTCACTTCAGTCGTGTGCAACTCTGTGCAACCCCATAAATGGCAGCCCACCAGGCTCTGCCATCCCTGGGATTCTCCAGGCAAGAACACAGGAGTGGGTTGCCATTTCCTTCTCCAATGCTGGAAAGTGAAAAGTCTAAGTGAAGTCACTGAGTCGTGTCCAACTCTCAACGACCCCAGGGACTGCAGCCTACCAGGCTCCTCCATCCATGGGATTTTCCAGGCAAGAGTACTGGAGAGGGGTGCCATTGCCTAGACGGACCTTTGTGGGCAAAGTAATGTCTCTGCTTTTGAATATGCTATCTAGGTTGGTTATAACTTTTCTTCTAAGGATAAGCATCTTTTAATTTCATGGCTGCAGTCACTATCTGCAGTGATTTTGGGGCCCCCAAAAATAAAGTCTGACACTGTTTCCACTGTTTCCCCATCTATTTCCCATGAAGTAAAAGAGTATGTCAAGGCTGTATATTGTCACCCTGCTTATTTAACTTATATGCAGAGTACATCATGAGAAATGCTGGACTGGAAGAAACACAAGCTGGAATCAAGATTGCCGGGAGAAGTATCAATAACCTCACATATGCAGATGATACCACCCTTATGGCAAAAAGTGAAGAGGAACTAAAAAGCCTCTTGATGAAAGTTAAAGAGGAGAGTGAAAAAGTTGGTTTAAAGCTCAACATTCAGAAAACGAAGATCATGGCATCCAGTCCCATCACTTCATGGGAAATAGATGGGAGTGTCCTATAGATAACTATTAAGTCCAGCTCCACTAATATGTCATTTAAAGACAGTGTTAATTGCTTTTCTGTCTGGATAATCTGTCCATTGATGTAAGTGGGGTATTAATGGTCCCTACTATTATTGAATTACTGTCAATTTCTCCCTTTATATCTTTTAATATTTATGTTGTAAACTTGTGTGCTTCTATATTATGTACATATATGTTTATGAATGTTATGAACTCTTCTTGTATTGATTCCTTTATCATTATATAACCATTCTTTTTTTAAAATCTATTTCATATGATAGAAGTATTGCTAACCCAGCTTTCCTGTAATTTCTACTTGCATGAAATATTGTTTTCCATCTTCTCCCTTTTCAGTCAATGTTTGTCTTTATCTCTGAAGTGAATCTCTTGTAGGCAGCATACAGATTGGTGGTTTTATTTGTAATCCAATGAGCCATTCTATGTCATTTAGTGCATTGACATTTAAAGTGATTATTGATAAATATCTGGTTGTTGCCATTTTGTTGCTTATTGTTAATAGTTTTCTGGTTGTTTTTGTAGTTCTCTCTCCTTTTATTCTTCTTTTTGTCTCTTCCCTGTGGCTTGGTGATTTTCTTTAGTGTTATGATTATATTCCTTTCTTTCTAGTTTTTGAGTATCTATTAAAGTTTTTTTTATTTATGATTATCATGGAGTTCTATATGTTGATCTATATCTACTTGATTTAAACCGATATTCATTTAAGTTTAAACACATTCTAAAAGATCTATATTTTTTATTCCCCTCCCCCCACATTTTGTGTTTTTATGTCATATTTTACAACTTCATATCTATCCCTTAACAGTTTATTGTAGTTTTAGCTGATTTTTACAACATTTTGTCTTTTAGCCTTCATATTAACTTACTTAAGTGGTTGAGTCACAGGTTTTTTTTAAAATGTATTTGCCTTTACCTGTGACATTTTTCCTTTCTTATAACTTTTTATTTCTTGCTGGAAATTTTTAATTTTCACATAAAGAAGACCCTTAAACATTTCTTGTAAGAAAAATTTAGTGTTGATAAACTTTTAAATTTTTGCTTGTCTGAGAAGTTCATCTTTCCTTGTGAATAATAACTTTGCTGGACAGAGTATTCTTGGTGGTAGGTATTTCCTTTTTAGGACTTGGAGAAAGCAATGGCAACCCACTCCAGTACTCTTGCCTGGAAAATCCCATGGACGGAGGAGCCTGGTAGGCTGCAGTCCATGAGGTCACTAAGAGTCAGACATGACTGAGAAACTTCACTTTCACTTTTCACTTTCATGCATTGGAGAAGGAAATGGCAACTCACTCCAGTGTTCTTGCCTGGAGAATCCCAAGGACGGGGGAGCCTGGTGGGCTGCCGTCTATGGGGTTGCACAGAGTGGGACACCACTGAAGTGACTTAGCAGCAGCAGCAGCAGCTATTATACCACTCCCTTCTGGTTTGCAAAGTTTCTTCAGAAAATCAGATGATAGATTTGTGGGCTTATATATGGCTGTTTTTCTCTTGCTGCCTTTAAAATTCTCTCTTTAACTTTTGCCATTTGAATTATGATATCTTGGTTTGGATCTCTTGGATTCATCTTGTTTGGGGATCCTTTGTTTTCTGTACCTGGAAATCTTTTGTTTTTTTTTCTTCAGGCTTAAGAATTTTTCAGCCATAATTTCATCAAATACATTTTTTTAATCCCTTTTCTCACTCTTCACCTTCTGAGACCCTTCTAATGTAAATGTTAGTACATTTGATGTTGTCCCAGTGGTTCCTTAAACTATCATCATTATTATTTTTAGCTGTATCACATGGCATGCAGGACCTTAGTTCCTGATCAGGGACTGAACCCATGACCCATGCAGTGGAAGCACAACATCCTAACCAATGAACCATGAGCAAATTCCTAAACTATCTTATTTTAAATTTTATTATTATTGTTGTTGTTCTTCTGAATGGGCAATTTCCATTATTCTATTCTTATTCTATAAGAGCATCACTTATGTGTTCTGTATCACCTAATCTGCTATTAACTTTCTAGTGTATTTTTTATTTTAGTTATTGTATTTGTCATTTCTGTTTTTTATTATGCTCTTGTGCATTATTAAAATTCTTACTGTGTTCATCTATTCTTTTCCCTAGTTCAGTTGGCATTCTTATTACTACTTTGAACTCTTTATCAGGTTAATTTTTTATCTCTATTAGGTTTTTTAAAGTTTCTTTCCTTGTAATTGAAACATACTCTTCTGTCTTCTCATTTTGACTTTTCTTGTCTCTTTGAAATTAGGTGGAACAGTGATCTACCCTATGTCCTTGATCAGGAGCATCACTATGCAGTCTGCATGTGCCCGGTGGCTTTGGTGGGAGAACAGGATCTGGAGTGAGCACAGGCTGCATCTTTCCTTGGGGTTTGCTGGTAGCTACTACCTTGATAGGCAGTGCACCATAACCAAATCTAGGTATGAGCTGGGCTTCTCCTACGATCAGTGGCCATGATTACCTGTCAGGGGTGAAGTCAGGGTCCAAGGCATTGGAGCAGGAGCCTTGAGGGAGCTGCTTTTCTCCTGGCTGTGACAGCAGTCTCTGCCTTGGTTTTGGCTATGGCCAGGGCCTGAGGGCTTGGGGCTGCACTTCTATGTTGGTTTCACTTTTTTATTTGGTGTGTATACCTTCACTTTTTTACTTTAGAGGCTGAGTCAGGCCTGGATGCATTGGTTTCACTGCTGCCAGTGATGTCAGTCTCCACCCCAGAGCTAGTTTCACTCCTTCCAGATGTGGGCAGGGCTATGTGCCCTGGTGAGGGCTACCTCTGATCTAGTCAGAGGCAAGGCTGAGATCCAAGCTGACTCTGTTCCCTCTCATTGACAATGGTAGCCTTGCCCTAGTGGAGAGCAGCTCTGCATCAAGATGGGCTGAAGGGGGAGCCAGGTATGGGCTGGAGGATGCACCAGGGTGATCATGGCAAGTCTGTCAGAGGCTTGGGCAGTTTTCTCTCTGCTGCCTCCATGCTGTGATCAGCAGTGAGCAAGTCTACATGTGTGCTCTTCAAGAGTTGTGTCTGGGTTTCTTACAGGTTCTTTTCAAACCGGCTAAAGGGCTAATCCTCCCAGTGTTAAACTCTGGGTTAGGGTGCCTAATATGGGGTGCAAACCCCTCACTCCCAAGGGAGCATTTCAGCACCAATAGTATCCCTTCCTCTTCTGGGTTTCTTACCAGGGGTGTGCTTCTCCTCTCTGCCTACCAGATTCCACATGGACCTTTATACATAGGCTTGGTTGTAGAAGAGATGTCCTGCTAGTTTTCAGGTAGATTTCAGTGAGAGTTGTTTTACATGTAGTTTTATTTTTAATGTGTTTGTGTGGAGAGGAGAACTCATCTCTCATCCTTGACCACCTTGATTTCTCTGGAGTGCTCATGTTTTAAGCCCTCAGCCCAGCAGGCCACTGCCACTGTGATGTCCATTTGAAAATTCGATACAGTAAGTCCCCTATGAGCAAACAAGTTGTGTTCTGAGAGTGCATTCCTAAGTCAAATTTGTTCATAAGTCCAACAAAGTTAACCTAGGTAACCAATAATACAATAAACAATATAGTACTATACTGTAATTGGACCATAATACTTTCACAGAATTAATACATAAGAAACAAAAACATAAAATAATAAAATATTTTTAATCTTACAGTACAGTACTTTGAAAAGTATAGTGCAACAGCTCACATTGAATGAACAAGCAAGAAGAATTACTGACTAGAGGAGGGAGAAGAGGTGGGAGATGGCAGAGCTGAAGGATCATCAGCAACAGGAGATGGAAGGCAAGCTCAGTTCCATTCATGCCTGATGTTGATGAAATGCACTTTCGCATCTTTGAAAGTTCTCAAAGGTTCATATGTAGGGAACTTACTGTAGTGTCCTTTTCCAGGTGCAGTGGCCTCTGATGCCTAAGCAGGTCTTATATGCTTTATGATAATATCCATGGTAACCCTCTCTGCTACCTGCCCTCTTGCAGAGAAGTGATCTACCTGCAAGCAATGAGGGAGAGTCAGAGCTTAATCCCAGAAACCACCCACTGAAGCCAGATCTCAGATCAGCTGATGTCCACTCAGCCCTCGTGTTCTGGTCCAGCCACTGGGAAAACCCACTGAGGCTGAATGGGGGTGCCACCTGTCCTAGCATCACTCAACCCTGCCATTTTTTGTTGCCCTCCTAGCCCTCAACTCTGAGCCTGTATATTTGGCCCCCATGCACCTAGGAAAACTCCCAAGGAATCTATCCTTGAGCCTGGGTTTTTTTTTTTTTTTAACTATTTATTTATTTATTTGCTGGTGATAGGTCATATAAGAAGCGTTGCCAAGAATACACAGAAGAGCTGTACAAAAAAGATCTTCACAACCCGGATTATCACAATGGTGTGATCACTCACCTAGAGCCAGACATCCTGGAACATGAAGTCAAGTGGACCTTAGGAAGCATCACTATGAACAAATAATGGAGGTGATGGAATTCTAGTGGAGCTATTTCAAATCCTGAAAGATGATGCTGTGAAAGTGCTGCACTCAATATGCCAGCAAATTTGGAAAACTCCGCAGTGGCCACAGGACTGGAAAAGGTCCGTTTTCATTCCAGTCTCAAAGAAAGGCAATGCCAAAGAATGCTCAAACTACCGCACAATTGCACTCATCTCACACGTTAGTAAAGTAATGCTTAAAATTCTCTAAGCCAGGCTTCAGTAATATGTGAACCATGAATTTCCAGATGTTTAAGCTGGCTTTAGAAAAGGCAGAGGAACCAGAGATCAAATTTCCAACATCCGCTGGATCATGGAGAAAGCAAGAGAGTTCCAGAAAAACATATATTTCTGCTTTATTGACTATGCCAAAGCCTTTGACTGTGTGGATCACAATAAACTGTGGAAAATTCTGAAAGAAATGGGAATACCAGACCACCTGAACTGCCTCTTGAGAAATCTGTATGCAGGTCAGGAAGCAACAGTTAGAACTAGACATGGAACAACAGACTAGTTCCAAATAGGAAAAGGAGTATGTCGAGGCTGTATATTGTCACCCTGCTTATTTAGCTTATATGCAGAGTACATCATGAGAAACACTGGGCTGGAGGAAACACAAGCTGGAATCAAGATTGCCTGGAGAAATATCAATAACGTCAGATATGCAGATGAGACCACCCTTATGGCAGAAAGTGAAGAATTAAAGAGCTTCTTGATGAAAGTGAAAGAGGAGAGAGAAAAAGTTGGCTTAAAGCTCAACATTCAGAAAACGAAGATCATGGCATCCGGCCCTGTAACTTCATGGCAAATAGAGGGGAAACAGTGGAAACAATGGCTGACTTTATTTTTCTGGGCTCCAAAATCACTGCAGGTGGTGATTGCAGCCATGAAATTAAAAGATGCTTACTCCTTGGAAGGAAATTTATGAGCAACCTAGACAGCATATTCAAAAGCAGAGACATTACTTTGCCAACAAAAGTCTGTCTAGTCAAGGCTATGGTTTTTCCAGTGGTCACGTATGGATGTGAGAGTTGGACTATAAAGAAAGCTAAGCACCAAAGAACTGATGCTTTTGAGCTGTGGTGTTGGAGAAGACTCTTGAGGGTCCCTTGGACTGCAAGGAGATCCAACCAGTCCATCCTAAAGGAGATCAATCCTGGATGTTCATTGGAAGGACTGATGTTGAAAGTGAAACTCCAATACTTTGCCCACCTGATGCGAAGAGCTGACTCATTTGAAAAGACCCTGATGCTAGGAAAGATTGAGGGCAGGAGGAGAAAGGGACGACTGAGGATGAGATGGTTGGATCGCATCACCGACTTGATTGACATGGGTTTAGGTGGACTCCGGGAGTTGGTGATGGACAGGGAGGCCTGGCGTGCTGTGGTTCATGCAGTTGCAAAGAGTCGGACATGACTGAGCAACTGAGCTGAACTGAACTGATAGGTCTTATTTGTGGCACATGGGATCTTCAATCCTTGCTAAGGCATATGAGATCCTTTTGTCAAGTTGGAGCATGTGGGATCTTTAGCTGTGACCTGCAGGATCCAGTCTGCCAACCAGCGATTGAATCCGGACCCACTGGAAGTGTGGAGTCCCAGTCACTGGAACACCAGGGAAATCCAGAGCCTGAATCTTTAGATTCCTGTGTTGTTGGATTTTCTTGTTCTTGTCATTAGCTAGCACTTGTCATCATCAGTGTGCTAGCCCATATCTCGTGGGTTCTGAGTTGGAGTTGCCTCAAAATTATCCAGAGGTGCTGATTCAGGAGGTCTGGGGCAAAGGCAGGTGTACTTTGCCTTTGCTGCTGGTGGTGATGTGGGAGTGGGGAAGGGGATAACATGAGAACCCCCAGGGCAGAGGGAGAGCCAAGGGCTGCTGAAGGGGGGTCTTGGCCCTGCTACTCTCTAACTGTGTGGTTTTGGGTAAGAGCCAGGAGCTCCTTGAGCTCACTCTCCACATTCCTAAAGTGGGGATGCCCACACCTGTCTCACGCTATTGTTTCTAGAGGGACAGAGAAGGCAGCAGTGATGGAGATTCACTTTTGGTCCCCAGGCAAGTGTTCCCTCTGTGTCCACGTCCTCAGATCCCTGCAGTACCTACATCCTGAAGGTGCACCATAGATGCCCCTGGTCCTCCTCACAGGGCCACACTGTCTTCAAGAAAAGAGAAGGAAAGGAGAAGTGAAGATAAGGAAGTTCTCCCAACCACTGCCTGACTTTCAAACAATAAGAAAGTCTATCACCAAACCTCTCTGACAGGCTAGGCATGCAAATAACAGCAGCTACTGATCAATCTCACTTAGCAGGAGCCACTGCTGTAAATTTATGTTTTGTTGCTAATCCTCACTACCCTGTGATCTTTGTCTATTTATCTCCTCCAGCTTTCCAGAGCACTGTGCTGAGCCCAAGGGCATGTAGTGAAGCCAGGATTGGCAGCCAGATGGCCTCTTTTGGGGCCTAGTGGTGACCACGCCCTGCACTTCCTCCATCTGGGACTCCAGGCCCTGTTCATGACCACTGTCTTTCCTCCCCTTCCTCCTGAGATGGTCCTCTAGAAGGACTCAGAACACAGAAAAGCCCTCTCCTCCAGCCCTGCCCACTCTCTTCCCACTCTGCTTGTTTCACATGTGTCTAAACTAGACATTTTCCCCCAGGGAGGTCAGTTTTAAATTCTGTTTGTCCAAACTGAGTCTCCTAGGATGTTAGCTTGGTGGTATCCCCAGCTTCATTTCAACTTTTCCCAGAAAGGGTCAGGCTAGGACCCTTCTTTGGAGCTAGTTTCTTCTGGAATCTTTAGTGGAGGGCTCATAGGAAGAGAATGAGATATTTCACAGGAGCTTCTGGATTATACCCTCTCCTGCCCCTTGACCCTGAAAGAGCAATAATGGCTACTAGATGCTGTGCCTATATTCATACGTCTAAATCTGTTATTTCACAAGTGAAGAAACCCAGGTACAGAGATGTTGGATAACTTACCCGAGGTCACACAGCTAGTAACAGGCAGAGCTGGGTCTGGTTTGAGAGACCATAGTCTTAACCAGTATCTGTGCTGACTCATGCTTGGCTACTTACTGCTGACAAAATGCCTTGTCAGTCTTCCATTTTTCCTGGGAGGGAGGGCTTAGAAGGCAAGTTCTTCCCTGAATGGGTTGTGCAACTCTCCCTTCCTGGCTCCCTCATCATCTTCCTGGCTCTTGTAGTGAAGGTGCTGTGTCCAGGTCCCCAGTTTCTCTGCAGAGTGGCTCCGTTTGCAAGTGTTTCTGCCTCCTTGGGATTAGGGTAAAGGGGGTGGGGTTTTGGAGAGGCAGTTGAAGACACGGGTGTGATTTTGAACATTGCCAGTTCCATGAAGGGTCGCCACATCAACAGTCTCTGTGCTTATTCATGGAGCTCGTATCCGTTACTGCATCTCTCCTCTTTGACTCCTCTTCATCCTTTGGGATCCTGTGGCTGTCACAGAAGGAAAACTCTTTATTCAAGAAATTCACTTCATAGCCTTTGTAGAACAAAGCTTTTCCAGCCCTAATGAAAGGGGGAAGCAAAACCAGCATCCCGGGCAAGTGTTTCTTATTAGACATGTGCTTCATGGGACCTGTTTAGAATCATGGCCTGTTTCTAATGTCTGCATTTTCAGAAGTCCCCCCTCCAGATGGCAGTGCACGCTTGGCTTCTAGAACCTGTCCACGCCAGCCATTTTCACTGAGGGTCTGGCTCATGTGTGTCTTCTCAGACTGGTGGTGCTCTGGACAGGAGAGTAAACCCTGCTTTGCAGAAGAGAGGATGAAGCAGGCAGAGTAGCCAAGAATGAGACTGGATCAGGATGGGAGGAACTGATGACAGTGGAGGACCCCTCAGAGCCTGGCCGTCTAAAATATGAGAGCAGGCGTCCACCCAGAGACAGCTAGTGTGCCATGCCTTGAACATATGGCCCTGGGGTCAGAAAGACTCTGCTCTTCCCTGGCTGGGCCACCTGGAGAGAACTGCTAAACCTCTCTGAGGCATAGTTTCCTCACTTCCAGTACCGGGTGTTGTCAGAATTGGATGAGATCATATTTTACAGAGCCAGGGCAGATCTGGAACCAAGGCACACTCCAAGACTCATAGGCACAATATTTACACCAGTCTCACTGGCAGAATGGAACTTTCCTTGACTCTTGTCCTTCTCATGGGAAAGAATTCAGTCGAGAGTCATAGAACAGTTTTATGTAGCAAAAGTTTTATTAAGTAGAATGAAAGAACACTCCTGAGAACAAATGAGAATGAGCTGTCTGGAAACCAAGAGCAGTCCTTCAATAGGGTGGCTGGACTTTTTAGACTGGTGGTCCCTCCCTGTGTCCTGTGCCATTTGACTGACAATTGAAACCCAAGGGGGAGGGGTGGAGGCCAAAACCGCAAAGCTAACTTGTTACAAATACGGCATGATAAACCCTGGGTTACCTTGAATCTCCTTTTAGGTCTTGATGCACCTGTGGCAACTGTGCTGGCGGTTTATCTTGCTTGGTTCTGATATGGCTGGAGACCTAGGGGTGGTCCTTGACCACAGAAGGAGGATATCTGGGTTTGCTCCGACCCCCCAGAAGGAAAGACGAACCATTCAGGATGGGGCAGGATCCGCTCATGTCTGCCTAGCTACCTATCAACCTGGAGAGAATTTAAAAGTCCCTTTAGTTGGCTCTCCTGCTGCCCTTTAATCCTGGTCAGATAAGATCAGCCTTTCCCTGCTGAGCTTACTGATTCCCTTTCTGGTCACTTGCAAGCAAAAGAAAACCCTCTGGCCACTTAAGTGAGAGTCTTAGTCACTCAGTCATGTTCGACTCTGCAATGTGATGGATGGTAGCCTCTCAGGCTCCTCTGTCCATGGAATTCTCCAGGCAAGAACACTGGAGTAGGTAGCCATCTCCTTCTCCAGGGGAGCTTCCCAACCCAGGGACTGAACCTGGGTCTCTCGCATTGCAGGCAGATTCTTTATCATCTGAGCCACCAGGGAAGCCCCGTAATCAATCATTTAAAATGTCTGATTCACTCTTCTAAATAAAAACTCAGTCTCCTTCCTGTCTCCCTGCTCACTGTGCTCTCCTCATCATTAAATCCCCTCTGAACTTTCAACAGTTTAAAAAATGTGAGTAAGAAGTTCATGACTCACATAACTGGTTTTCAAGATATTTCCTGGGACCAGCTGCAGCATGGTGGTCAGTCTTGCCATCATTTGACTGCTTGTTTTTACATACCTTGGCAATTCAGACAAACTACCCATTTCACATCTATTGCACACTATTTCTGAACACTAGCTTATGGGAAACTCCCATGGCAAATCAACAGTGGGGAACACTCAGAGTCCTCCAGGTGGCATTTTTCTCCATTCTCTTTGGGGTCAGAATTCCCAGTGGGGACCAGAGTCTGCTCAGTCCCCAGCTGTTGGGGCTGAGCCATGGTAGAATACAGAATCAGCTGTGGCTCCCTTGGTGAGATCCAAGTCCTGGGGCTGCCTGGATGTGGCTGAGCTGCTTAATTTCCAGCTTGTTCAGTTTTCATCTATAAAATGGGGATAGTGCACCTTGGTGGGACTGTTGTAAATGTCATTAAAGACTTAGCCTGGGGCTGGCAGGCAGTGAGCCCCCTTCATGGTTAGTGTTGTTATCATGTTGACTGAAAATAAAAAAGCACAACCTAAAAGTTGAGAGGTCTAGGGTTTTTTTTTTGGCAGACATTCTGAGGACTTTAAGCCTGGAGCACCACATCTCAGATGCTCTGAGAGATTGCTCCAAGGAGGCAAGGGAGGAGCCGGAATCTAGGAGTTTTGGCAACAAAGACTAGGTTCTTGGAAAATCAAAAGATTATTGTTAATCAAAGAAAATAAGATGTCTAAGTTAAAGAATTTAGTGCTGTTATGTGTATGGGAAGATGCAAGAGTCTGAGCTTACTGGAACCATTCATTTGATGTGTACCTCAGCCGTGCAGGGCCAGTATCCTGTGCTTTCTCATCCTGAGTCTCCTTGGAGTGCACCACTGGGGGAGGAGGTTGCTGCAATGACCGACTGCTTGAAGGCGAGCATCCTGCTTCTATCCTGAGTTCCCTCTAAGCTTACTGTAGGGTGGCTGTAGTGTGATGGCTTGATGGCTGCAACATCTTTTGTTTACTGATATGGCAGGTGACATTTTCTCATCCACAAACCCCCATCTCTGTTAACATTGTTATCATCATGCCTGCTTGCATTACCTTATTTCTCTGAACAGCTCTTTCGAAACCCAGAGGGCAAGTTTCTGGTTCGTGCTGACCATAGTCCCCATCTCTGGCCATTCCCTCTTGATCGTGGTGCCGGCCTGGCATGGGCCATCCTCATCCATGCACAGAGGCTCCTGGAGGCTTTTGGGGAAGTGTCATGGGTGAGAATGGGCATTCAGGAGTTTGTTACAGGCTCTTCCATCAGGACTTTCAGTTAAATGAGTGCCTGCCTTGGCTGCATCTTTCCGTACCAGAGCCCACACCCCCCCCACAGTTGTGGCCCCTCCAGTTCAGTGGCATCCTTTCTGCCCTTGGTGTATGAAACAGTTAATCTGACCTAGCCCTGCTGTAGCCCTGAACCAGGAGAACATGGAGGGGGGTTCTGTGGGGAACCACCAGGGCCCATGTAAGCTGTGCTGTCTCCTCACCCAGCTGCCTTCTGGCAGCTAGGAGCTTGCCTGCAGTTGCTGCCTCTTGTCATCAAAAAAGAGAAAGTGCAACACTCAGTTTCACCAATGTGTGAAGGTCTTGACATGTTAATACCTGGTCAAAGAGGTCTCAAGTTCCTAATAGTGAAACCCCACAACCCAGTTTGGGACTTGAACCCACTGTCTTTTAACTGAGATCATATACCTGGTCTTAGGACTTAATGAAACTCAAGTTCTTTTCTGTCTTGTTGCAGAAAGAATTCAGTGAGAGACAAAGTGACAGGTAAAAGGTGTATTTGGTCAGAGATATACATATTTCATAGACAGTATGTAGTCTGGCTCAAAAGGCAAGAGCAGCCCCAGGACATGGGGTCATCTGGGAAACTGAGAGCAGCCAAGGGAGAAACACATTCCACAGACAGAGTATGGACCACCTCAGAAGGCAAGAGGCCCCGAAATATGGGGTGGTTGGTTTTTAGGGGCTGGGTAATTTCATAAGCTAATGAGGAGGAGGATTATTCCAACTATTTCAGGGAAAGGGTGGGGATTTTCAAAAATTTCACCACTGTCCACTTTTGGCCTTTTATGGTTGACCTTGGAACTGTCTTGGCCCTTGTTGGGTATGTCACTTAGATGCTAACTACAATAAGCATATAATGAGGCTCAAGGTCTACTGGAAGTTGAATCTTTCACCATCTTGGGCCTACTTTTTTCTAACCAATTTATGCCATATCCTGAAGGGCTATGTCATTCATTCCCTTAAAGCTTGTGCCCTGCTTCCTTTCCTCCTGTTTCAAAAAGAGCTAGGAAACCCATCAGCTGGAACCAGATTTTGGGCCTCCCCTATCTCCTTCCCTCCCTCCCTCCTCTTTCTCCTCAAACCTACACTGCATGTTAAGTCTCCAGCAATCCCTATGTTAATAACTCTGGGGGGTTAAAAGTAAATAAAAACATGTCCCTTAAGTTGTGGGCCACAGACAGTCATCTGAATGATAGTCTTCTGAATAATAATGCATAATATCTAGAGCCGAAGAGTAACCCTCAGACCTCCGGCAGAACAAAGGAGGGCATGAGGGTTGTGGCTTGAGTGGGCCAGAGAAGCCTTCAAGGTGGGAAGGGGCTCCTCCTGTGGGTGTCTTAGGAAGAGCAAGTGTTGGGCCTGTGGGCCTGGAGAACCATGGTTCCTGGTAGAAGATCCAGGATGATGCGAAGGCAAGATGATGGGGTACAGCCCCAGGTTCAGGCATTCTTATGGTTCGCTTGGAAACCTTCATCCTTTATGACTCATCCCCAGGCTGCCCTTGTCTGAAGGTTCCTGTGATTTTCCTCTAGGTCCCAGGGTACCATAACCCACATAGTGCACTAAATGGAACAAGAGTGGAGTTCGTGGGACAGGTGACCACATCCTGCTGAACTCTGAGTTCTCAGCCTGCATAGAATGCAGTTCCACATGTTGTAGGGTTACTTGCAGGATCAGATCACAGTGATCTCAAATAAGGAGCTTGAGTTTGGGCTTTTTCTTGTGGAAAGTAGGGAGTTGCTGTAGATTACGTGGGAAAGGGGTGTAAGCAGATAGGGTAGGGGCTCCGAAGAGAAAGAGATCTAGACATGTGTGTGCATACTCAGTCACTTCAGTTGTGTCCCAGTGGACTATAACCCACCAGGCTCCTCTGTCCATGGGATTCTCTAGGCATGAATACCAGAGTGAGTTGCCATGCCCTACTCCAAGGGATCTTCCAGACCCAAGGATTGAGCCCATGTCTCCTGCATTGCAGGCAGACGCTTTACCACCGAAGGCAAACAGTTTCAATTTTGGCCTAAGCTGTTTTGAGATCTAAGTCTGGCCACAGTGCTTGCTGTTGAACAGATCTCAGTAACTGATGATCTTAATGGAAGTGAGGGAATGCAGGAACTAAGGGAAAGCAATCAAGAAACAATACTTCTGTGATAAAACAGAGTTCTAGTTCTCCTCAAGAGCTACACATCACAAGCTGATACAGTCATTGAGGTCTGCAGGATCTAAGGCCCCTACCTGGGTGGACAATGGAATATTAATATTGACCTTTGTGACTTCAACTAGAGCTTGGACTCTGTTGACCTTGGCCCCAATTTTATGCTGAATTTTCCTCTGCTTCGAGCCCCTCTCATGAATATGCATGTCCTCTTAACTTAATACTTTCCCAATTTTGCCGTTTGGGGAGACACTGCTTTAGGATTCCTAGGTGTTCTTACTTGTTGCAAGTAATAAGTCCTCCCTTCTTCTAATCTTTGTCTTGGCTTTGTCTTTTGGCTTGGCAACCACCAACAGGCCAACCAAGTTTTCAGGATAACAGGGACATGGTCAGATTTTATGTTACAATGATTTTTCTTTGGGGGAACATTACACTGGAGGCTTAGGGCACTTTCTAACTCTTACTTCTTGCCCTGATCTAACACTTTGTGTCCTGAGCCTTTGTGAGGGATTGGACCTGGCCCTGGGGATGGGAACAAAGGCCAGGAGGATGGATCTGAAGGTACAAATTAAAAAAAAAAAAAGGAAGAAAAGAAAAAAACATTTCTCAGGATGATTTGGGCTGAAAGCAAAGAAGCCCAACTACAAGCGGCTTTAAGAAGAAGGATTTTTACCTTATGCCTTGACAGAAACACAGAGTGGCCCCAGAGTTTGTGCGCTGGCTCCAGATGTGCTTGGAGACCCAGGCATTTTTTATCTTCCCCCTCAGCCATCCTCTCCCTGCCAATGATGCTTCCCCAGTGGTTGAGGGAAGATGACAGCCTTTCCAGGCAGCAGAAGAGAGGGCTCCTTTCCAGCCACTCCTAATTAGTAGAGAAAACCTCCTTTCCCAGGAGGCCCCAGCAGAAGTCCCAACACATGTCATTGGTCAAGTCTGGTTCCAGCACCCAGGACTCTGTGGACAGCATGGGAAGGTGGGGTGTGCCATTCTCTGCCACTGGAGCCAAGAGGACTGTGCTCATGGAGACCAAGGTGGGGAGGATGGGTGGACAACAGACCCCCAGTCACATCCCACATACCTGCAGCCCTGCAAGATTCATTTCTGTGTCCCCTATATTGGGATTCAGAATGGAGTTCTCACAACAACAAGGAGCATCCTTTATGGGAATAGGGGTACTGAGAATTCAGCATTCTCCATCACAGCCAGACTCCATGGGAAGCTAGGAACTGCTGCAACACTGAGTGTCTGGTGCACTGAGACAGAGAAGGCTGCTGGTTCCATGGAAGGAAGAAAAAGGGTCCCCCAGATGCTTCCCTGGGATCATGGGTGAATCAGGGGCTTAATCAGGCAGTGTTCTCAAATGGCAGTGCTGAGTCATTTTGTTGTTATTCAGTGGCTAAGTCGTGTCCAACTCTTTTCGACTCCATGGACTGCAGCATGCCAGGTTCGTCTGTCCATGGGATTTCCCAGGCAAGAATACTGGAGTGGATTGCCATTTCCTTCTCCAGGGGATCTTCCTGACTCCGGAATCAAACCTGAGCCTCCTGCTGTATTGAGCCATTAGGCACAATTAATAGCTTAAAAATTTTAACCATATGCATATATTCTTTTTTCCAGCTCAATCAAGAAACCAATAGACAGTAGTTTCTATGCTCCAGAAGCCCTTCCCTGGGGTCTTCTCCGATGTGCACTGTTTGCTGCTACAGATTGTCCTCGCGGCTCTGAGGCCCCCTTCCTGAGTCTCCAGGACCCCAGTGCAATGTCAGGAAGAAAAGCTGAGGCCCTCTGTCCTGATGTCCAATCCTGGCTCCTCTCATACATGTCCTGGGTGTCCCCTATGATGTCCTTGACCCTGGGGCAGATGGTCTCTACGCAACTATGCAGTAAACCTCTGGTTGGCTCATCTCTCTCTCTTTTTTTTAGAAGAGGATTTAGGCTTTACAGCATAGCTAAAAATACCACTGAAGAGCCTGCCTCTGTTTGGAGAGGTTCAGACAGTAAAGAATCTGCCTGCAAAGCCTATAGTCCATGGGATCACAAAAAGTCAGACAGAACTGAGTGACTAACACTTTCACTCAGTGGCCAAAAGCCAGCTGAAAAAGTGCTGACAGCCCTGACGACTGCAGTTTTTTTGCATTTCACCAGATTCTGGAGTTGGGGGACACTGGAGATCTCAATGTGAAACCAGCCCATTTTTACTGATGAAGACCTTGAGGGTTAGAGGGGAGATGGGGTGGAACTTGAATTTTACTCCTCCCAGAAAGTCCTGGTAGCTCCATCATGAGCAGGGCTCTGGGCTCTGACACTTCCTGCCCTCTGGTTCCACCTCCAGGGTCTCCTAGGACATGTAACTGAGTCCAGAGTGGGCTCCAGGGCAGAATATTCCTGAGGCGGCAAGGGACAGGTCCAAGTCTGACCTGGGCAGAGGTGTGACAACTGCAAGATACTGCATGCAGCCCTGCAGACCTTACCTACAGGGAAGCTGTGGTGTGTGTGGCAGGTACCAGCTCCGAGGGGGCAAAAGTAGAAGCTCTTAGAGGTGGGGAGCTGTAGCCAATGGCCGATGCCACGGCCTCTCAGATGGAGGCTGCTTCTCTGTAAGAAACCAGGCCTAGCCAGAGAGTTCGGAAGGGACACCAGTGGTTCTTGTCGAGGCTGAAACCCACACGGTCAGGCATGGGTTTAGGTGACGATCTGAGAGTCAAGGGTGATGAGCACCGGGACTGCGTCCTGAGACGACCTCCATCTGTCTTCTTTTTAGGTGTTTCCATGTTTCTTTAGCGCAGTACTTCTTAATCACCGGAGTCTTCAGAACCGTTCCCCACTAAGGTCGTTTTCCCCAAAACTGACCTGCCAAAGCCCACTTCAAGGATTTTGATACTAGAGTCTGGGGTGACAATTTTGAAAATTTCCCTGGGTGATTCTGGTATGTGAGCCCATGATTCCCCGACCCTGCCTCCTCCGCACTACCCATCAGCGAGGGGGCCTGGGGCTGGAAAGGGAAGGGCTGAGGGGGTGATTGGCAGGGCTGAATGGGCGGAGCTCAGACCCCGGGCTCAGAATGTGAATCTCTAAGCTTTATCCCCTTGCCTCTGCCCAGAGTGCCAGCTGCTCTCAAGGTCCTACCTGAGCCCCTGCCATTTACCTTGAACTCCTTGCTCACATCCGTGTTCGCCTCTTTGTGTTTTCAGCATTCAGCTGGAACGTCTGATGCTTTTCACCTTTAGGAAACCCATCTAGTGGCTTTTTCCCAAGCCCCTGACTTCCTACCATGTTCACAAACTGCACCCCTGGGTGGACAGTCTCTACATCTGCTTCACAGTTTAAAGTCTGATGCTCTTGCCTCTTACTAGGTCCTGTTTCCATTTCCTAGAACAGCTAGCCAAGGGCTAAATTTATTGAGCAATTGAAATAAGAAAATGTCTGTGAGGATGAAATGTAGGTGGAAAGAACAAATAAATCAATTAAAGAATGAATAAATGATTGCAGACTCTGCACACGCCTGCCAAAAAATGTCTAAAACTTGGTCACTCATATTCTTTCCTACACTT
This sequence comes from Oryx dammah, assembly GCF_014754425.2. Lineage (NCBI taxonomy): Eukaryota > Metazoa > Chordata > Mammalia > Artiodactyla > Bovidae > Oryx > Oryx dammah. Next base: position 56,796,636 of record NW_024070211.1, read on the forward strand.
CTTCTCTCTTCATTAAGTGGTTGAGGTTGGCAGTGATTTAATTTTTTAAAATTTTATTATTGAAATTTGATTTACAATGTTGTATTAGATTCTAATATATGGCAAAGTGATTCAGTTATATATACACATACTCTTTTTCATATTCTTTTCCATTATAAGTTATTGCAAGATACTGACTATAGTTCCCTGTGCTATACAGTAGGTCCTTGATGTTTATCCATTTTATATATGGCAGTGTGCATCTGTTAGTCCAAAACTCCTAATTTATCATTCCACCCACCTTCCCCTTTGGTAACCATGGATTTGTTTTCTATGTGAATTGTCTATGTTTTGTAAATAAACTCACTTGTATCATTTTTTAGGTTCCACATATAAGTGATATCACGTTTGTCTTTCTGTGTCTAACATTCACTTAGTATGATAATCTCGAGGTCTCCATTCATGCTGAATGACATTATTTCATTATTTTTTATGGTGAAGTAATATTCCATTGTATATACATACATCATATCTTCTTTATTCATTCATTTGCTGATAGACATATAGATTGTTTCCAAATCTTGGCTACTGTAAATAGTGCTGCTGTGAACACTGAGGTGTGTGTTTTATTGAATTAGAGTTTTCTCTGGTTGTATGCCCAGGACTGGGATTGAAAGATCACATGGTAGTTCTGTTTTTAGTTTTATGAGGAGATTCCATATGGTTTCCATGGTGGCTGCACCAGTGTGCATTCCCACCACACCCATTCCAGCATTTGTTATTTGTAGACTTTTAAATGATGGTTTCCTGACCTTGTGAAGTTACACCTCACTGTAATTTTAATTTGCATTTCCTTGATAATTAGCAGTGTCAAGCATCTTTACATGTGTCTATTGATCATCTGTATGTCTCTTTGAAGAAATGTCTATTTAGGTCTTCTGACCATTTTTTGATTGGGTGGTTTTTGTTGTTGTTGTTGTACGGGCTGTTTGTATATTTCGGAAATTAATCCTTTGTTGCATCGTTTGCAAGTATTTTCTCCCATTCTGTAGACTGTCTTTCTGTTTTGTTTATGGTTTCCTTTGCTGTGCAAAAGCTTGCAAGTTTGGTTAGGTCACATTTGTTTATTTTTGCTTTTATTTCTATAGCCTTGGGGACTGACCTAAGAAAATATTGCTAAGATTTATGTTAGAGAATGTTTTTCCTATATTCTTTTCTAGGAATTTTATGGTGTCATGTCTTATAATTGAGTCTTTAAGACATGACATTTTTTTGTGTGTATGGTGTGAGTGTGTGTTCGAACTTCATTGATTTATATATGGCTGTCTGCTTTCCCAACACTACATGCCAAAGAAACTGTCTTTTCTTCATTGTGTATTCTTGCTTTCTTTATTGAAAATTAATTGACCATAGGTGTGGGAGTAACTTAATTTGATTTGATTTGATCTGCTTAGTACTTCCTGACTGAATCTAGTCAGCTCAGATAGGTCCCTTAAAGCCCCACTTTTTATCATGTTCACCTCCTTCTGTTGCCCAGCAGATGGCCTCGTTATATATCTGGGCATCTCCTGCTCTTAGGGCACTTGGGGTGACATTCTCAGGCCTAAGATTTCAACCACTTCTGCTGCTTTTTCCGGTCAGCTGTTACCCGTGCTAGCTGAGCTATTTATACTTTGCTGGTCAGTTGCCATGGAATAGTGCACAACAAGCAGTTTCATGCCTTGGCTGACTTCTCTATACACTGCCTGGTGGAAGTAAGCTTGAGAGGAGGTGGGGTTCGTGGAGCCTTGGGGGTTGGCACCTGTATCTGTAATGCTGTGTGTTGGCCAGCACCTCCAGAAAGTCATAGGTTTTTCACAACTAAAGTATGTGTATTCCTTGACCAATACATCCTGAGTCATTTCAAGTATACCAAGGGATTGAAGTGATCACTAAAGGCCTTTGAATTGGGGGGTACCCCTGGGTTATCTTGACTGGCTAGTGATCTAGGTGGTAATTTGTGGGGGATGGGAGAACCAAGTGGCTCAAAAACATGAGGATTGGTGCAAACAGTCCAAATCTGAAGCCCATCACACTTATCCCTCCCATCCCTGTCCCACTGCCTCCTTTGCTGACTTCATGCACCACTATCACCAGTATTAGAACTCATACCAACTCCCAGTCTCCAACCATCGCCACTGCTACCACCAATATCAATACCCCATTCCAGCCCCAAGCTGGGCAAGTCACTACCCTGCCATCAGCAGCAGCAACACCTACACCAACACCAAGACTATTGCTACCACCATAACCATCAGCACCCCTGCCCCCACCCCAACTCCAAGACTACTACATCACCACCACCCCCATTTCCATAGTTAGCTCAGCTGTCTTTACCAAAATCCCTGTGGCTGAAGAGCTGAGAGACCCTTTCTCACACCATATACCTGCCTAGACTTCACTATTCTTTCTGTATTGTCCTGGAGGCATGCTGCTGGTGCTGCTAAGTCGCTTCAGTTGTGTCTGATTCTGTGCGACCCCATAGATGGCAGCCCACAAGGCTTCTCCATCCCTGGGAGGCATATTTAAGGCCAATTTCACTTGTATAGTGGGGGTGGGTGGACTAATGGGGTAGATTCAGGTGGATAATAACATTGGAAGAACCTACTCACCCTAGACAGCAGAGTACCTTGAATTCATCCTGCTTATTTAACTTATGCAGAATACATCATGCAAAATGCTAAGCTGAATGAATCACAAGCTGGAATCAAGGTTGCCAGGAGAAATATCAACAACCTCAGATAGGCAGATGATACCAGTCTAAAGTCTCTTGATAAAGGTAAAAGAGGAGAGAGAAAAATCTGGCTTAAAACTCAACATTCAAAAAGCTAAGATCATGGCATCCAGTCCCATCACTTCATGGCAAATAGTTGGGGGAAAGAGTGGAAACAGTGAAATATTTGATTTTCTCGGGCTCTAAAATCAATGTGGATGGTGACTGCAGCCATAAAATTAAAAGATGCTTACTCCTTGGGAGAAAAGCTATGACAAACCTAGACAGCATATTAAAAAGCAGAGGCATCACTTTGCTGGCAAAGGTCCATATAGGTAAAGCTATGGATTTTCTAGTAGTCATGTACAGACGTGAGAGTTGGACAATAATGAAGGCCAATTGCTGAAGAATTGATGCTTTTGAACTGTGGTGTCAGAGAAGACTCAATGGACTTGAGTATGAGCAAACTCTGGGAGATAGTGAAGGACAGGGAGGTCTGGGATGCTGCAGTCCATAAGATCTCAAAGAGCTGGATGCAACTTAGCGATTGAAGAGTAACAAAAACCTTGAATTTTGAACTGGCAAATATAAACTTGGTGTTCAGGTTATTTATTTATTTTTGAGTTCAGAGAACTTTCTGAGCAGAAAGTTACATGAAAACCCCCCAAACCAGTGGAAGCTGAGTCAAGAATCATTCAAACCAATAGACACTCACTGGATACCTGTGAAGAGTAACGTGGGAACCTAAGGGAGGTGGGCAGGGGGAGGCAGGCACAATGGGCAAGTCAGACTAAGAAGAGGTGACATTTGAGTAGGGAAGGAACCAGTCATTTGAAGATTGGTCAGAGTGTTCCCAAGAGAAGAGCTGGCAGGTGCAAAGGCCCTGAGGTATTGCAGAGCTGAACTTCCTTGAGGAACAGAGAGGCACTGATGGCCTGTTTGGGCTGGTGCCTTCTCCTTTACTAAAGAGTGAAATAAGACATTTCAAGGATTAAATTACATAATATGTCCTCAGCGCATGCTGTGTTACTTACCACACATTTTGTGCACACTAAACACCAGACCTACCTGTTACTATACTCTTACGCTTTTAGAAACTTTTACTTCTTGCCTCCTCCAACTCCTCCTGGCAGTTCATGGCTGGTTTGGGGGGGATGTACTTATTTTTATGAAGTAGTTGAGTGGTGTTGGGAAAGCACACGTTAGTAGGTGAAAATAAAATGAATACACTTCATTTGTTTAGAAATGGAGAGAGATCATATTGAGGTGGGCAGGTCAACACTGCTCGATAAATAAGATGCATGAATTTGTATTCAGTCCTACCAGATCCTACTAGTGAAAATGTACCTCTAGGATATTTACTGTTTTCTAAAATATTATGTGTTTCTACCTCCTGGAGAAACTTTTTGTTTCAGTGCTAAGAACAGAGAATTAGACATTCCTTGCCATATACTTCCAAGCCACACAAAGCAAGATCTTTACTTTGCATAACAAATCTTCATGTTTTAATTTTCCATATGTAGAACATAGATCCAAGGGTTCACCTTCTGTGAAAAAAGTACAGAATCCCCTGATTTGGGTACTAAATGCTGACCTTGAGTTTGAATTATTGGTGGCCGAGATAATGAACATTCTAGAACAGCTCTTGCAGGACCAAACACCCCTCAGAGCCAAGCCAGCATCAAACTGAGTGACCTGGGTAGAATACAAGAGCCAACCACTATTCACATTGCAATGATATTTTCACCTGTACACTTTGGGCACAGATTTCATTTGCTTGTTAATCACCTAGGAGCTATCTTTCCTTCCGTGAAGTAGTGTAATCTCTTCCAAACTTCTTGAAACGCATGGACCTCCTGGTCTAACTCTCTGTTTTAAACAAGAAACAGTGCAGAGGCAGAGATAAGAACCACCATGCTTGTGCTGTCTGCTTGTGTGCATGCACAGTAGTGTTTGACTCTTTAAGACCCCAAGCACTGTAGCCTTCCAGGCTCCTCTGTCCATGGAATTTTCCAGGCAAGAATGCTGAAGTGGGTTGCCATTTCCTTCTCCAGAGGATCTTCTCGACCAAGGGATTGAATCCACATTTCTTGCAGCTCCTGCATTAGCAGGCATATTCTTTACCACTGTGCTACCTGGGAAGTCCTGAGAACTACCATCTGTTGTTGTTTAGTTGCTAAGTTGTGAGCTCATGGATTACAGCACGCCAGGCTTCTCTGTTCTTCACTATCTCCCAGAGTTTGCTCAAACTCATGTCCATTGAGTTGGTGATGTGATCCAACCATCTCATCCTCTGTTGCCCCCTCTTAATCCTGCCCTCAATCTTTCCCAGCATCTGGGTCTTTTCCAGTGAGTATACACTTCACACTAGGTGGCGGAAGAATTCGACCTTAAACTTCATCATCAGTTTTTTTAATGCATATTCAGAGTTGATTTCCTTTAGAATTAACTAGTTCGATCTCTTTGTAGTCCAAGGAACTCTCAAGAGTCTTCTTCAGCACCACAATTCAAAAGCATCAATTCTTCAACATTGAGCCTCCTTTATGGTCCAATTCTCACATCTGTACATAACTACTGGAAAAACTTTGACTGTAAGGACCATTGCTGGCAAAGTGATATCTCTGCTTTTTAATATGCTGTTTAGATTTGTCATAGCTTTTCTTCCAAGGAGTAAGCATCTTTTAATTTTATGGCTGCAGTCATTGTTCATTTGGCAGTGATTTTGGAGCACAAGGAAATAAAATCTGTCACTCTTTCCATTTTTTCCTCATCTATTTGCCATGAGTTGATGGGACCAGATTCCATGATCTTTGTTTTTTTAATGTTGAGTTTTAAGCCAGCTTTTCCACTCTCCTCTTTCACTTTCATCAAGAGGTTCTTTATTTCCTCTTCACTTTCTGCCATTAGAGTGGTGTGATCTGCATATCTGAGATTGTTGATATTTCTCCTGGGCATTCTTGATTCCAGCTTATGATTCATCTAGCCTGGCATGTCACATGATGTGCTCTGCATATAAGTTAAATAAGCAGAGTGACAATGTACAGCCTTGACATAATCCTTTCCCAATCTGGTACCAGTCCATTATTCCATGTCTAGTTCTAACTGTTGCTTCTTGATCTGCATACAGGTGTCTCAGGAGACAGGTGAGTTGGTTTGGCATTCTCATCTCTTGAAAAATTTTCTACAGTTTGTTCTGATCCATGCATTCAAAGACTTTAGCATAGTCAATAAAATAGATTTTTTTTTTGGAATTCCCTTGCTTTGTCTATGATCCAATGAATGTTGGCAATTTGATCTCTGGTTCTGCCTTTTCAAAACCTAGCTTGTACATCTGGAAATTCTCAGTTTGCATACTGCTAAAGCTTAGCTTGAAGAATTTTGAGCATTACCTTACTGGCATGTGAAATGAGTGCAATTATGCAATAGTTTGAACATTATTTGGCATTACCTTTCTTTGGGATTGGAATTTTTCCAGTCCTGTGAACCACTGTTTAGTTTTCTAAATTTGCTGGCATATTGAGTGCAGCACTTTAACAGCATCATCTTTACAATTTTAAATAGCCCAGGTGGGATTTTGTCATCTCCACTAGTTTTGTTCATAGTAATGCTTCCTAAGGCTCACTTGACTTCATGCTCCAGGATGTCTAAGTGACCACATCATTGTGATTTTCTGGGTCATTAAGACCTTATTTGCATAGTTCTTCTGTGTATTCTTGCCATCTCTGCTTAATCTCTTCTGCTTCTGTTAGAAGTGAAGTCGCAAAAAAAAAAAAAAAGAAGTGAAGTCGCTCAGTCGTGTTCAACTCTTTGCGACCCCATAGACTGCAGCCTGCCAGGCTCCTCTGTCCATGGGATTTTCCAGGCAATAGTACTGGAGTGGATTGCCATTTCCTTCTCCAGGGGATCTTCCCAAACCAGGGCTTGAACCCAGGTCTCCCGCCTTGTAGACAGACACTTTACCGTCTGAGCACCAGGGAAGTTTGTGCCCATCTTTGCATGAAATTTTCCCTTGGTATCTCCAATTTTCTTGAAGAGATCACTAGCCTTTCCTATTCTGTTGTTTTCTTCTATTTCTTTGTACTGTTCTCTTAATAAAGCCTTCTCTTCTCTCCTCGCTATTCTCTGGAACTCTGCATTCAGATGGGTGTATCTTTCCCTTTCTCCTTTGCCTTTTACTTCTCTTCTTTTCTCAGTCACTTATAAAGCCTCCTCAGACAACCACTTTGCCTTCTTGCATTTCTTTTTCTTTGGGATGGTTTTGGTCATTGCCACCTATACAGTGTTATGATCCTCCATCTATAGTTCTTTAGCTACTCTGTCTACTAGGTATAATTTCTTGAATCTACTCATGACTTCTACTGTATAATCATAATGGATTTGATTTAGGTCATACCTGAATGGTCACATGGTTTTCCCTACATTCTTCAACTTAAACCTGAATTTTGCAATAAGGAGCTGATGATCTGAGCCACAGTCAGCTCCTGGTCTTGTTTTTGCTGACTGTATACAGCTTCTCCATCTTCAGTTGCAAAGAATATAATCAATCTGATTTCAGAATTGACCATCTGATGATGTTCTTGTGTAGCATCGTCTCTCATGTAGTTGGAAAATGATGTTTGCTGTGACCAGTGTGTTATCTAGGCAAAACTCTGTTAGCCTTTGCCCTGCTTCATTCTGTATTACAAGGCCAAACTTGGCCAAACTTGTCTGTTACTCTAGGTATCTTTTGACTTCCTACTTTTGCATTCCAATCCCCTATGATGAAAAGGACATCTTTTTGTGTTAGTTCTAGAAGGTTTTATAGGTCTTCATAGAACTGGTCAACTTCAGCTTCTTAGGCATTTGTGGTTGGAGTATAGAATTAGATTACTATGACACTGAATGGTTTGCCTTGGAAATGAACAAAGATCATTCTATCATTTTTGAGACTGCATCCAAGTATTGCATTTCAGACTCTTTTGTTGACTCTGAGGGCTACTCCATTTCTTCTAAGGGGTTCTTGCCCACAATAGTAGAAATTATGTTCATCTGAATTAAATACACCCATTCCACCCATTTTAGTTCACTGATTCCTAAGATATCAATGTTTACTCTTGCCATCTCCTGCTTAACCACTTCCAATTTACCTTGATTACCAGGATGGAGCATCCTGGAAGGGGGTTGAAAAGAGTCAGACACAACTGAAACGACTTAGCATGCACATCGACCTAACATTCCAGGTTCTTTTTTTAAAATATAAATTTATTTATTTTAATTGGAGGTTAATTACTTTACAATATTGTATTGGTTTTGCCATACATCAACATGAATCCACCACAGGTATACACGTGTTCTCCATCCTGAACCCCCCTTCCTTCTCCCTCCCCGTACCATCCATCTGGTCGTCCCAGTGCACCAGACCCAAGCATCCAGTATCATGCATTGAACCTGAACTGTCAATTCGTTTCATATATATTATACATGTTTTGATGCCATTCTCCCAAATCATGCCCCCCCCACTCCCTCTCCCACAGAGTCCAAAAGACTGTTCTATACATCTGTGTCTCTTTTGCTGTCTCGCATACAGGGTTATCGTTACCATCTTTCTAAATTCCATATATATGCACTAGTATACTGTATTGGTGTTTTTCTTGCTGGCTTACTTCACTCTATAAAATAGGTTCCAGTTTAATCCACCTCATTAGAACTGATTCAAATGTATTCTTTTTAATGGCTAAGTAATACTCCATTGTGTATATGAACCATAGCTTTCTTATCCATTCTGCTGATGGACATCTCGGTTGCTTCCATGTCCTGGCTATTATAAACAGTGCTGCAATGAACGCTGGGGTACACGTGTCTCTTTCAATTACACTCCAGGTTCTTATGCAATATTTTTCTTTACAGCATCAGACTTTACTTTCACCACCAGACACATCCACAACTGAGCTTTGTTTCTGCTTTATCCAAGCCTCTTCATTCTTTCTGGAGATAATTCTCCATTCTTCCCCAGTAGCATATTGGAGCTTTTTCATACTGTTCATGGAGTTCTCAAAGCAAGGATACTAAAGTGATTTGCCATTCTCTCCTCCAGTGGACCAAGTTTTGTCAGAACTCTCCACAATAACTTTTCTATATTGGGTGGCCCTGCACAGCAGAGCTCATAGCTTCATTGAATTATGCAAGGCCTTTTGCCCTGACAAGAGTGATCCGTGAAGGGGAAGATCTATCATACAAACCAGCAGTTCCATTCCTGGGCATATATCCTGAGAAAACCATAATTCAAAAGACACTTCAGTCCAAATTTCATTGCAGTACTATTTATAATAGTCAGGACATGGAAGCAATCTAGATGTCCACTGATAGATTAATGGATAAAGAAAATGTGATACATATAATCAACAGAATATTACTCAACCATTAAAAAGGAACAAAATTGGGTCATTTTAAGAGATGTAGTTGGATCCTGAAGACTCTCATACAGAGTGAAACAAGTCAGAAATAGAAAGAGAAATATCATCCATTAATGCATATATTTGGAATCTAGAAAAAAATGGTAGAGATTAACTTACTTGCAAAGCAGAAATAGAGACACAGGTATAGAGAACAAATATATGGACAACAAGCAGGAGAGAAGGTGGGATGAATTGGGAGATTGGGATTGACATATATGCCCCACTATGTATAAAGTAAATAAATAATGAGAATCTGCTATATATTGCAGAAGTCTGCTGTGGTGACTTAGATGGGGGCCAAATCCAGAAGGGAAGGGATATGTGTATACATATGGCTGATTCACTTTGTGTACAGCAGAAACTAGCACAACATTGTGAAACAACCATACTCCAAAAAAAAAAAAAAAATGACAGGTGACACAGGGTGTCAGTGAGGAAAGTGATCAGGGGAGGGCAGGCTGGAGTCAGATGGGGGAATGAACCCCATAAACTGGCAGCCATTGCTTGCTTCTGGCGGGTCAGGAGGGACAAATGCCCAGAGTTTCTGGCTTTCCTAATTTTTCAAGCAAATCTAGAAATCCAGATATTTCTGGTATGTCTCCTGATTTTTAAATATGGGCAAGTCATTCAAAGTTTTAAGAAACACTGTGCAGGGTTGCACTGGAAGACCCACAGTGGATCGTGGAACTCTGTTATGAGGGGTCAGAGGTGAAGGCTTGTCAAGTGCCTCTCAGCACTTTCCCTTGTGTTATCCACAAGGATGGAACCTGTGCCACCTATACATGTCCTCTACAGAATTTTACTCTAGTCCTCCATAGAATTTCACTTATAAAACAGACCATGAGTGTGGTAGAGGTGTCAGGGTGGGAGGGTCTGGAAAATCCCTGAGGGTAAGTAAGAGAGGGACTCTGGCTGCCATGATTTGGATGTATGCATCCCATATGTTGAAGCCGTAACACCCCTTGTGGTGGCATTTGGAAAGAGGGTCATTGGGAGGTAATTAGGGTTAGGTGAGGCTATAGGGGAGGAAGGATTTTGTTTCTATCCTCCTGGGTTTGATAGCTGGGTCTACAAAATAAACTTACAACAGGCAAAAAAGGTATGTAAGCTTATTAATTTTTAATACTATGTGCTCCAAGCATCACAGGAAAAAATAAAAGAGCAGTGTGGTTTAAGAGTTTATACACTATTTTAATAGGGGAAGGGGAGGAAGGATGGAAGTCACTGAGAGGAGAGCCCAAGTGACTTTCAGGGAAGAAGAACGAGGCCCTGGAAGCACTGATGGAGGTGTGATGGTTTGTCACAGTCTGTTTTGGTATGGTGTAACTTTTGGTCCCCTCCTCTGTAAGAAGTCAACTCTTCCTGGTTGATGAAACTCCCAGGGAGGGGATCTGTGACAATTGTGTTCCTTTTGGAGGAGCCTTGGTTTTTAGACAAATTAAAAGGATTCAGAGAAAGCCTATGCCTGCGTTTGCTACTTTTCAAATGTCTTCAGCTCAAAACATTCAATACGCCAAGGGAGCAGCCTTTGGGGCAATGCATTCTGACCATTCCTTCAAGGCCATCAGGGTGAGGCCTTCATGATAGGATGAGCACCTTATAGGATGCCCTAACCCTCTCCAGCTCTCCTGCCATTCTGCCATCTGGGAGGACACAGCAGGATGCTGGTGTCTGCCATCCTGGAAGCAGGTCTTAACTGGGCTGGCACCCTGGTTTCAGACTTCCCAGCCTCCAGAACTGTGTGCAATAAATGTCATCTGAGTCCCTGGTCTGTGATAGGTTGTTACAGTGGTCAAGCTGGCTGCAATACTGCTACAGGCAAACTAGACTCCTTAGAATCAGTCCTGCCATTTCCTTGACCATTTCCTTGAACTAATTGTCGAAAACAACCTTTCCTAACGCCAGGAATTATACTTACTAGATTTGCCACTTGAGAAGACTTTTTCGTTACTTTCCTTTGTTAGCGTCCCTTGTGACTCAGCTGGTAAAGAACCCACATGCAATGCGGGAGACCTGGGTTCGATCCCTGGGTTGGGAAGATCCTCTGGAGAAGGCAAAGGCTACCCACTCCAGTATTCTGGCATGGAGAATTCCATGGACTGTATATAGTCCATGGGGTCACAAAGAGTCAGACACAACTGACAGACTTTCAGTTTACTTTGTTATTTACTCCCTGAGCCTCCAAGCTTTAACTTCTTCAGCGAGGCTAATTATATTTATCTCTCAGACTGTTGTAAGAATTAAAGAGATAGTACTTATTGAGGAGCTAGGGCTACACTTAGCACATTAAATAATAGCTTGCGTTTGCCCCTCTTGTTATTACTACTACTGTGGCTTCTACAGACATGTTTTTCTATCCCCGAATCTGGAGGATCAATGCCAGAGAGCTGGGGTCTGGGTTCTTTAACTGGCAGCACTGACCATTGTAATTGATATCTTTTACTTGCTTTGCTAACTTAGTGCTACTTTGGAACAATAGTGATGTTATTGGTCCTTGTGTTAATTTTCCCATGGCACTCTGGGAAGATGACAGCAGGGGCTTCAAAGTACACAGGACTTGAAGGAACCGTATATGACAATGATGAGTGTTTTTGATTGCTCAGTTTCTGGTCCACCTTTGATGGAGCAAAGTCCAGGTTGTCATTCAGTTTCCTGGGGCTAATCTCAACATCAAGTGGGACTAGATGCTGTTTCTTGGTCATACGTCAGGACTGCAGCCCTTCACCCAGACCTCTGGGTCCTGGTAATGTGCCTCAGCAGGTTGGTGCCCCAGGGCCCTCCACCCACCTAGAGAAAACAAAGGCTGAAGGAGGTGGTGAGTGCTGGGAGCCAAGTTCCCAGTATCTGGGGGGAGAATTCCACCCAGGATGAGGTCACCTGGGTGGTAATCTTGTGATGCTGTGCTGAGACTGCTTTGCCAGCTGCTCCTTGTTGGGTACTCCAGGGTGACTGTGAGGCTGGAGGGGGAGAAGGGGCTGCCTCCTTGTCTCCTGTGGGAGCCTTGGCTCCTGGGGTCACCTTCCAGCTATGCTTCTTTGCCAGAGTGGTGACAGTCCCTCGCGTGGCCGTGGCCACAGCCAGTTTGCAGTTTCCACTGCTCTCAAAACCACCCTTGTCGCTCCCTCAGATTCTCCATTACCATGGAGAGCAGTGCCTTCCTCTGCTCCCAGACCGCAGGGGCCCTCCTGTGGGCTCAGAGACTCCAGGACCACTGACCAAGATTGAGAAGTCCCAATAAAAAGCAAGATGCATGAAAACTATGCATTTTAAAAATATCCTCAAAAGTCCAACCTTTCTCAAACAAGGGCAATGTTACTTCTGTCATAAATTAGGCTTCTTGTGTGTGTGGGTCTGTTACTCAGTTCTCTCTCCTTTCATTCGTCATTTCTCCTGCCTCTTGCACCAATATGTCATGGTCTAATTGCTGGAGATGTAAAATAATTCCTAGTATCATATGCTCAGCTAAGTCTTCTCACCCAATTTTACTCCTTCAGGACTATCTTGGTTATTCTTGCTCTTTTTATTTATGTGTAAATATTAGAAACAGATCATGTTACACAACCACAACAGAACACAACAAAACAAACGCACATCTCAAATGCTTCTGTGTTTTGATTGAAGTGTGTCAAAGACATAAATCACCCAGGCTCTTTAATGTCTTTTGATTAAGTTCTAATTTTATCCATAGAGATCATCTATATCCTCTCTTAGATTTATTTGCATGGACTTTACATTCTCAAGACAATTTTCAATAATATTTGTAAAAGCAACCTTTTAAAACATTTGTTGTTAGTATAAAGAAATGCAATTTTAGACCCTGACCTCGAATTCTGTAATCTTGCTAAACTCTTTTGTTAATGCAATAATTCACCTGTAAATTCTTTGGGTTTTCTGTATTATTGGACATATTGTCTGTAAGAAATGACTATTTTGGTTCTTCTTATCCAATCTTCCTAGCATTTTCCACCTTGCTTTTATATGCCCACTGGGGCCTTCAGTATGCTGTTCAATGTAGGTGATGCTAGTAAGGCTTTCTCTATTCCTAATCTTAAGGAAACACTGTTATATATGAAGTTCTCATTATCATGTTGTGTAATTTTCCTTCTATTTCTACCTTGCTAGGTGTTTTTTTTTAAATAATGAATACATGCTAAATTTTATCAAATACTTTTCTGCATCTTATAGATAAGCCTGTGACTTTTTCCCTTTGATCTGTTAATAGATGACTTTCATTTATTGATTTTTTAAAAAATGGTAAATGAACCTCACTTTTAGAATAAACTCAATGTGGTCATGATAGATAATTTTCTTATGCTTTGATAAATTCAGTTTGCTAATAAGTTTTTAAGATTTTCTTACATCTACATTCATGAAAAATAGATTGTCTGTAATTTTATTTTCTTATACTGTTGTGGTTGGATTCTAGCATTCAGTTATACCAGCTTCATATAATGAACCTACTTTATGAAGATGCTCATTTTCTTTGGAAGAGTCAATAAAATTAGGATTGTGTATCCCTTGGATACTTGGTATAGCTTTGGTAGTCTCTCGGTGGGAAGGTTTAACTGTTTCTGATTTCCTTAATAGTTATAGGACAACTAAGAATTTTTGTTTTCCCTTTTTCCTCAATATTGGTAAGTTATATTTTTATGATTTTGCATATAAGTTTTCAACCTGATTGGTATAATGTTTCTCATAATATCCTTGTATTGCTTTTTTAATATCTGCTGCTTTTAAAGTTATGTTTTCTATTTTACTCCCAAATTGTTTATTCATGTTTTTTCTCATGTTTTTTATTATTTTTACCTAAAGCTTTAGGGGCAATGGCAACCCACTCCAGTACTCTTGCCTGGAAAATCCCATGGACGGAGGAGCCTGGTAGGCTGCAGACCATGGGGTCGCGAAGAGTTGGACATGACTGAATGATTTCACTTTCATGCACTGGAGAAGGAAATGGCAACCCACTCCAGTTCTTGCCTGGAGAATCCCAGGGATGGGGGAGCCTGGTGGGCTGCTGTCTCTGGGGTCATGCAGAGTTGGACACGACTGAAGCAATTTAGCAGCAGCAGCAGCAGCAGCAGCAGCTTGGTTCATTAAATTATATTGAATGGAATATAATATTGTTGTTCCTAATATTAATATTTAGTATTTTAGCTATATATCAAATTAGCATTGCATTACATTTTGATATGCAGTTTTTCATTATCTTTCAGGTTTAATGTTCTCTAGTATCTATTATGATTTCTTCTTTGACAGGTGTTATTCAGAAGTATGTTGTTGAATTTACATGCTTGTTCTTGATTTCCAACTTAATTACATTTTGGTCAGAGAATATAGTTTGTAAGATACCAGGATACTAATCATTTAAAAGTAGTTGAGACTTTTGTCTCTCTTTTTTTGTCTTAATACATGGATGATTTTTGTAAATATACCATGTGCACTTAAAGAAAATATGTATTTCTCAACTGTTGAATGTTATGATTTTAATTATCTGTCCATCTTGTCATCTATCATCTTCTTCTACCTACCTACATAATTACATCTATCTATCTATCTCTCTATATATCTATTTATCTTCTATCTAATCTCTGTTATATCAAGATCAGTGTGCTTTTCAAATCTTTTATGTTTCTAGTTTTTTATTACGGTTATTTGATCTTGCTAATCCCAAAACAATTGTGTCAATATTTCCTAAAATAACTCTGGATTTGTCCACTTTTCCTGGATTTGTATATTTTCTCCAAAAATCTCTATTTTTGATTTACATATTTTGAAACTATATTTTTAGATGCATTCACATCTTTAAGTGCTAACGTAGTTTTGGGGGGAATCAATATTTACATAATTTTTTTTTCTATTTTACTTTTATCCTTTCTGTGTCAATGTTTTAGACTTGTTTCTTGTAAACAATGTCTTATAAAAAACATTTTACTTTTCTATTTTGACAGTCATTTAAATGGAGAAGGTAATAAATTTACATTTATTTTATTTCTGACATAACTGAATCAATTTCTAATAACCTAGTTTGTACTTTCTAATTTTCCCTGTTTATTTTTGTTGCTTTCTTTTGAATTGATTGAATACTTTTCTCATTTCATTTTTGCATCTAGTGAATAATTTATACCTTTTAAATTTTATATGTGTGTTTATCTTATCAAAGTCAAAATTTATTATTGTCATTTTCCTAAACAATACAAAACCTAAGAATATTTTAATTTTAGCTCTCCTTTGTAAATGTGGTGTTGATGTCCATTATTTCAGTTGTACTATGTTTCTAAGCTCACAAGACATTATTATTATTATCAATTTAGCTTTTGTTTAATTTACTTACATATTTACCACTTTTTTGCTTTCTCATTTCATCTTGCATCTTACATTTTCTGTGTGGGATTCTTTCCTCCATTTGAAGTATTTGGAATTTTAGAATTTCAGTTAGTAAGCATTTCCTTTTTGTCTGAAAATGTCTTTTTTTCCTTATGTTCTTGAACAACAGTTTTGATAATTATACAATTTCAGGTTGACAATTTTCTCTTTCTCATTGAAAATATTATTTCATTTTCAAATGGTTTCCTTCTCTTTTTTTAATGTTGAGAAGTTATCTGCCAAAATAATTGTTCATACTTTTAAATATAATTCATGCTTTCTCTCCCATTACTTCTAATATATTCTATTTGTCTTCACTGTTGGCAATCTGACTATGATGTGCCTAGATGTGGGTTCTTTGTATTTATCCTCCTTGGGGATCTGTGATATTCCTGTGCTCTGAAGATTAGTGTCTTTTATGAATTCCGGAAAATTCTCATCTACCTATTGCCTCTTTCCATTTCTCTTCTACCCTTTTAGAAACCTGACTACATATATGTTGGATCTCCTTACTCAATCCTCCACTTATCATTTGTCTCTTAACTTCTCTTTCCATCTTTTTGTTTCTGTCACTTCCTGGATAATTTTTGCTCAGCAAGTTGTAGACAATCCATTGCCTTCTAACTTCCTTTGCTGCTGTTTTTAAGAAGTCAACCACTAGCCCAGTTGTCATTCCTTTGGAAGCAATCTCTCTTTTCTCTGACTTTTCTGTGGTTTTGTTAGGATGTGTCAAAGTGTGCACTTAATTTTGCTCATCCTTCTTGGTTCTGAGAGGACTAGTGTTCTGTAAAAGTCTTGTTTTCTGAACTTTGGGTCTGCCTGCCCAGGTGAATACTTTTACTTTCTCTTACCCAGCCAAAGCTATTTCCTAGCAAATAAGCTAGTGTCTCTCTGGATCTCTGATTCTTTTCTGATGCCACAGAAATGTTGTTCTTGCTTTTGAGGCTGCTTTCTTCCTTTTTTGCTTTATCTCTTAGTATCATATGTTTAGAATAGGTTAGGCATCTAAAAAGGGAAATTGTACCATCTCAACTGGAGTCATTACTTCTAAAAGTATCTATCTAAAACTATATGAAAATGGTATTAAAATAAAATAAATGACCCTTTCCTATACTGTGTACATAGGGATGCAAGCTCATGTATGTAAGTGTTTTGTGTTGGTGCATGTTCAAATATTAGTTGGTGAGTGTTAACAAATTACTCAAGGAGATAAAGTGATATACCCAGGGAAGGTATTTGCGCAGTGTTAATTCCTTTTCCAGAGATAGTATATTCTTCTCAATTAGAGAATTTATTAACTGGTGGGAATTTCCATCACTTTGGCCTGGGGAGGGGGATTCTTTCATCTGGTCCATTTCCCCAAATTGGATTAAGCCACTTCCTGCTCAGAATTCTTAAGGGAGTCCCATTGGTGGTAGACTGGAAACCATCCTTCTTAATGTGGCCTTCAAGGCTATTAGTGAGTTTTCTTCTCACGTTTTCCAGGACTCTGGGAATATCAGACCCACTTATGTCTGCTCATTTTGTCTCTCCTGGAAATTTCTTTGTGTTAATTCAATTAACCGGTAACTTAGTAATTCTTACTTACTTCTTCAGACTGACAAGCAGAGCTCCTCCTCCAAGAAGCTCTGCTTGATCAACCCCTCTCTTCCTTTCACCCTCTCTTTCTTTGCTTTTCTTTCTCTTTTTCTCTTCCCCATCCCACTGGACATGTATGGAGCCATCCCATGGTCCCTTCTATCTCTATATTTAGCAAGGTGTGTTGCTTTTGGATTCCTTTCTATCACTGTCCCTGTCTCTGTGACCTGCTTAAGAGCAGACCTTCATTTCCATAGATGCAGCATACACATGGGGCCAGGCACATAGGAAAGTCTCTGCACATGCTCTGTGACTTGGAATGAAGGCACATACTCGTACCATGGTGTGCAGGTGGCACCCTGCCTTCTCAGAGCCCCACAGGTTCTGCTTTGCCAAAGCCAATGAACAAAGATTTCTGAATTGTCTCATGGGCAACACCATCCCTCAGGATTTCCTGCTGTTCTGAGAACTGAGTGTCTGAATCTAGGTAGGATGTTTCTGAAAGGCAGTACCTTGCTCACCTCCATTTGCTTCCTCCCATGCAAACACCCCTGGTGAAGCAGGGAAATTCTAGAGGAAAAGATACCTTAGAGGGTATCTCTGCGAATGCACTTGCTTGGAAAGGCACTTAACACCAGTTGGGATAAACACCAGCTCAGCAGATAGGGATGCTTATGTGGATGGTCTGGGTTATAGATAAGCTCACTCATCTCATGCCAGATAGGAGGTGTCTTTGGGTATTCTTAGAGCAATCCTCCTGCAAGCCCACACACCCTAGGTTCCCAGAAACCCACCGGAGCTCTTCCATATCAGAGTCATCAGTTTCTTAAAAACTGTGCAGTGACTAAGCTCATGGACTGAGGCCTGAGTTCCAATATTAACTCCACCACATTACACTATGCAATCTGGATGATCTTCCTCTTGTTTCTCTGTCTCAGTTTCCTCATCTGTAAAATGGAGAGAAAATAGTAACACCTAAGTCAAAGGATCATTGTGAGCATTCAGTGAGTGAATAGGTGGTAGATACCTGGTAAGTAGTAAGTACTCATAAACTTAGAAATAGCCATTGCTCATATTCAGTGCATTATATTGTATCAGACAAGCTATTGCCCTGTCTATCTTTGTATCCCCCACCTGTTCAGTGAGAAGCTGAGCCGTGTGACCTCTCATGCCTTCTAGCAGATGGGGCCCCTGGTTGTCTCCATCTTACCAGCACACATCCAGGTAGCATTCAACAATGGGTGGTATGGTTTTAAAGCAGTGCTGCTGAGCATAGTCTAAATCACTTTTGAGTCACCTTGATTATAGTTTGAGTGATACTCATGTAGTGTTTCTTTGTTTGGTTCTAAAGATAGGTCCTGGGCAGACGGTCTTCACTAGGGGAATTTACACAGGCAGGGCTCAGTGGGCAGGGTGGGCTGTGAAATACTTTGTCTTTATGACAGTGTGACTTCTTGGCTAAAGTTCATTTAATTTACACTACTTTTCAACCCTGATTATATATTTTGGGTAGACAACTTGGAAAAGTACGTGATAGGAGGGAAATTTCAGAAAACAGAGGCTCCTACCTATTCCGTCTGTGAAGAAGCTCTGCTTCAGGAGCTGAGGTCCTTGGAGAGCATGGGGATGGGGTGAGATGCCTGGTGTGCCGACTCCCAGGGACTGTGTGGGCCTTGCCATGCTGCATGTGGACTCTGACGGGAGGTAGACAGCAGGGTAAGGGGCCCCTCCTGAGGGCAAAGAGGGAAGAAGGCACAGTGAAGATCCGCCATCCAAAGTGGGAGGTGTCTCAGAAGAGCTTCCTTGAGTCCTTTGGAAGTTTCTTTCACTGATCTTAACTCTGAGCAGTTACTGTTATTAATAGTGTGCAAATGAGCTTCCCCATATTTTCTCTGGCTTTCTAGCGTGCCTGCATTTGTCCTGGGTATATTGTTTATTTTAATGTTTTTCCACATAACATTGCATCATGAGCATTTCTCTAACCTTAAAAATTCTCTGCAACATCATTTTATTGCTGCAGAATATTTAATTGCAAGTCTGCATCGTAATTCTCTTAACATTCCCCTAATGAGAAACTCTTAAACTGTTCTCTATTTTCCTTACTGTAAATAGAGCTATTACGGAACTTTTTAAACTGAAATCTTGATCTGTATTTCAGGATATTTTCTCAGAACAGGCCTTTAGAGGTAGAGTTTCTGGGACAAAGAATGTGAACGTTTACAAGATTCTTGGTACACTGCCAAATGCACTGCCAGAAAAGTGATGGGCAGGTCTGCACTCACCATCATGTGCCCATTGGATGCTTAATGACTTTGGAAAAGTTTCTTTTAAATAATCTTTGCTTTAATTAATAAGATAAAATGTGATATATATACATATATATGTAAGTGTATGTGTGTGTGTGTTATATCTATGATTAGCAAAGCAATTGCACATTTTTTTTTCCTCCTAGAATCATTTATTTTTTAATGGCAAGTGGATTAATGGTTGGTGGAATAAACAAGTCAGAGAGCTTACTTCTCCTTCCCTGGGGGGTAGATACCATTAGCTGCCAAGAATTCCAGCTCAGCTTGCCTGTGTTTTTTTTTTTTTTTAATTAAACATGTCTGTGGGGGAAAATTCCTCCATAAAAGCCACCAAACAAATCTTTGTGATGGTACATTTCAACAGGGTGTTGAAAGGGGTGTTAAGACCATGGCAGAGGTCTTCTCTTCACCCTGAGCATCTCTGTGTCCCAGAGATGCTCTAATTCATTCTAACAGTTCTGTGAAAAAGGACCAGTAATATGCTTCATCCCTTTTCTACTCATGAGGAGCTATAGGCTCCAAGAGGGGAGCCTCACGACTGCTCCATGTCATCTCCTAGGAACCAACTCGTCTTCTTCACCTAGTGACAACCAGCTGAAAGACCTAATGGGTCCCTTCCATTGTCAGACCGTGTCTCTCAGTGTGGGGAAATCCAGTCAGGCTTTTGTGAGAGAGTGCCATCTTTAAATGGCAATGCCTGCCAGGGACAAGAATGGGGTAGACTTTCCCAAATGCCCAGTACTGCCTCGATGTTGGTGTTTATAACCTAGGTGGAGCCTGGCCCCCCTGGAGTTTCTAAGATCCCATTTCTCCTTCTACCTGAGAAATTAGAAGATGAGACAGAAGTATCCCTATTGGTTTCTGTGACCTTGTCTGGACCACGTCCAGTCATTTCACTCGACATCCAGCACAGTCTCTTTTTTGTATCCTGGTCCTATGTGAGCAAGATGGTGTTCTGACCTGAGATGGGTGTCAGAGCTGAGCCTTTGCAAATTAATAAAACGAAGAACATCTCCCTTCTCTGCCCTCCTGTCTCCACCCTGCCCTCTACCACACATATACGCCTTAGCACTCCAATCCTGGCTCCTGCCTCCAGGCTCTGGTGCCCCGTCTTCTGGACAGAGAAGAGGGATGTATACAGCCACTTTATTTTCCCCCACACCTGGAAGGATGTGTGTGGCAGAGAGATTTGCAATATATCTTCTTAAAGAACAAAACTTGAATTATGGCATTTCTGACTTCCTTGGGGTTGAAAGTCTACATAGAATGCTTTCCATGGGTATTACCAATGCCATATAGACAGGCTTTAAGAGGTATCTCTTCCAAATCCTTTGTTTTTATTTCCCTTCTGGGGTTCTAGCCTGATGTCTTCTGTCCCAGAGGAGCTGCAAATATGTCTCTAGGAAGCTGAAGACCTTGGTTCATTCTGTGCAGATTTTAGTGACAAAGGTGGGGGAAGAATCTTAATCCATAAACCCAACACACTTATTTTGA
Source organism: Oryx dammah (assembly GCF_014754425.2). Classification (NCBI taxonomy): domain Eukaryota; kingdom Metazoa; phylum Chordata; class Mammalia; order Artiodactyla; family Bovidae; genus Oryx; species Oryx dammah. Next base: position 56,817,542 of record NW_024070211.1, read on the forward strand.
ACTTTTGCTCCCACTGCCATAGCGTTCTGGGCGCATGAAATCCCACAAGCAATGCAGAGCCAGGTGGATTCTAGTTGTGTCTGAACAGGATTTTGCTTCCAACCCAAGGGACTTGTTATAAGGTGCTTCTCCCTATTCAAGCCCCGACAGTTTCTAGGTCATCTTTCTCCCCAGAATATACCTCTAATTCATCTTCAGCACTTGCCACCAAAGTAAACCTGACCATATCTGCACCCTATTTCCTCTCATAAGTCCCTCCAAGGGCTTGCCACCACCCTTGGGACAACATCTGGTCTCCAGGGTATGAGAAGCCAGGCCCCTCATTACCTGGCAGTCCAGCCTCATCCTTGGCCACTTCCACACACGTCTCATGCTCCTCAAAATGGGACAGTACACTTGACGTTTCTGGAACCGCTATTTCTCTGCTTTTCTCACACCTGCATCTGGCTGACTCCTTCCGAACTAGGTTCAGTATTCCTCCTTCAAAAATCCTCTCTTGACCTCCCACACACCTCTTTTTAAAAACTAAAGTATGGCACCCTACTCCAGGACTCTTGCCTGGAAACTCCCATGGATGGAGGAGCCTGGTAGGCTGTAGTCCATGGGGTTGCTGAGAGTCGGACATGACTGAGCGACTTCACTTTCACTTTTCACTTTCATGCATTGGAGAAGGAAATGGCAACCCACTCCAGTGTTCTTGCCTAGAGAATCCCAGGGATGGGGGAGCCTGGTGGGCTGCCGTATGTGGGGTCGCATAGAGTCAGACACGACTGAAGTGACTTAGCAGCAACAGCAGCAGCATAGTTGGTTTACAATGTTTTGTTAGTTTCAGGTATACAGCAGTGATTCAGTTACATACATACCAATTTTTCAGATTCTTTTCCTTCATAGCTTATTATCATATATTGAACATAGTTCCCTGTGCTACACAATAGGTCCTTATTGCTTACCTATTTTATATATAGTAACACTAGTTTATGTTAATTTACCCCACCCCCCTTTCCCCTTTGGTAACCATAAATTTATTTTCTATGTTTGTGAGTTTCTTCCTTTTGACAGCCTTCCACTGTGTGCACTTCACAACTTGAGCCGATTTGACACATTTCCTGTGGTGCTGGGTGTCCTCTGGAGCAAGGGCAGGAATTTGATCACCTCTAAATCTCTGGCATTGTGCCTGCCACATAGTATAAACTCAGTGGACATTTGTGAATTATTGAAGGTGTTTCACTGCCTGGACGCTGGGGCCTGGATGCTCACCATCATTTTGTCCTAACATCTCCACCTGTCACCCTTAGAAGACAATATCTGATGAACAACAGCTGTGGACAAAATGACCCTTCCCAGGATGGAAGTGTGTTTGCCTCTGAGGCATTGAAGGGGCCCACAGGGTACTTTATCTTGAGAAGGTGAATGTAGAACTCTTCCCTAAGTCTTTTTTGACTTAGAAAAAGAAGTCAATTTAGTTGAAAGATAAGAGTTGGCAAAAGTGTTTGGTTTGAAGTTAGAGACTGGGAGGTCTGCATACGTTGTCCCTGGAGATTTATCACTTTGGCAAGAGAGTCGCTTTCATTACAGGACAAGCTCAGAAACAAAGGCTGGCAAATTCCATCCAACCTCATTACCAAGGTTCTGGATTTATGAATTCACCCATGAACTTGAGACTCCCCACAGTGTCTCCTCTGTTTGTGATAGCAAAGCAGCAAATATACCACACCTGGAGCCACCTCCCTCATATACATCTCCCGCATATATACCTCCATACAAAGAGGGGCAGAAAAGTCTTCTACCTTAAACTCCCTTAAGTGTCTCAAGAAGTGGAAGATGCTTTCTGGGAATTCCCTGTCTGTCCTGTGGTTGGGACTCTGTGCTTTCACTGGCTGGATTCCCTGATCAGGGAACTAGGATCCTACCAGCCATGCAACACAGTCAAAAAGAAGAAGTGGAAGTTGCTTTCTGATTTACTGGTGAGAAGGTGGAGGTCTGAAGCTCTAATATTTTGGCCACCTGATGCGAACAGCCAGCTCATTGGAAAAATCCCTGATGCTAGGAAAGATCAAAGGCAGAAGGAAAAGGGCGTGGCAGAGGATGAGATGGTTGGAACACATCACCAACTCAATGGACATTAACTTCGGCAAACTCTGGGAGATGGTAAAGGACAGTGAAACCTGGCATGCTGCAGTCCATGGGGTTGCAAAGAGTCGGACATGACTTGGTGACTGAGCAACAAAAACACAGGTGAAGGTCTAGTTATTTAGCTCATTGTTAGGCGCTCATGGATATGCGTGTTTACTCAACTGATAGTATTTACTGAATCCCTTTATCCCAGGCATGGGTTAGGCAGGCAATGCCTATCACTGCAGACGGTGATTGCAGCCATGAAATTAAAAGATGCTTACTCCTTGGAAGAAAAGTTATGACCAACCTAGATAGCATATTCAAAAGCAGAGACATTACTTTGCCAACAAAGTTCCATCTAGTCAAGGCTATGGTTTTTTCCAGTGGTCATGTATGGATGTGAGAGTTGGACTGCGAAGAAAGCTGAGCACTGAAGAATCGATGCTTTTGAACTGTGGTGTTGGAGAAGATTCTTGAGAGTCCCTTGGACTACAAAGAGATCCAACCAGTCCATCCTAAAGGAGATCAGTCCTAGGTGTTCTTTGGAAGGACTGATGCTAAAGCTGAAACTCCAGTGCTTTGGCCATCTCATGCAAAGAGTTGACTCATTGGAAAAGACCCTGATGCTGGGAGGGATTGGGGGCAGGAGGAGAAGGGGATGACAGAGGATGAGATGACTGGATGGCATCACAGACTCAATGGACATGAGTCTCAGTGAACTCCTGTAGTTGGTGATGGACAGGGAGGCCTGGTGTGCTGCAATTCATGGGGTCACAAAGAGTCAGACAGGACTGAGCGACTGAACTGAACCTAACTAGGAGATAGTTCTTAGTGGGTTTCTCTCATTTGTCACATCTTGTGAGTGAGGCGCAGGCTACCTTTTGTTCTGGACCATCTTTGCAAGGATGTTTATAGAGCAAATAGTCTCAGAGGATGGAGATAGTGCCTCCCTCCAGAGCAGAGGATGGGTATGCATACTGCCCATTTTAAGGGATGTAGCCCAGCATTTATTTGCTTTCAGAACTTAACTCACTCGTGTGGACATGCAGCTGTTTGGGACTACCCACATCGCCAGTCAGGACTTGGGGACAAAGAGAATGGATGTTCATGTCCTGAACATGAACATATGTCAGAACATAGCTGTGTTCTGAGTGATGAAGCTCTCTGTCTCTGATCAAGGACTCCTATGCCTTCTGTCTGCACCTGCAGAGTTGTTATAGGCTGCCTGTTAACTTGAAAGTAGGTAAAATTTCAGTGCCTTCATGGTTGCTGAGAAGCTTATCTCATTATTGAATTTATATTCAAAACACGATAAAATTCAACTGTCTTTGTCTTCATTAATTCATTGAACAAAAACAGTGAAGTTAAGTAACTCTTCCTGGGTCACAGAGCTAGTTCATGTCACAGGGGCGATTTTTATTCAACTCTGTCTGATTCCAGAACCATACTCTCTCTACAATGTGTGGAGCTATTATGCAGCAAACATTAAATTGTCTGTAGTTTCACTGTGGCCCTAGGCCAGTTAAAATCCTGTTGGCCCTTTAAATCACCCCTGTTGCCATGATGATAAAATATACTCAGCAAGATGGCAAAGAATTGAGCAGCCTTTCCTCCAAAGGAACATAAACAAGATAAAACATCAGTTCCTCCCACTGCAGAAGAAGTTCTGCTCTAATATTTACACAATTGGCTCCAAGCCTTGACCTACTGCCCTTTCTCCTAGGGAGCGGATGAGATCCATTTCCCACCAGCAGGATGGGTTGAGTCATGTGAAATCCAGACTAAACACCAGTGAAGCTGGCGTGATGGGTGTGCTCAGGGTATGGCATGTCTCGGCCCCTGGGCCGTGTCTAGACCTTGATATGAGCTTAGAACCCTTGTACATTTCCACAGTGCACTGTACTTGTGTCCTGTTGAATCTGCTCATTGCCACATGGCTATGATGGAGACTGACCTATTCCTCCACGGTTCTCTATTGCCCATGGGACAAAGGCCAGGTTGCTTAGCCTGGGTCCGAAGGCCTTTGCTGATCCATTCTTGGTCTGTTGTACGGCTGACCTAAGCCCCGCTTCCCCTCTGAAGGCTTTACTAAGTCCATGCTATCCCCCAGGTGGAACCGGCCCCTCCCTACCTGGTGTCCACACTATCTGTCTCACTTCTCTTACAGCATCATTAACACTTTTACATGTTCACTTAGGTGCTTACCTCCTCCGCCAAGCCATGTACCCCTTGAGGCAGGACCTAGTATATCCAGCTATGTCACTCCCACACTTTGATAGGTACCTCATGCATGCTTGTATGTTGCAGCTATACTCTCAGACTTACACATACACATATGATCCATCTGTCTCTGGGTCTGAAACGTTATCACTAAATATGCTTATTTCGGAATTGAATACTTTTTAAAAGCGTAAATCATCCAAGCAGGGAGGGTATGAATAACCTGATGTCATCTAGCTGATCCTTTTCCTCTTGATAAGAGTGAGTTGGGTTCAAGCTTCTGGGGTGTTTGACGTGTAGGTGTGGTGTGATGGGCCTGAAAGCACTGACTGTCTCTATCTTGTTAATTATTCTGCCCAGGACCAGCTCCCATGGCTCAGAGCTGCTTCTGGCCTCAGCCAGTCCTCAGGAAGAATGAAGATTTTGACATAGGAGCCCAGGCCATGGCTGGCCATGCCCGTTGAGTGGCAGAGAGCAGGCCTGAGTGCCCTAATTCTCTGGTCTTCCTGAGTCCTGCTGCTGCCTGCTTTGCTCCTAGGAAGAGCACCTGCTGATTCACCTCAGCCTGTGGAGGGCAGGACCTGCCTTCCCCGGCCTGCTGGTGAGACAGGCCTGTATTCAAATGCTTCGTTGGCTACTAGAAGCTGTGTGACCTGCAGCAAGCCCTTCCTCGGTTTCCACAGGTGGAGAGAGAGGATGAGGCCATCCCCCCATGGTGTTATTGTGAGGATGAAGGAGGACTATGTGCAATGAAGCTAGGGTTCACATGGAGTATGAACCCTAGCTCTTCTTCTAGCTTTCTCCTCCACCCTTCCAATACTCCTCTCTTCCTTCCACACCCCCCTTCCTCCTTCTGACTGAACAGCCCTTGGAGACTCGGGGTGTGCATCAGTTCAGTTCAGTCGCTCAGTTGTGTCCGACTCTGTGACCCTCATGAATCGCAGCACGCCAGGCCTCCCTGTCCATCACCAACTACAGGAGTTCACTCAAACTCATGTCCATCACGTCGGTGATGCCATCCAGCCATCTCATCCTCGGTCGTCCCCTTCTCCTCCTGCCCCCAATCCCTCCCAGCATCAGAGTCTTTTCCAATGAGTCAACTCTTCGCATGAGGTGGCCAAAGCACTGGAGTTTCAGCTTTAGCATCAGTCCTTCCAATGAACACCCAGGACTGATCTCCTTTAGGATGGACTGGTTGGATCTTCTTGCAGTCCAAGGGACTCTCAAGAGTCTTCTCCAACACCACAGTTCAAAAGCATCAATTCTTCGGTGCTCAGCTTTCTTCGCAGTCCAACTCTCACATCCATACATGACTACTGGAAAAACCATAGCCTTGACTAGACAGACCTTTGTTGGCAAAGTAATGTCTCTGCTTTTTATTTATTTATTTTGTTTCAATTGTTTATTAATTGACCAGATTACAAAAATAATCCTGGTAGATACCTTAGTTCATCCTTCTAATAAGCCTGTTGATCTGGTCTTCCCTGTTGCCAGCATCTCCACCTTCTACAAAATGGGTGGTCTTTTTCTTCATTCCACCTCGTGGAGAAGACAATTTAAAGGACCACAGGAAGTTGTTTGCTTCTTTGAAACGTTTTCCAATGGTATAGATCTCATGAATCAGATCTTCCATGCAGATGATTCCGTATTTCCCAAGAGACTGAGCAATCAATGCGTTGTCTGTCAGGGCAATTCGTTTTTTATTGATTTTGCCATAACCACACTTGTAGATCAATGCATTTACAGACTTCAGATTTGGGTACCCCCATGCAATGTATGGCTCCAAAATTCTCAGCCTGTTAATTGATGCCTTGTTGAGCTTCACAAAGGTGCCATTGAAGATCTGCCAGAGGCGAAGGAACTGCAGTACCTTTCGAACCTTTGGGCTCACACCGTTGATACCTCTGATCCTGATGACAAACGCCAGTTTGGGTTCTGCAGGTACATAGAAGTTGCCGGCTTTTCGTGCCATCCTAGCCATTCGAATTTCAGTTCTGTACATCGGCCTGTATTCCTTGAGGTAATGCTTAGCTTTTTCATAGATAAGCTTCCTCCTTGCCTTTCGAAGCATCTTTTGGGCAAACTTCTTTCTCAGTCGCTTGATCTTAAGCTCTGTGAAATTCTTCCTCTTTTTCTTAAGGGTTTCTGGCACAGCAGGAACCTTCTTTTTCTTCTCTTCTGCACCCTCCATGGTTCTAGCCGGGAAAGAGGACGTCTCTGCTTTTTAATATGCTATCTAGGTTAGTCATAACTTTCCTTCCAAGGAGTAAGCGTTTTTAAATTTTATGGCTGCAATCACCATCTGCAGTGATTTTGGAGCCCCCCAAAATAAAGTCTGACACTGTTTCCACTGTTTCCCCATCTATTTCCCATGAAGTGATGGGACCAGATGCCATGATCTTCGTTTTCTGAATGTTGAGCTTTAAGCCAACTTTTTCACTCTCCTCTTTCACTCTCATCAGGAGGCTTTTTAGTTCCTTTTCACTTTCTGCCATAAGGGTGTGCATACTTTCTCTTATTTGCCATGATAACATCTGTTGCAGGCCCAATGCAAGGATGCTCCAGTCCCTAATAGGAGGAGGAATCAAAGATAAAGCAAGCATGCTCCCTGCCCAGTGGGAACACTATTCATTTGCACACCCATGTATATTGCATGCCACCTGCCCATGCATGTGCCCTTTCTCTCCCTAAATTTCTCTGTCCTTGTGTGGTTGCTTCAACTCTGCAGTCAACCTGTGACTGCTCCCTCCCAGATGGCATCTACATAGAGCCTCCTTGGCTAACCCAGCCTTGCAGCTTCCATGTCACTGAAATAGGAGGATGGGGAACAGTCTCTAAAAGAATGACATAACCCTTAAGGACATGACATAAACTGGTTAGAGCCAGGTAGCTCCAAGGTGGTGGCAGATTTGACTTCTAGTTGGCTGTGAACCTCATTATATGCTCATTGTAATACCTTAGCTAAATGACACACCCACAGGCATCATGACAGGTCTGAGGCTGACCATAAAAGGCCAAAAGATGGGTGTTGGCCCAATTCTTGGAAATCTCTGTCTCTTTCCCAAAACAGTTGGAATAATCCTCCTATTCATTATCCTATGAAATTACCCAGCCCATAAAAACTAACTACTCTACTTATGGGCCTCTCACCTTCTAAGGAGGGGCTTCCCAGGTGGTGCTAGTGGTAAAGAACCTGCCTGCCAATTCAGGAGACATAAGAGACATGGGTTTGACTTCTGGGTTGGGAGGATCCCCTGGAAGAGGGCATGGCAAACTAACCAAATATTCTTGCCTGGAGAATCCCATGGACAGAGGAGCCTGGTGGGCTATGGACCACCTGAGTCCATAGGGTCACAAAAAGTCAGAAATGACTGAAGCAACTTAGCACACACACACCTTTTAAGGTGGCCCATACTCCCTGGTGGCTCAGACGGTAAAGTGTCTGCCTACAATGCGGGAGATCTGGGTTCGATCCCTGGGTCGGAAAGATCCTCTGGAGAAAGAAATGGCAACCCACCCCAGTACTCTTGCCTGGAAAATCCCATGGATAGGCTACAGTCCATGGGGTCGCAAAGAGTCAGACACGACTGAGCGACTTCACCTCACCTCTCCTCATATTCTGTGGAGTGTATTTCTCCCAAGGCTGTTCTCATCTTTTGAGATGGACCGTATTCTGTCTATGGGATGTGTATTTCTCTAAATAAATCCACTTCTTGCCTATCACTTTGTCTCTCACTGAATTCTTCCTGTGATGAGACATTAAGGAACTAAGCTTCATTAAGTTCTGGGACCTGGGGTGATCTCAGTTAAAAGATGGTGGTTCTAATCCCCATCTGGGTTGTGTGGCTTCATCATTGCTTCTGCTTCCGGCTGGGCCTGGGGCCTATTGGGCTGGGGAGCAAGATGTGCTTCCATAGTTTTCCAGGACACTAGGTAGGCTAGGAGGATGAGGCTGAGGGGAGGGGACTGAGGAAGTGAGGGGACAGGAACCCAGGTCCGATGGGCCAGTTCATGAAGTTGCAGTCAGTATAGGCTTCCTGGGGCTCTGGGATGAAGGGTGATGAGCATTCCTCTTCCACACAGGCACCAGCCCTCATGGAGAACCAAGGGCTCATTTTCCCCCTGGAGCCTTTTTAAAGGAAGGCACTTCAGAAACTGAGCAGGACCCTGTGGGGTCCCTGAGCACAGATGCCTTTCTGTGTCCCCCATTTCTTGTTTATAGGGAACACACTCCAGGCTCCATGACCTTCCCTGAGTTCCAAAAACCAGGTTCAAACAGTTACTGATCACAGGAGGGAAGGGATGTGGAGACAAAGAGAGAGCAGCCAAGAGACAAGAGTGCAGCCTTGGGGCAGGGTCCTGGTGCCACCCCAAGGGATACACATAACAATATTTTTGAGCTCTTATATAGAACTAAGACCCTCAACAAATGGAATGTGAACTACTTGATGAAGCTTCTTCATTCTAGAGTGTAGGTCACAGTTTGATAACCGAGAGAACCATAGAAGCTCGTCAAGACATCACCTGAGGCCCCAGATTAAGGAGTGCAGGCCCTGTACACACTCTGACCTTTATCAACAAGTACTGTCTTGAATCATTTCTATAAAACTCCTCACTAAATCCCTCTGGATTGGGACACACAGTTTTCGAGGGCACGAGCCTGCTGTGTCTCCCTTTGCCTGGCAAAACAATAAAATTATTCTTTTCTACTTCACCAAAATTTTGTCTCCGAGATTCAATCTGACACTGGTGCACAGAGGCCAGGTTTTTGGCATCACTTGTATGTGTGGGCTCTGGGTGCTTTTTTCTGTGCCCACTGGATGGTGATCTGTGTTCATATTCCTTAAAGATGAGGCCATGTGCCCACATATTCTCAAAATCCTAAAATGATGACACAAGAAGGGATATAAGAAGTCATTTAGTGTTTCCTAAAAGTGTTCTAAGGAATTCTTGGTCCACAGTTTGCAAGAGGTATTCTGGGAAGAAATGGGGTTTCTGACCAAATACATTTGGGCAGTACTGCCTAACTCTCCCCGCCTGTCATGCATACACTGGAATACTGGAGATAAGAGGGCTTACACTAGTTTAGCTTTCTTTAAATAGACCATTTCCAAACCTATCTGCACAGAACAGCTTTTTGGTTTGGGCTGTTTATAGCCGCTTTGACAAGGTGGTGTTTGGGACATGGATACAGCCAAACCCTTTATTATACAGAAGAGAATGTGGAGGGCCAGTGAGCTTGGGTCACCCAGGGAAAGGCCTCAGTTTCAGATCAAGTCTCTCTCATCTCTGCTTCTGTTGTGACTTCCAGCTTCCTTAGATGGTGGCCATTCCTGCCTGAGCTTGGATCCCATAATTCCCCTAGGGAGAATCCTGCAAGATCTTTTTGCTGACTCCCTGTGCAGATGACTCAGCCTTAAGAAACTTGAGCTTTGGGGAGTTCCTGGTTGCCTGGTCCGCAATCTGTTACCTTGGAGCTTCATCTCTAAATTAGTGATTGCTGAGCTGCTGGGACTCTTAGAAAGACCCTCATGCAAGAAGATGGTCAGTAAGTTCACTTTAACTCATGGTTACTCCTGAGGAGCCACATCTACTTCTGCTTCATTGACTATCCTAAAGCCTTTGATTGTGTGGATCACAAAAAACTATAAAATTCTTAAAGAGATGGGAATACCAGACCACCTTTACCTATCTCCTGAGAAATCTGTATGCAGGTCAAGAAGCAATAATTAGAACCAGACATGGGAAAACTGACTGATTCAAAATTGGGAAAGGAGTATGTCAAGTCTGTATATTGTCACCCTGCTTATTTAACTTATATGCAGAGTACATCATGCAAAATGCCAGGCTGGATGAAGTACAAGCTGGAATCAGATAGCTGGGAGAAATATCAATGACCTCAGATAAGCAGATGACATCACCCTTGTGGCAGAAAGTAAAGAGGAACTAAACAGCCTCTTGATGAAGGTGAAAGGGGCGAGTGAAAAAGCTGGCTTAAAACTCAACATTCAAAAAACTAAGATCATGGCATCTGGTCCCATCGCTTCATGACAAATAGATGGGAAAACAGTGGAAACAGTGACAGACTTTACCTTCTTGGGCTCCAAAATCACTGCAGATGGCAACTGCAGCCATGAAATTAAAAGATGCTTGCTCCTTGGAAGAAAACTTATGACCAACCTAGACAGCATATTAAAAAGCAGAGCATTACTTTGCAAACAAATGTCCATCTAGTCAAAGTTATGGTTTTTACAGTAGTCATGTATGGATGTGAGAGTTGGACCATAAAGAAAGCTGAGTACCAAAGAACTGATGCTTTTGAACTGTGGTGTTGGAGAAGACTCTTGAGTCCCTTGGACTGCAAGGAGATCCAACCAGTCAATCCTAAAGGAAATCAATCTTGAATATTCACTGGAAGGACTGATGCTGAAGCTGAAGCTTTGGTCACCAGATGTGAAGAGGCTATTCAGTAGAAAAGACCCTAATGCTGGAAAAGATTAAGGGTGTGAGGAGAAGGGGACAACAGAGGATGAGATCATTGGATGGCATTACCGACTCGATGGACATGAGTTTGAACAAGCTCTGGGAGGTGGTTGAAGACAGGGAAGCCTGGTGTGCTGCAGTCTGTGAGGTCACTAAGAATTAGAAATGACTGAGCGACTGAATAACAATACTCCTGAGGAACCATTGAGAAGTGACACAGTGAGGAACTTGCATTGACTGATACATACCCATTATATAAAAGTAGTTTTGAGCACCTAACACATTTGTTCCTGCCATTGACCCCGCGAGTCCACCAGGGAGGTCAAGTGATTTGCTCAAGAACCCAGGACCAGGAAAAGAGGAGCCAGGTCCCAAACACAGGGAACGGGGGCTCTGCCACCTGCACTTCAGCCACTGGAAGCCATCATCATCAACTGTTATCATGGGAAGGATGATGTGATACTGAGATTTATAATAAATATATATTTGGTCATTCAGATAACCAAAATGTATTTCTCATATATTTTGGTCTTTGTTCACTGTTCCTGGCTTAGAGCTCCCCAAACCCTCAGAATTTCTTAAGTGTTGAGAGTGATAAAGGTGTCTTGAATAAGGTGACTTTTGGAAGCCCCTAAGGTTGTGGGCTGGTTGCCAGGGGAACCAACCATACAATTAGAGGTTTGTAACTTTTAGTATCACCCCCTTGATTTCTGGAATGCAAATGCGTCTCGAGGTTGATGGTCAGTCACCACTGATGGATTTTTTAAAATTGAAGTTTAGTTGATTTACAATGTTTTGCTAATTTCTGCTGTACAGTAAAATGATTCAGTTATATATATATATGTATATGTATATATATATATACATTTTTTTTCATATTCTTTTCCATTATGGTTTATCATAGGATAGTGAATATAGTTCTCTGTGCTATAATAAGGATCTTGTCACTTATCTATCCTATATAATAGTTTGGGCTTCCCTGGTGGCTCAGAGGTTAAAGCGTCTGCCTCCAATGCAGGAGACCTGGGTTCGATCCCTGGGTTGGGAAGATCCCCTGGAGAAATAAATGGCAACCCACTCCAGTATTCTTGCCTGGAGAATCCCATGGACGGAGGAGCCTAGTAGGCTACAGTCCACGGGGTCGCAAAGAGTCGGACACGACTGAGCGACTTCACCCTCACCATCAGTTTGCAGTGTGGGTTCAATAACCTTTTATAATAAATCAGTAATCCGAGTAAATCATGGGTAAACTGATTTTCCCAAGTTTTGTGAGCCCTTCTAGCACATTAATCGAACCCAGGGAGGGAGTACTTTGTAGCCGGCTGGTGGGAAGCACAGGTGACATCTGAGAGGAGGGTGATCCTGTGGGACAGAGGCCTGTACCTGTGGAGTCTGATTCCGTCTCTGGGTAGACAGTGTCAGAGTTGAGTTGCGTTGCCTGTTGCTGTGGGGAAGCCTTCCCACAAATGTTGGAACTGGCCTTGGGAACGCTTTTCTGATGAGGTTCACTCATATTTTTAGTAGGTCCATTCTTTCTAATACCAGGAATTTGGGAACCAACACTTCGGCCAGTGCCATAGGGTATTTCTAGAGGGACACTGCACCCCTATATTTGTTTCCTGAAGCTGTGCTCATGTGGGGAAGATGCCCACTGGTCACTGGTCCCTCCTTCCCTCATGGGGCCCAGAAGCCACCTCTATAGACTGTGTTCTCTGACAACTGCCCGGTGGAGCCCGGATCTGTGTCCCAGCATCAGCTCATGGAGTTCATCAGAGAACACAACAATCACAGTCGTGTCATTTGACTCTGAATGCTCCGTTACATTTCAAATTTATTTCCAATCATTCAGAGCTGCATCTATGAGAGACAAAGGTGCCTTGGAGCTCTGGCACCTGCTGTTGCCCCCAAATGTCAAGGGCTGACGTTTGATACCATTGTCCCCAGTCAGCATGATGACAACTCACTCCTTGCTCCCCTAGGCCACCACCCCACTCACACCCAGCAAGGACTCCCACCCCCACGCAGGTGGTAACCTGTACAGCCCAGAAGACTCAGCCCTCCTCCCTCTGGCTGAGCATCCCTGGGTCCTGGGAGAGGACTCTCCAGCTGGATTCCTCCTTCGACCCCCACCCCCACCCCCACCCCGGGTGGCACCCAGTGTCCCAGGTGAGGTGCGAGTCTTGGGCTGTGGGGGGCGCTCGAGGGCTGTTCGGTGCTGCAGGTGATGGGGCGGGAGGTGGGGCTGTCCTTCCTGGACGGGGAGGCATGGGGGGAGCTGAGTCCTGGTAAAGTCCTTCAGATAAAGTACTCCTTTTTGCTGCTGCCACCGTTGTCCTGGAGGGACGGGTCGTCCTGCAGGGCCACGTCCGCGCTCTCGGCGAACTCCGTGCCCTTGGCCTCGTTGGTGTGGTATGTGCCCTTGTGCCGGTACATGTAGTGCAGCATGAGCAGGAGGAGGCAGACCAGCACGAAGGCCATGGCCGCGATCACGCCTGCAGGAGGGGAAGCACACGACTCAGTGTGGGGGGCAGGGGCTGGACTGGGGCGAGGGAGGGGCAGGCATGCCCACGGGCGTGTGCCAGGACAGACGCGCTGCTGGACAAACACCAAGCCTAGACAGGCTGATCCTTCCTGCCTTACTGTTGCCCTGCCCAGTGCACTTGCCCCTCTGCTGTGCCTGTCTAAGTGACCCCTGACCTCCCCACTCCCTCCACTCAGCACCCTCAGACTGAGGCTGCAATCATCTCAGAACTGACCCTGTTCTGAGGCCCTCCTGGCCCACTGAGGAAGGCAGACCTCCAAGCATCATCCACGGAATTCAACTCATGCTTTTGCCTAAAACTGAGAAGTTCATGGGACTTGAAACTTTTAATTTTAAATAAGTTTAATTCCAAAGAATTAGGTGTTTTACATATAGATATAAAAGACTGAAAAAATTTATTTTATAAAGTCACACTCATTTTGTAAAACTTGGCAAATATAGAAATATAAATGGAAATGAAAATGTCCTTAATCCTTCTACTCAGAAATCACCAGTCAACAACCTGATGTCCTTCGCTTCCAAGAAGCATTCATGTTTAATCAATGTTCTCCTTCAATCTTCAGATGAATGCATATGTGCTGTCACTTCAGTCGTGTCTGACTCTGTGTAATTCAATGGACCATAGCCTGCCAGGCTCCTCTGTCTGTGGGATTCTCCAGGCAATAATACTGGAGTGGGTTGCCATGCCCTTCTCCAGAGGATCTTCCCGACTCAGGGATTGAACCTGCGTCTCTTACATCTGCATTGGCAGGCGGGTTCTTTACCACTAGTACTTCAGATGAATGGCTTCCTCTAAAACTTTGTGACACTTCGGTATTAAGAACTTGCAATCATTTTCAAACTCTTCTTACCGGAGTCCATCTGGCTGATTTGTAATTCTCCAAACACTTTTTATTTGACCATTTTCCCATGTCTTTGCAAATGTTCTGTATGCTGAAAATATTTTCCCCTCTTATCTCCCTGGTAAACTTGGATGCTGCCTTCTGAATCATGAGTCTCTACCACTTCCTCTAAGATTATCCTTCCCCTGCAGAGTGCATCACTCCATCCCTTAGTATTTCTCTTATACTTTATGAATCTGAGAGTTCTCAGTTTTAAAAGCTGGACCATCCCAACTGGGAATGGGACTCGAAGTGCATGGTGTTGGGAAGACCAGTTGAACTGGCTGTCTTCTGGGCAGGAGGAAGGAGAAGAGGTGGGGGCTGTCCACGGTGCTCTGTGCTCCTCACCCCAATCCAGTTCCCCTGTGCTCCTGGGAGGCAGGTTCTGCGGCAGGGGTCTGGTGGTGCAGTACCAGGGTTGGTCAGAAGGACCAGGTCACTCAGGGTCTTAGAGAGAGAGGATGAGTGGGGAGGATGGAAGAGTTAGGGTAGGACTAATGGGTGGCACTCTCACAGCTTGAGAAGGGGTTCAAGCTCAGGTGTTTGCTTTAAAGTGCAGAAGAAACCCTCTGCCTTGACTTAGAAGGTAGGTTTACTGAGGGAGGGGCTGGTGGAGAATACTGAGAGGCTATAGCTGAAGCCAGTCTCAGTTTTGTGGTACAATTTCCTCAACTTCCTGCTGCCTTTAGGCACTCCTGTCTGCATGATGTAAATGATATTACCTAGGAAAAAGAAGGTTCAGCTGTCCAGTGAGTAGGAGAACACCAGCGTGATTGCCTGCTTTTATCTATTTATATTTAATCATGAAGTTCCCTGAGCTATGAATGAACTAGGGGAGATGTGTGAATCAGGACACCAAAAGCTGTATCTCACAGGCTTAGTGAGTCCTGAAACAGTTTGGGGTCATAGCAGTGACCAACAAGGGCCAGTATGGGGTTCAAAGCAAGGCTGGGGCTGGCTTAGAATGGAGGGACAGGAGTGTAAGACATCGCAAGGAAGAGTGTGGCTGGAGGGAGCTGGGGAAGAAGTCAGGGAGCCTTAGTCAGCCTCCCAAACCCACCCAGCCCCGCACGTTCCTCACTTCAGTGGCTCTCCCTCCAGACTCCAACCCTGTGGATCTCGGGCCTGACAGGCCCTGATTTGGCTGTCTTGGCCCCTCATCCACCAGGATGCTGTTTTGGACATTTTCTTACAGAGACCGAGTCCCTGGCCCACCTTCTAACCACCTTTGAGGGTGGAAGGAAGTTGAGGCCATGGCAGGCCCTCCCGTGAGTCTTTCTTCTGACTCTCCTGCCTACTTGCAGGGCCCCAGGACCGCATACCTGCAATGACACCGATGTCCAAATCACTCGAGACAATCCCAGGGTCAGGCTCTGTAGACAGAACAGAAGAGCCCGAGATGAGAAAGGATGGCTACCCACACCCTGCAGTGTCTCCAATGAGCTTGTACCCTCTGCTCTCAGGTGCATTGGCCCAGGGTGCACAGGAAACTGCATGGTACATGGACAGGCCTCTGGCTGGGAGCACACAGAGCAGGGCCCAGGCTCTGCTTGGCTGCTGACCACTGCAGGAGAGCACTGTGTGAACCCTGGGGCTGTCAGACACCATTATGGCATCTCCAGGACGTGAGGGACCCCTGCTTGCACCCCTCTCGCACCTCTGACCCAGAGCCCTGCCTGTACCTGCTCACCAGACACCTGTGCAGGGTGTGATGACAGGTCCAATCGTGTTTAGTGCAGCATCACCTGCCCCTGCAGGCCTTAGCTTTTCTCATGATGATGGTAAAAACAGACCACGTGTGGGGTGTCTGCATATGTCAGTTGTTGGTTTAGCTGCTGTCCATCTAGTATACCAGGTACATGGTATATTGGGGGCTTCCCAAGAGGTGCAGTGGGAAAGAGTCTGCCTGCTAATGCAGGAGATGAACAGGAGATGAGGAGGATGAACAGGAGATTTGATCCCTGGGTCGGGAAGAT
This sequence comes from Oryx dammah, assembly GCF_014754425.2. NCBI lineage: Eukaryota > Metazoa > Chordata > Mammalia > Artiodactyla > Bovidae > Oryx > Oryx dammah. Next base: position 56,833,759 of record NW_024070211.1, read on the forward strand.
CCCCTGCAGGAGGAAATGGCAACCCAGTCTAATATTCTTGCCTGGAGAATGCCGTGGATAGGAGCCTGGTAGGCTACTGTCATGGGGTTGCAAAGAGCAGGACATGACTGAACGACAGCACCACCATTTTTATTAGCCTATTTCACAGGAGGGCCACTGAGGCTCAGAGAGTGACGTGCCCACCATCACATAGCTTGTCGGTGGTCCGGCTTGAGGCCAGGACTTAGTCTGCCCTCTCTGAGGGGCCCTGTGTCTCATCTCTCTTGAAGATGCCCCTCCCAAAGATTCCTCTCTGAGACCCTACACAGTCTTCTGCATTCTTCTTCTGTGGGAGAGGCACTCTGTGTGGGACTATCCAAGTTACTGAGTGTGTTTTCCCAAAGCTCAGTGATCTGGACAGAAGGCTAGGATGTGCAGGAGAGCAGGAACCTCCCCTCTTGGAGATGAGGAGAGGAAGGACTTATTACAGCATGGAAACTTCAGTGTTCACATGGAAATCCCATGTTCCCATTACAAGGGCGCCTCCTATTAAAACAGAGAAGGCTGCTTCATAATAGTCATTTCAGTGCAGAGAGTCGCTTTAATTATAGTGTGATGAGGTCATTCTCCCCAGGGAAGCTGCCAGATGCCTCTTTCTGATAAGAAGCTGGCTGGTGGTGGGAGGAAGCAGGGGTTCCAGGTTTGAGGCCCCCAGAGAAGGGAGGGTCAGGCTGAGGGCTCTGGGGCCAGTACAGAGCCTGGAGGTGGAGGAGAGGAGAAAACAAAGCCTCAAGTCAGCAAAGAGACAGAGCAGGCGTCAGGGCGGAGAGGGAGGCACAGACAAGGGAAGGTCAAGTGGATGCTGTACTCCTCAATCCAGCATGATCAAATGCACCTTGGGACTTAGTATCTAGCACATGAAGTGAAGTGAAGTGAAGTGAAGTGAAGTGAAGTGAAGTGAAGTCGCTCAGTAGTGTCCGACTCTTTGCGACCCCGTGGACTGTAGCCTACCAGGCTCCTCCATCCATGGGATTCTCCAGGCAAGAATACTGGAGCGGGTTGCCATTTCCTTCTCCAGGGGATCTTCCTGATCCAGGGATCGAACCCAGGTCTCCAGCATTGCAGGCAGACTCATCTAGCACATAGTAGGCACTTAATAAACATTTACTGAATGTATGATTCCTAGGATAAAGGCATGCATACAAAAGAATGCATTCAGAGGCCAGCATTCTAGAACTTCCTAGATTACCGTGCCCCTCAGAGTTAAGTAAGAAAGGACAGAACCTTCCTTAAGTCAGCGTAGATGGGTATAGAAGCTCAAATACCCAAGATTGCTGTGAGGAATTTTTCAGGTGAAGGCAAGCCTTTCTTAAGTCAAGTTTGTCCAATGAAGCCAGGATTAGAAAGGACTGTTATTTCTCTTTTAAAAACAATGGACAATTGATTGCCATTTGCCAGGTAACATTCTTAACACTTAAGGTATTTTAATTCAAATAGTCCCTGTGACAATCCCATTCAGTACTAATTACTATTATTCCTTTTTTTTTCAGATTTGGAAGCTAAGCTCCAGAAAAGTGTAACTGACTTCCCTGGTTGGAGTCTCTTCTGTGTGAGCCTGAGCAGTCTCGTGTCGACACGCTTAACCCTGCAGGTCCTGCCCAGTGATGAGCCTAGGTGAGCTGGGTAAGGACCAGAGGTAAGGGCTTGGATCACTTGGGGGTGAATTTCTTGGCTTATGTGTGGAGACCAGAGATTAATTTGTTCAAGTCACACCATGTGACTGACTCCGTGGTAGTGAAACTTCAGCCTGGCCAGACCTGCCACATAGGTCAGAACAGACATAGAGGAGGATGCTTGGGCATGTCTGGGAAGGTGGGGATGGTGTAAGATGGTGGTTCTCAAAGTGTGGTCCCTAGAACAGCAGGATTTCCTGGGAGTCTGTTAGAAATGCACATTCCTAGGCTCTACATTTTTGTATCAGAAATGCTGGAGTTGGGGCCCAGGTGATTGATGCACATTCAGGGTTGAGAACTGCTGGTGTACGAGAAGGCTTTCCAGAGAGGGTTTATCAAGATGGCTCATGAAAGATGAATAGGAGTTTGCTGCACAGACAAGAGTATAAGCATTCCAGGCAGAGAGCTTAGCCCCTATAACAGTGCTCACTTCTCTCTAGTTCTCAGTTTTCTCCCCAGATAACTGCTTGCCATCCATGGCACCAAGGGTCCTAAAACCTGGGCTTTTCTCTCTTGCCTCTCGAGATGCTTCATTCAGAGTCCTCACTGGCTACCCCACCCTGTGCTGTTTCAGCTGGCAGCAAAGACACGGGATATCTGCAGAAGGCTAGTTGGAATAAGCTCAGACCCTGTGCAGGAAGTTGACAGGTTAGTATGCAACTGGATTAAGAGCCTGAAATGAAAGGTCACACATTGCTGAGGTTCAAGGGTACATATGAGCTTGGAATTAGGATCACTGTGAGCTCAGGATCTGGGGTGGGGGTTGATGGGTAACTTACAGTAGTGGGGTGGGGGGTTTATGGCAAAGCAAAGTGTTATTTATGGTCAGGTGTGGGTCTGAGATCAGAAGCAGACAATAGTCTAGTCTTGAGACTGGACAAGTATGAGTGGCCTCCCCACTTTCTGTAGAGACCCAAAGTACCCTGTGTTTTTCCTTCCTAGCTCTCCTTGAGACTGCAACGCCCTCACCAGAGATGAGGGGCTTCCCTGGTGGCTGAGCAGTAAAGAATACCCTTGCCAGTGCAGGAGGTGTGGATTCAATCTCTGAGTTGGGAAGATCCCCTGGAGAAGGAAATGGCAACCCACTCCAGTATTCATGCCTGGGAAATCCCAAGAACAGAGGAGCCTGGGGGCTACAGTCCATGGGGTCACAAAGAGTTAGACAACTGACCAACTAACACACACATGCGGTACCTAGCTCAGAATAGGTATTTATCAGTTGTAGCCACTGGCTTGATTCTGAGTCTTATTATTGATATTACTCTGGGTCCATCACCTTCAGCTGGGATACTGTTTAGGGAGCTCTGACTTCTTGTGCACACACACACCATGAGCATATCATCTGAGTCACAGTGTAAAGTGGGTTTCTTACTGAGGGTATCATTCACCATGATGTTTACAGACTGTGATTTAGACAACTAGAGAGTCTCTTGATGAGGGTGAAAGAGGAGAGTGAAAAAGCTGGCTTAAAATTCAACATTTAAAAAACCAAGATCATGGCATCTGGTCCCATCACTTCATGGCAAATAGATGGGGAAAAAATGGAAAGAGTGACAGATTTTATTTTCTTGGACTTGAAAATCACTGCAGATGGTGACTACAGCCATGGAATTAAAAGATGTTTGCTCCTTGGAATGAAAGCTATGACAAACTTAGACAACGTATTAAAAAGCAGAGCTATCACTTTGCCAACAAAAGGTGCGTCTAGTCAAAGCTATGGTTTTTCCAGTAGTCACGTATGGATGTGAGAGCTGACCATAAAGAAGGCTGAGTGCCAAAGAATTTATGCTTTTGAATTGTGGTATTGGAGAAGATTCTTGAGAGTCCCTTGAAGTGCAAGGAGATCAAGCCAACCAATCCCGAAGGAGATCAAATCAATCAATTCTAAAGGACATCAACCCTGAATGTTCATTGGATGGACTTATGCTGAAGCTGAAGCTCCAATACTTTGGCCACCTAAATCAAAGAGCTGACTCACTGGAAAAGACCCAGATGCTGGCAATGACTGAGGGGAGGAGGAGAAGGGGGTGACTGAGGATGAGATGGTTGGATGGCATTACTGACCCAGTGAACATGAATTTGAGCAAACTTCAAGAGATAGTGAAGGACAGGGAAGCCTGGAGTGCTGTAGTACATGGGGTCACAAAGAGTTAGACACGACTTAGCGACTAAACAACAACAACGACAAAAAAAAATAAACTAAACCCTTTGTCCTATAGTGTCGGGTTCAAGGGTAGCCTGATCAAGAGAGAAGCCGACAGAAGGAGAACAAAGCATGGCTGATTTCTACTTCACTTGCATCATACCTGTGAAAGCTCTTGTGGGTGATGGCTGTGGAATGGCCAAGCAGTCTGATATCTCTAGGCTTCTGAAGCCCATGTGTGGTCACCCAGCTGCAGAACTTGCCAGAGGGGGCCAGGTCAAGGGTGGGGACATCAGGTGTCTCCTGTAGCTGTGGATCCAGAGAGGAAGGGAAGGGCTGTTCCTGCCCCAGCTCTCATGTGGGGATGTCACCACTTCCCATGGAGGTGGGGTATGGGGGTAGGGATCAGGGGAAGCTGATGTTCTAGTGAATCTTGGGAATTTTCAGGGGTGGGCACAATGTTCTAGGACTAGAGAAGTGCTGACACAGGTCCTGGGGACTCAGCCTTGGGGTGAGGGTGGGGGTGGGGAGCAGGGGGAGGTCTTACTAGGCAGAAGGCACTGGGTGAAGTTGTCTCTTAGCTCTGAACAGCAAGCCAGCGAAAGGGAAGACTTTGCCTCTTTTTGTGAATTACAGATAATAAAATGCATGCCCGGAGAGCTCAAGTAAGAGGTCAAAGTCTCACAGATGGAAGGAGCAGCGCCTGTGTTGTAACCTGGGATGCCACAGCTCTAAAATGTGTTCTCTCTCCTCAGTGCCAGCTGCTGAAGTTGGAAATAGCCTTGCTCCTGCACCATATGTAATTTGGCTGCAGCCGACTCCCTGCTGATTTCCCAGGTCTGCAGGGTGGTCAGTCGCCTGTCCCCTGGTCGAAGGCAGCAGCTCTGGGAGGCAGCAGGGTGCAGAGGTGCTGCTCCTGCACGTAGGCAACATTCTCTGTTCTGCCTGGCAGCTTGGACACAACTAACAGAGCACAGCCTTGAGCGCAGCTGGATTCTCAGGGGTCCAGTGGTGTTTCTCAGGTGTCGCAGTGCTTAGGCACTGGCCCCGGGGACACAAGTTGACCCTTCTGTCACCACCAAGGGCCTCACTTCTCTTGTATTTTTCAATAAAGCTGAGCTGGGAAGTTCTTTTTCCTGCAAGGCTTTGTCTTCATAACCTCCCCACCCACTTCTAATGATTTTTCCTCCTGCTTCAGAGGTCCCGGAAGAAGCACCCCATTCCTGTTTCCCATTGCCCACCTGGTCCAGCCAAGAAAAGAATTCGCGCACAGGGCAGGGGACTCTGAGAAAAGGAAGATTATTTTAGTCTTAGAATCCTGAAAGGAAACTCGGTGTGTCTCGAAGTCTTGGGTGAATTCAAGCCATGACAACGGTGTGGATGTCAGCAATGCAGTGGCAGCCACGTCTGTTGCCTGATGATATTAGGTCAGAAAAGTCACTTTAGCCAGCGAATTCGGGGGAAGGGGGCGATGGCTTTGCGTGAGTCTGACTTGGGTCCAGGGGAAGGACAGGAACCTTTGTGGCTACAGATAATTCTCTTTTGCTTGCACTGGAGTTTCTCCTTCCTTCTCTACATTCTGGCCTCAAAGACCTGATGCAAGTGAAGTAGAAATTAGCTGACAACTGATGTTTACTAACTGACTTTCCTTTGGGGTAAGAAAAAGGTCAAAGACATTTATTTTTCTTTGGCCTGTTGTTAATCTTGCTCTGAAAGGGTGTAGCACTCAAGCTAAAGCACTCCAAGGAAAGAAATGGATAGCTTGTTATACAATTTCTGTTTCTGGCAAACCAGCATTTGCCCAGCCCCAGGCTTCATGGTATGTGGAAAGGATGAGGTCTGTCCCCAGGACACTTATGACATGGTTGAGACCAGATACATTCATGTGAAAAGTTAGACTCTGTGTCTTTGAGTGTCAGTATGAGCAATAAAGATGTGCCTGGGAAACAGAATCACAGATGCAGAGAAAAAGCTTATGCTTGCCAAGGGGTAAGATTGGGGAGGGGAAATGGGGAGAAGGAAACATTAGGAGATTAGGACTGACACACACACATTATTCTATATAAAACTGATAACTGATAAGAATCTACTGCATAGCACAGGCAACTTGACGCAACATTCTGTAATGACTGTAAGGGAAAAGAATCTGAAAAAGAGTGAATATTTGTATATGTATAACTGATTCACTTTGCATATACCTGAAACTAATACCACACTGTAAATCAACTATACTCCAATAAAAATTAATAATAAATAAAAGATGTGCCTGGGGCTGCTCTAGAGGGAACTCAACCATCAGACTCAGCCCCAGGATGCCCAGGTTCTAGGACAGTGAGGAAACTCAGGATTTTGTTTATTCGTTCTTTCCTTTGGCAAACTTTCTTTAGCACCTACTACATCCCAGCAACGTGGCAGAGAGTTAAGGCAAGGTCCCTGCCTTCAAGGAACAGATCCTACAGTAGAGACAAGGATGTCTATGGGAAACTTCAGAAAGGGTAATTCTCTGGGTTCTCACGAAGGCTTCCTAGAGGAGGTGTTCCCCAAGACTGGCCTTCTGAGATGCTGAGTGGGCAATGCCAGCAGCAGTGGTAAGAGAAGGATGTGAATGGAAAAGTCGTGGTGGGAGGTGACGCAGGAGGACCTCCAGGTGGGTCTGCCTGTTGGGATACTTGGTTATTGTGGGTCAGGGTCTGGGCTCCTGGGAGCTGCTGGTTGTATGCTGGAGGAGGGGAGTTACCTGCCTGCAACTGCCAGCAGGTCACCCTTCTATTTGTGCAGAGAGCCTGTGTCCACTTACCCAGGCTCCCAGATCAAATACTCAGGACAAAGTACCTGGCCAGGTGAGGCCTATGTGAATCTGATGTACCTTGGTGAGAATGTGTCTGCTAATCTCAATGTCAAGATGATTGCCCTCATGGTCCCTTGTGTTTAGTTCAGTTCAGTCGCTCAGTCATGTCCAACTCTCTGCGACCCAATGGACTGCAGAATGCCAGACTTCCCTGTCCATTACCAACTCCCGAAGCCTACTCAGACTCATGTCCATCGTGTCGGTGATGCCATCCAACCATCTCATCCTCTATTGTCCCCATCTCCTCCCGCCTTCAATCTTTCCCAGCATCAGGGTCTTTCCTAATGAGTCAGTTCTTCGCATCAAGTGGCCAAAGTATTGGAGTTTCAGCTTCAGCATCAGTCCTTCCAATCACTATTCAGGACTGATTTCCTTAAGGATGGGCTGGTTGGATCTCCTTGCCGTCTAAGGAACTCTCAAGAGTCTTCTCCAACACCACAGTTCAAAAGCATCAATTCTTCAACGCTCAGTTTTCTTTATAGTCCAACTCTCACATTTATGCATGACTGCTGGAAAAACCATAGCTTTGACTAGACGGACCTTTGTTGGTAAAGTAATGTCTTTGCTTTTTAATATGCTGCCTAGCTTTTCTTCCAAGGAGCAAGTGTCTTTTCATTTCATGGCTGCAGTCACCATCTGCAGTCCCTGTGTGTCACCTTATAAATAATCCAATCCCAGGGCGCCCAAATCGCCGTGCAATGTCCTCACACTGCTCTGAAACCCCATCCAAAGATTCAGCTATATTTGCCTCCTCCTGGCTGTGATCCAGCTTTCCCTGTTGCCCCGGTGCCTGCTTATACTGTATAAAAACAGGGACAGGTGTCTGGTGGGTACCGAAGACTTGCAGGCTGCAACACACCAGCCATATTACTGCACATGGGTGAAGCACTGGGACTTGGGATGGGGTGAAGAGAGGTGGGCTCCCTGCTCTGGAGAATAGAGCCATTCTTGGCATTGATAAACTGGACTTCTCCAGTTTATATGCAGACTGGGGACAGCTAAGGGGGCTGGAAAGGGGGTCTTCATGCCTCTGTATCCTTACTCAGGGAGTTTTCATATCCCGGCATTGCTGTTTCAGGGATGTGCTCAATGGAGGGGAACTGAAAGTTGAGGATGCTGTAACTCACAGCCCAGAGTATCTGCTTTCCTCCAGCTATATTTCACTGCTATTATTCCTGAGGTTTTTTTTTTTTTTTTTAAATAGAGTCTTATTCCAATACAGAAGTCACCACTATCCACATGTGGATGCTCCTCTGAGAGAGGGCCCTTGTCAGCTTTGGGTTGTGTGGGGTTTGGGGCTTACTAAGGGGGCAGCAAATAGCCTCAAAGCACAGAGTGAGGAAAGGGAACCACTGTTTCCTCTTCACACCCTACCCTTTTTCCTCCTGAAGATCTGAGGATTTCTAAGAAAATGGAATTCAAAAGAGACCGGAAGAAGGGGAGGAAAATACCCCAGTCTGGCTGCTGTGTGTGGTCCTGGGGAGGAGCCTGGAACTTGGTCTCCATCTGCTGCTTGGGTGGGGGCAGGGCCAAAGAAGTGTCTGGTCTAGCAAGCACCACCAGAATCTCAGAAAAGACAAGACTAAGACCACCAAAAAGAGCTCAGAAGGTTTGCTCTTCCTGGGAGGAGGAGAAAGCCTACGCTCGAAACAGCTGGTGTGGCTTTAGCACACTGGAAAAGGAGAGAGGAGAATCAACCATCATATTATTAATACATGCATATTGTTGTTGTTCAGTCGTTCAGTTGTGTCTGACTCTTTGCAACCCCATGGACTGCCACACACCAGGCTTCCCAGTCCTTCATCATCTTCTGGAGCTTGCTCAAACTCACGCCCATTGAGGCAGTGATGCCATCCAACCATCTCGTTCTCTGTCATCCCCTTCTCCTCCTGCCTTTAATCTTTCCCAGTATCAGGGTCTTTTCTAATGAGTCGGCTTGTCACAGCAGGTGGCCAAAGTATTGGAGTTTCAGCATCAGCATCAGTCGTTCCAATGAATATTTAGGATTGGTTTCCTTTAGGATTGACTTGTTTGATCACCTTGCAGTCCAAGGGACTCTAAAAAGTCTTCTCCAGCACCACAATATATTGGCTGCATCTCATCCACATGATGGAATCTTAGTTCCCCAGCCAAGGATGGATCCCCCACCCCACCCCCAGCCCCGCCGCAGGAGAAGCTGGATTTTTAACCAACAGACCACCATGAAATTTTTTGTTGTTGTTCTCAACTATAATATTTATAGGCTTCCCAGGTGGCGCTAGTGGTAAAGAATTTGCCTGCCAATGCAGGAGACACAAGAGATTCGGGTTCCATCCCTGGGTTGGGAAGATCCCCTGGAGAAAGGCATAGCAACCCACTCCAGTATTCTTGCCTGAGAAATCCCATGGACAGAGGAGCCTAGTGGACTACAGTCCATGGGGTCACAAGAGTCGGATGCAACTTAGCGACTAAAGCACTACCATACATACATACATACATGTATACGTATACACACATATACATACATACATATGCATACATGTATACATACATACATGTATGTATACGTATGTATATATGTATATATTATTTAACTTCTGATTTGCACAAGTCCCTTCATCAAGCCCAGTGATCTTCATGTTGAAAGAAAAGAAGGTGGATTCTGCCTGACAGTGAGATAGGGTCCCTGCTCGACCAAGGTCAGGATCAAGCTCCAGAGCCCAGCAGCAATTGGGAGGAATTTGCCGAGCTGTGGATAAAGAGGGAACAGAAAATGTACTCACCATCCACTGAGTACAAGAAACAAGGCCCTAAGGAGGGGAGGACAGTAAATACCCTTAGGAATCTTACTAGTCTCCTCAAATGGTATGGTACTCCACCCTTCTCATCTGGAGGGATGATGACACCTGTGGTGTAGGAAAGACTTTTGCAGGCATGTCTCATAGCCCCCTTTACTTATCTGTAACACAGAGATAGTAAATCCCCAGCCTAAAAGACTGACAGCTGAGGCCCTGGTTCTCACAGTTAAGTGTGCATGGGAAGTGCCTGGGGCACGGGATTTGTCACACCCCAGCTCCCTGGGTCACCGCCCCCACCACCCAGATTCTGAGTCAGCAGGGCTGGGTTGGACCTGAAAGCCTGCATTTCTCACCTGTGCAGGTGATGCTGCTCTGGTCCAGGGGCCTCCCTCTGCAAACCACTGAACTCATGACCGTAAGTGCTACTGACAGTGCTCAAGGCTCTGTTCAAACACGAGTCCTTTGAAAGGGGGTGGGGGGCTTGTACCTTCTCAGCAATGCAAACAAGCAGCTACAGCTACAGCTGCCTGGGCTACAGCCTCAACGCCCTTTCTTTCAGGACCAGCTGATGGAGCTGGAGACCTGGCACAGTGACACAGTCTGAGCATTTGTCACCTCTGCTGGCTCCCCTGCCTGTCTGGGCAAGGGGAGAGGGGACATTGTACCGAGGTCTGGTCGCTACACATGCCCTCTGACCAATGACCAGTCAGGAGGCTGCAGCATTGCTCTCTGGAAATTCTGGAAGGGTCCTCAGCTGGCCCTGGATGCCCATGTGTGCCTTGAGTGAGTGTGGTGACACCCAGGGAAGGAATTAGAGCCAAGGCTGATTCAGCTAAGTACACCCAGGCCTTGATGATGTAGCAGGCAAGGGCTTCTCCAGAGGAAGTTGTCATGGGCACCAAAATGTCAAAGGAAGTGGGTTCTTGGAGATGCTCTGAGGAGCCAGAAAGCGACTGTGTGTCTCAATTAGCATGGCCTGGCTTCCCAACTCCCCACTCCTCCAGGGCCGGCTAGAGCCCAAAAGGTTCTGGACCTGCTTTTTCCAGCCCTAGCTACATCTAGCCATGGGGATGATGAGGGTGCAAGAAAGCCCCACCTGCTAGATGGGAGCCCCCTGGGTACCTGTGAGCTGAGCATGACGACCTGGCGTAGAGTGGACAGGGGACAGCACGAAGGGTGGTCCTGCAGGGTGACTTGAGCCCCCACCCGCCACCTAGGCCACCTTGGGGAGTGCCGCAGCCCCTCCAACCCGTTTCCTTGGTGTCGGTTGCAATGGTGCTACTCTGTAGTCACCATTCATAGACCTCTTATGAGTCAGACGAGCTTTTTGAGTATCACTTATCCTTGTCCAGTGTTGACACAGATTCAGTCAAAGTGGGGTTCTCACAGTGCCTCAGGATTTAATGAATCATGCCTGTGCAATGAAGTCTCCATAAAAATCTTAACAGGAGAGATTTCAGAGAGCTTCCAGGTTGGTGAAGTAGAATGCGTCCATGTGCCACCATGCTGGGCTCCAAACCCCCAGAGGACTGAAGTTCCTTTGTTTGGGAACTTGCCCTGCGAATCTCTTCACTGGCTGTCAATCCTTTCCTTGTCTTCCTCTTTACCCTGGGGAGGCTGACCGTACTCTGCATCTCCTGAGCTTCCAGGCAGCTGGTTTCCATTTAAGTTGGGAGATGGTAGCAGGAAATTGCAGTTTTGGAGGACAGAGAGGGATGGTTATGTTTTCTTTGCTGCCTCCATGACGACGGCTCTTAACCAGATGGTCTTCCCTTTACAACTTCCGCTGTAACTCCAAACACACCATCCCCACCCTTGCTCCATCAGCCTCTTTTAACTATGGCTGAGAAAGACTAACAAGACCAAATTTACATGGCAGTGCTTGATCTCCTGCTGAAGCTTGAGTTCTTAACCACTTGAAACTGTTATCTGCTTCTTTTCAAGAACAGAACAACTTCACGCAATGGAAGAAGTGGGTTGCCAACTCAGAAAACCAGGGCCTGAACTACTTTTGTTCTAGATACCAGTATGCAGAAGAATGCACTATTTTAAACTTGTTGTGAAGATAAAATTAAGAATGCACTTTATAAAACGTAAAGCACTACAAAAATGTTCATGATATTTCATGTATTTACATGCTATTGTCTAAAATATATGCTGTCTAGATTGCTCAAAAAATGTGGGATTTTCAAAAATGGGTACCTTTCCTTCTCTCACACATTCTTTGGAAAATATATCACCCCAAGGATCAAACTCCATTTCTAGTCATTGATCCTGGAGAAATCACCTGAAACAGCAACAAAAATTCATGCCTGGCAAAGTGTATTGCCACTGGGTTTAAGGTGGAAAATAAGAGAGGACTATCAAATGTTTTGCGTCAAGAAACTGGTTCTGTAAATTATGATACATCCACAGGACAGACAGTTCTGCTGCACTTACTGAGGGACACGTGGGAATTCTTAGTGACAGGGGGAAACGCTCATAGTATCATTTAATGGTAAGGAATAGGACTCTAAATATAAACTATGTTAAACATTCTAGAAAAGAGTCAGTAAAAGGAAAGAAATGAAATACACTTTCTTGAGATGGTGGCTTTTGGGTCGTTATAGGTTAGGGGGTAGGTTATGGGGGTGTCTTTTCCTCTTAATATATAGATTTTATACACATCCTCATCCACATATATGTTCATGCATGCACCTGGGACCTGCAGCTCTTTGACCATCTCCCTGGGCTGATACAAGTGCTTCTCTAAGGCACGGTCCCCAGCCTTCACTGGTGGTGACGTTTATGCCCCAGCCAGGGCCAAGCGCGTGGATAGTGAGCAGATCCAGTTACGATGGGAATGATAGCTCTGAAGGAGCAGCTGAACGTGGAGGCCCAGGGAACGGGCCAGCGAGGCTCCTCCCAGCCCTGATTTCAGGCTGGGGGACCAATGTGGGGATCAAAGACCTGACCTCTCCAGCTTAGAAAAGAGCAGAGGCCAAGGTTATAAAGCCTCTCCTTGCTGGGGGGTGGGGGAGAGACATCTGGCTGCTCTGAAGATTTATCTAAAGAGAATGTCTCCTCCCGCAGATCAGGTGAAAGCAGAACCAACGCCCCCCACCGCCCCGCCCCCCCACCCCCTGGCTCTGTGTGGACTGTTTGTTCTCCCATTCACACCCTGAGGTTGCTGCTGTTCTCTGCCTGCCTGGCCTGTCAGTTAGATTTGGCCATAGACTTTCTTATCACAGGAAAGCCAGGCAGTAGGTGGAAGAACTTCCTTATCCTCACTTCTCCTTTCCTCCCCCTTCCTGAAGACAGTGTGGCCCCATGGGGAGGATCAGGGGCATCCATGGACCACTTTGGGGGTGTGGGTACTGCAGGGACCTAAGGACCCAGATGTAGAGGGAGCACTTACCTGGGGACCAAAGGGGCGCCTCTGTCACCGCTTCCTCCTCTGTCCCTGGCATGAGAAACAATGGCATGAGACAGGTGTGGGCATCCTTACTTTTAGAAATGTGGAGAGTGAGCCCAGGGAGATCCTGGATCTCACCCAAGGCCTCTCAGCTAGAGAGCAGCAGGGCCAAGACCCCAGCCCAGGTAGGCCCTGGCTCTCCCCCTGCCCCAGCAGCACTCAGAATGCCCCTCTCCTACTCTGACATCACCACCACCAACAGCAAAGGCAAAGCATTTGGTTGGCTAAAAATTTCCTTCAAGTTCCTGCTACCCTCTAGCTTCTACTTCCCCCAGTGACTATTGTCTCTCTTCCCACTCGAAAGCCCTCCTGTCTATATATGCATAATGATATAATCACCACCACTTAGGGGCTCACTTTGTAAGTTCCTATATTGGTGCAATTTCTCAGGAGAACCACTGAATTGGATGCAATAATGCCCATCGCTTTACAGTGGAGCAAACTAAAACCCGCCTGAGGTCACATAACAGCAACATGGGGGGTGGGAATGGGGTCTGATTCCAAAGCTTCCTCCAGAATCATCCCTTCAGAGAAGGTTCACTGAGGGCCCATCACATTCCCTTTATTAGAGTCTGAAGGTCTAACAGTGAACTGTGCTAAGACCCTCCCTTGGGGTTTTCCATTCTAGGGTAGGGAGAGACAATAGGGAGTTAAAAATAGGGATTCATGATTTAAGGCCAGGGAGGTGATAAATCCTGAAGACATAAAAAAGGGAGAAAGGGAAAAAGAATAATTGAGGAGGTGATCAGGGAGGTCACCCAGAGGAGGCAACTTTTGGGCTGTGCTAGACTAAATGCTTTTGTCCCCTCTGCCCCCCACCACTCCCCACCCCTGCCCAATTTCATATGTTGAAACCGAACCTCCAGTGTGGTGGAATTAGGAGGCCATTGGAAGGTGACTAGGTCATGAAGGTGGAGTCCTCATGAATGGGATTAGTGCCCTTATAAAAGAGACCCCAGAGGGCTCCCTCAGTCCTTCTGCCACATGAGGACACAGATAGAAAATGCCTGGATATGAACCAGGAGGTGGCCCCCACCAGATATCAAACCTGCTAGCACTTTGATCTTGAACTTACTTCTCAGTGCCCAGAACTGTCAGAAATACGTGTCTTTTGCTTTAGCCCAGATCTGTGGTAGCAACTGAACAACAACTGTGGCATTCATTATAGTAGCCACAAAGGACTAATACAGGCTGAAATATTGGAGCCTGTGAGCCCTACAGACATTTGAATGAGGAATGCCCCAAGGAGACGTTAGCCAGGCGATGTGTTCCCAGGTGAGCCAGGGACCATGTGGCCACTGCAGAGTGAGAGAGGGGCAGAGTGCTAGGGGGTGCGGCGATAACAGGACAGGTTGGACACTGCAGCACTCTGTGAGGGATGGGAGGCCGGCACAGGGTCCAGCAGGAGCCACATGGACTGGGTATGAGAGAGAAGCATCACTTTGACTGCTGTGCTGAGGAGAGACCCTGAGTAAAGACGTGCGAGGCTGCGGCTATGGTCTAGGCAAGCGCCTGGATAAGAACCGTGGTGCCACAGGTGATGAGGGAGAGGGACATTTGGGGTATATCTGGAATGCGGGGCAAATAGAACTTGCTGATGGATTAGATGTGGAGTGTGCACAGAAAGAAAAAAAAAAAAAAAGAGTTTTGGCCTGAGCAGGGAGGATGGAGTTTACTACAAGAGGCATGTGGTGTGAGGCAGGGAGGGGGCAGAAATCAGTGCTGGTTGAGGATGTGTAAAGCTCGGGGACGTATTAGATGTGAAGCACATGTGCAGGGCAGGTCATCGGAGAGAGGAGTCTGGAACTCGGGAAAGGTGAGGGCTGAAGGGGTAGCTCCAGAGTCATGATGGCACTCACAGACATGGCCTGGGGCCACATCCCAGCAAGTGCAGATGAAGGAGAGGAGCCAGAGCTGAGCCCTGGGCCTTGGACTCGTGTGGCAGCACTGGAGCCCAGGACGAAGCAGGCAGCGAGCCAGGAGAAGCACCGGGGTTGGGGGCGAGCCACACCTGGGAGACTGGGCCAGGCTCCCCTGCAGTGGCTGGGCAGCCCTGTCACAACTTTCCTCCCACTCAGTTTACGGCTGCCCTGTGCACCCCAGGGCCTGTGTGTGTACGAGACTCCACGCCCCCACACACTATAAACGTCACCACTGAGACCTCCCCTCTCTCGCCCGCATCATCAAATTGGCCCCTACCAGCAGGTCACCCCTGACAGCACACTGTTCTGCAAACTGAAGAAAAGATAAACCTCCCTTCTTCACACCTTGTCTCCCTCCCACGCCTGGGCCCTTTCTCTGCTCCCCCTTATAGCAAAAGTCCTCAAAAGGATTTCTATACCTTCTTTGGATGTTTCAGAGGTTTCTTTTTCAGTGAGATAAGCCTCCCTCATAATTGGTGCTTGGAGGGAAAACAAGTGGAGGGAGGAAATGGACAGAGAGAGGTGGGGGCTTGTTGAACAGAGGATTTGGATTGGAGATCACAGCACTGAGTTGGGGGGACCAGTCAATCTGAGGATGTGTGTGTGTGAATAGGGGGTGCTTTTAGCCAGGCTTAAGTTCAGCTGCACAGGATGGGGAAGAGCTATATTTACTGATCTAAACATGGGCCAGTAGGAGAAAAGAAGAAAAGGTTAAGGGAGTTCTTATGTTCTTCAACAAAATTCATCTGGGGACATAGCAGTAAAAAAAAAACAGCTGAAATTTTTCTCTTTCTGGAGTTTACATTCAAGGGAAAGGATACAAACAATACAAAGGAGAAAAACACAAGCTATGGAGTATACTAGACAGTGTGAAGACAAAGAAAAAAAAAAGGACAAGGACCTTGAATAGGAGTTACAAATTTGAGTAAGTGTGGCCAGGGAGAGGTGGCATTTGACTACTACCTGTAGAGGGTAAGGGAAAAGATATCCAGTGGATATCTGGAGAAGAGTATCTCAGACAGTAGGAACAGCAGGTGCAAAGGCCCTGGGGTGGGAGCAGCTCCAGTGTATTTAAGAAAAAGCCAGAAGGCCAATGTGGCTGGAGTGAAGTGAGCCTGGCATGAGCTGTAGAAGATGCAACCAGAGAATTAACAGCAGAGGATAATGGAGGGCCTAGAGAGCCCTGGACAAGCTTCAGTCCTTACTCTGAGGTATACAGGGGCCATAGAAGGATTTGGAACAGAAGAGTGACATGAACTGATTGTCACGCAGTCAGGATCACTCTGGCCACTGTTCAGGGGAAGGGGACCAGGTTGGGGCCATGGTACAGTTCAGAGAACAGAGGATGCTGGCTTGAACTTCAGTGGGAGAGGTGAGAGGTGATGGGTTCAGAACATATTTTCTAGGAGGTCTGATGATTGGCTGCGGGGTCTAAGATGCTCTGCAGGGAAGTGAGTAGATGGAAGGTGATGGACAGGGCAAGTGGTCAGGTACTAGATTCAAGATGCCCACTTGTCTGAGGAATTGCTGGAGTGAAGATGTGGAATCAGCAGAGGCCTGAGCTGTTGGAGATCAGGCCGCTTGAAATGAAGACTTTGGAAGTGCCCGGTGAATGTTTTATTCTGGTTATGACTGCAGGAGCTGATGCCAAAGGGGGGAATTGAGGTTAATGGTGTGTGTGTGTGTCTGTGGACAGCTCGCAGAATGATGCTGGTGAGACAGCTGAGATGCTGAGGGAGACAGCAGATGACTGCTTGGAAGAAGAGAGCATGATGTATGTGTTCAGGAAGGAAGGAACAACAGTGTCTCCTGTTTCCACACTGTGCCCAGTTGTAAAGCCAGGTTTCTGTAGCAAGGGAGGGGAGGCGTGTTCAGCCGGGTTGGGGTAGGAGGCTGGGTGGTGCAGCCTGTGGTCCCTGTGTGCTGAGATGTCAGGGAGATGAAGGGATCTGGGGACAGGGATAACTGGAAGGCCTGGCTGTGCAGGCGTTTGTGTGCCTTCTCCTTTCCCTGCAGCTGCTTTTCTCTGCCACATCGTTCAGTCCCCAGGTTGGACCTACTGGTGATTCAACGGCTAACATCCTTGGCATTGAGACCACAGGGACATGAGAAGCTGGGTGGTCTGTCCCTCCCCATTGTCTCAGTGTTGGGGATCAGCCAGCCACATCCGGTCCTTTTGTTGTGCAGTGGGACACCCCACTTTTGTTGTGCAGCTCCACACCCCACTGCCTGACATTTCAGAACCTCTGGACTCTGCCAGGCCTCCTTTCAGGAACAAATCCTCTAAATTTATCCTTTATGGTTTCTTGTGTGTGGTGGACTGGTTGGCTGGAAGGAAGTTCCTGGGGAGATGGAGATGGCGTACCACGCTGTAGAAACTCCTGCTTAGCTATGAAGTTCAGGTCATGTCACCTCCTCTGAGAAGCCTTCCCTGATTTCTGCATAGGGCTCATCTGCTGCTTCCTCTATTCCTGCAGGAGCTGAAACCTTTCTCATAAATATTTTAGGCTTTGCAGCCCATACATGGTCTCTGTTGCATATTCTTCTTCATTTTATCGGTTTTCCTGTTTTTTCAAACAATCCTTTAAAAATTCTTAGCTAAACAGGTCACAGGCTGGGTTTAGTCTGAAGGCTGTAGTTTGCTGAACAACTTGTTCAAATCACCACTAAAATGCTTTGTGGTCGTCCATCTCTACACTCATTTTTGAGCTATAAAGAGGGAGGATTATATTTTACCCCTCACTATCTGACACAATGTTGGGTTGTTGGATGAATAAGTGATGTTGCATAAAATATCCTCTGACATGTCCCAACTGACTCTTTTATCATTATTTTTCCTACACACCTGCCTCTCACATGTTAAATAAATAATCTCTCTGAGAGTCTCCAAGTGAGCCATTAAACAGTCGTCACTTCACAGAGGTACACAAAGCTCCCAGCGATATTAATGGCTCTCATTTATTAAGTTCTTGGTTTGTAGTAGATCATTGTAAAGGTGAAGTTGACGTCTTGTGTGTGTGTAGAGTGCATGCATGTATGCCTGTGCATGGGTACATACGTGCATATGTTCACGTGGTCACCCATGTGGTTCAAGTACTGGCCACTTGGCCTCTGTGTGGGCCATAGTCATGCTGACATGCTTTCCATGGTCCCTGCTCTCCAGCTAGATCACGTGTGCTAATCCTTACCACTTCTCCAAGGACTTAATTCACTTAAGAAATCATATAATTGTATTTTCAGCACAATTAGGTACCTAATTACATGACTAAATGTCCTCGATCAGACTGCATGTGTAAATGATGATGATGTCGTTAGCCACGCTTTGTTATTGGGTTCCATAAGTTAGAGAACAGGAGACAGAAAATGCTTTTCTCTTCCATTTGAGAGCTTTGACAGGCAGGATCCAGAGACCCATGTCAGGCCCGGAAAGTGAAAAGGATGGTGGCAAGAGGGGGTAGGGTGTGCTGCCCTGGGATCTGGTCAAAGCCTCAGGGAGAGCCTGTCAGATGAAGGAGAAGGGTGCTTGCATTCTACAGACAGACACTAGTACTTCCTCCAGGATGTACTAAGGGGAGTCCAGAGTGAACCAGAGATACAGGACTTTCAATTCATGAACTCAAAAGGTGAAGATGGAGGGAATGATCCTTGAAGGAAGGAAAGCATGTTCCCCCTCCATTCCCTGGAATTCCTCTCTTCCTCCCAAGCCAGGGAGGGGGCTGCATCAAGGGACTCTGCCTTCTCCTTACCCTGGGTGGAGCCATGCTGGGCTCACTATTGCTACGTGTGCAATGGGGTCATGAGGGAACCTGCCTCGGAGGGTATTTGTGAGGATGATATGAGATGATGCATATGATGGTGTCTGCACACACTCACAGATGAGTCTGGGCACAATACATGTTAGCTGATACTGTGAGGAATACCACTGAAGGTTTTTTTTTTTTTTTTTCCTGCTGGAATAGTGTTTGAAAAGCGTGCTAGGAAAGAAAGGGTGCATTCTGATCTTAATACTGGGAATGTGTTGCTCGAGGTGGTGGTAAAGAGAAAGGAGAATGCACATCAGCAAACTGCTCTTTACAAAAATTGTCTGAAAGTGTTTCAAGGGAGCACCTTGCATGTGAAGGGAGGGTGGATTGCAATGTCAGGGAGAGACAGTCATGAATCCTGGCTCTTCCACTATGACCATGTCCAACCCTCAACTCACTGATCTGTAGAGAAGAATGCACCTGTATGGCTTCCAGGAGGTTTGTATCCAACATATGACAGCTCTTCCTATCATTCCCACCTTTCTGAGAATAGCTCCTTCTTCTGTCTCTTTCACACACACACACACACACACACACACACACACACACACTTGGCTTCTGGATGTAGGGTGCCTGGGGGAGTAGAACCGGGGACCAGTTCTTGTGACTTGGGGGGCGGGGAGTGCTTGTTTGTCTCCTGGAATACTTGGGCTTCCTGAGTACTTCCGCTGTGCTATTGGCACTCTTTCTGTCCTCTGGCTATCAGGGCAGGAAAGGGGCTTCAGGTCATCAGCTCATCTCTTCAGTTTGCATCAGGCAATGGAGCTAAGAAGTTGCCTGGCTCTAGTTCAAGCCCCTGCAAAGTCTTTGTGCGTGGGGAGGAAAAGCCACTTTTCTTCACTGCTCCCACCCCACCACCCCTGTGTCCCACCCTCCCTCTCTTTTCCTCCCTGATGAAGATACTTTACAGTATGTCTCAATCCATCACCCTGACACACTCCTGCTCTGTCTTTCCAGCATCTCTCTCCTCTAAAGGTCTTGTGATTTATGTTTCACTAACATTAATCTTTTAAAAGCAAAGAAGTCATAAACACACACATAACTCTTCCTCCTGTCAATTGAAATCCCATGACACAAATCAACTGCCATCTAAATTAAATGTTTCTTTCACAGAAAGTGATAAAAGCCCTGGAAACCTAATCAAATAAAGCCAACAAACTTAAACTTTGTTTCACTTCAGAATTTTGTAGGTGGTTTATTTAAAGTCCCACAACTGGTTAATGTCTAATGACCAACAGGAAGGGTGAATTTCACTCTCCTCTTATTTTAAGGCTGCTAATATAAACAGAAAGGATTGTCCATATTGCCTCATCAGGGATCTCAGCACCTCAAAATTGGGTTTGAAATCTAGCACATATTAGGGGGTTAAGGGAAAGTATAAACACAATTTACTATTCTTTGGACAGGTGTACCGATTTCTTAAGCAAACCACGTAGAGAGAACAAAAATAGAGTCAGCAAAAAAGACATTAGCCATCTACAGGGTTGGATCTGAGTAATCAGGATTAGGGAGGGACTGCCAGGTAAGCCAGATGGTCTAAGACAATGTAGATTTGAAATACTTTTATCCTTTTTAGTATGAATGACTTTACATTAAAGCAAATGCAATGTTTAATTTTATACCTCTTATTTGCAATAGGAAAAGGAAGGGAAAAATGTCAATGACTAAATTCAGTACATGTTTTTAGTTTATTTTCCTCTTTTCCTTTTCCTTGTCTTATTACATCTTCCACCATCACTATCCCATTTGATGTCATTAATAAACTTTATCACTCATCTGCTTGGTGAGTAATGAGTAATGAAGAGTCTTAAAGGTGAGGTTAGATAAACTGTGTCTTCTCCTGTAGGCAATGAGCAGATGAGAGATTATAGAAAAAGAAAATCTCTAGAAAGTTTGCAGTACAGAAATGGAGAGGAAAGTCTTCCTCTTCTAAGTTTAGAAGAGCCCTTTGGAGCTACCAAGAAAGGATCAGCATGACACAGTAAGAGAACAACAGGACTGAGAGTAACGGACATGGAGAAGGAGGTATAGGTGTGCGGTGGGGGTTCCAAGAAGGCACCCTTGACAATGCTGGGGGTCTTGAAGGTTAGAGAGTTTGAGGTTCTGGAAGGAGTGTGGTTAGAAGTTAGTTAAGAAGACATATGTGTTGGGAGTGTTAAAGCATTATGAATAAGGATTTATTGTTTTGTATTTAAGTATATCCAGTCATTGAATCACTTCCACAATTGCATCACTTAAAATATTAAAACTTAATTGGCTTCAGATTTTCAAATTTATACAAAAATAGGTTTTTTACCTGCTATGGGAGGCCTCCATGAACTAGATGGAAAGGATGAATAAGAAGGAAATCTCAAAAGCTTCCCTAAAAATGTTTTTAAGAGTGGGAATGCTTCATATACTCAAAGAGTCTTTGCAGTTAGGGACCTGGCCTGGGGCTTGAGACAGTGAGCTTGCTCAGAGCAGCCTCTGGCTCATGGTCCTCAACTCTGACTGGACAGTAGCATCTCATGAGAGCCTTTGAAAAACACTCATGTTCTGATAAAACACAGGATGCTAATTAAACTTCACTTCTAGATAAATACCAACACAATTTTTAGTATGTCCCAAATAATGCATGCCAGCTCCATGGACTGTTCCATTCTTTTGTCAAGTTAACAGATGCACTCAGTTCAGTTCAGTCGCTCAGTCATGTCCGACTCTTTGCAACCCCATAAATCGCAGCACGCCAGGCCTCCCTGTCCATCACCAACTCCCGGAGTTCACTCAGACTCACGTCCATTGAGTCCATGATGCCATCCAGCCATCTCATCCTTGGTTGTCCCTTTCTCCTCCTGCCCCCAATCCCTCCCAGCATCAGAGTCTTTTCCAATGAGTCAACTCTTTGCATGAGGTGGCCAAAGTACTGGAGTTTCAGCTTTAGTATCATTCCTTCCAAAGAAATCCCAGGGTTGATCTCCTTCAGAATGGACTGGTTGGATCTCCTTGCAGTCCAAGGGACTCTCAAGAGTCTTCTCCAACACCACAGTTCAAAAGCATCAATTCTTCGGCACTCAGCCTTCTTCACAGTCCAACTCTCACATCCATACATGACCACTGGAAAAACCATAGCCTTGACTAGATGGACCTTTTGAATATACTATCTAGGTTGGTCATAACTTTTCTTCCAAGGAGTAAGCATCTTTTAATTTCATGGCTGCAATCACCATCTGCAGTGATTTTGGAGCCCACAAAAATAAAGTCTGACACTGTTTCCCCATCTATTTCCCATGAAGTGATGAGACCGGATGCCATGATCTGCGTTTTCTGAATGTTGAACTTTAAGCCAACTTTTTCACTCTCCTCTTTCACTTTCATCAACAGGCTTTTTAGCTCCTCTTCACTTTCTCCCATAAGGGTGATGTCATCTGCATATCTGAGGTTACTGATACTTCTCCCAGCAATCTTGATTCCAGCTTGTGTTTCTTCCAGTCCAGCGTTTTTCATGATATACTCTGCATAGAAGTTAAATAAGCAGGGTGACAATATACAGCCTTGACGTACTCCTTTTCCTATTTGGAACCAGTCTGTTGTTCCATGTCCAGTTCTAACTGTTGCTTCCTGACCTGCATACAGATTTCTCAAGAGGCAGGTCAGGTGGTCTGGTATTCCCATCTCTTTCAGAATTTTCCAGTTTCTTGTGACTGTGAGTTCCCTAATAAGGATCCACCCAGAGGAGACCACTGGGAGCTCCCAGGCCTAAACTCAGAGTGAGAGCCACGAGCCAGTCCCACACTGTCATCTCACACATTCACATCGTTCCTGTCCCATGTCAGCCCCTTGTAGGTCACATGAACTCCAATTATATTTTGCACCCCCAGGTTCTGGCTCTTGCTGTGCCCTCTGCCTGGAATGTCTACTCCACCCGGCTTATCTGGTGAATGTCCACACATCAATCCACACTGGCCCAATGCCACCTGTAGAGGGCATCTGTTCTGATCTTCTGGAAGGAAATCATCTTCTGTTTCTATGGACAGACTCATCAAACACATCAAAGAACTGTGGGGCACAGTGAGGGCTCTGGCATCTTCCTTTTGGTGCCTGATATTTTGCCAGGTGACCTACACATGTTAGGTGACCATCAGGGTGATCATCAAAAGCTTACTGAGTGAAAGCTCCTCCCAGCAGTGCAGTTAAACACAGCAGGAAATTTATCCAGATATGTAGTTACAAAAGCAGGAGTTGGCAGTGATCGCAAAACACACTGTATCAAGCATCTACTAGCTGCTAGGTGTGAAGACCATCTCTCTTGCCTTTATCACTACAGAGAACATTTATACATGCTGGTCCTCTGGCTCTCAGGATTACACAAGAGGCTTTGACTGATTTCAGGGGAGAGATTTGAGGAGTCCTGCTGTTTCTTCCGTAGACACAGCTCATGAGAGCAGCCACCCTGGCTGGTCCTATTGCTCTGCCCCTCAGCCTGCCTTTTCTCTGGCCTTGAGTAGTTGTCAGCCTCAGTCAGAGAAAGCTGGTTTCTCGATACATCAGGTTCCTCTGGTTCCTCTAATCTCAGTTCTCCAGCTTGGTGTCCATCTCAGGGCAGACCACCTGTGTGGTCCTGTTTTAGGGGCTAAGAGTCAGGAGCTGCTGCTCCTCCTGGCTGTGCTGTTAACCCTTTTAAAAAAATGTATTATTTATTTGGCTGTATCAGGTCTTAGTTGTAGCATATGGACTCTCAAGCTGTGACCCCCAGGCTCCAGAGTGTGTGGGCTCAATAGCTGAGGCACACAGGCTTAGTTGCTCTGAGGTATGTGGAATTTTAGCTCATCGACTAGGGACTGAACCCATGTCCCCTGTGTTACAAGGTGGGTTCTTAACCACTGGACCACCAGTGAAGTCCCCATGAGGTTTACTTTGACAGCATTCCTGCGGATCATCTAAAGACAGGCTGTACCCCTCTGCACCCTCCCTGCAGGTCTCTTTGGTGGCTGCACATCCAGTCACTGGCCCAGGATGCCAAGTGGCCCTGTAGGACCTGCCCTGCATGGAAGCCTGCTATCTCTGCTTGTCTTGGAGGGATCTTCAACCTCATACGTATTCATGTACCTAAGCACCAGGAGCAGAGGGCAGCCAGCAGATCAACTGGGCTCCTGCTACTGCTTTTTATGGGTTTGCTCTGTGCTGGGGATTCACTCACATCATCTCACACTCAAGATGCTTCTCATTCAAAACCATTCTCATGGGACAGCCACAAATCACGAGTAGCTCTCATGAACTGAACTCCTGCAGACAACCTTGCCAGACTGGCATTTCCATCCCTGCTTTAAATATAAAAAGACTGGAGCTCAGAGACAGCGTTCAAGGACAGAGCCAGGATTCAAACCCAGACTGAGGCTCTACTGTTGACCTTGCTGCTAGGCCCTGGCCCTGTCTCCCAGTGTAGGCCAAAGCCTGGTGGTGGAACCCTGGTGACCAGTGGAGGCAAGATGCCCTCCACCTGTGAAATCCTGGGTGCTCCCAGCAGGGCACTGAACATAGGCATGACCAACCTATTTTACAAATGGGACAAATAAGGTCAGAAAGGCCAAGTCACTTTTCTTTTCTTTTTTTTTTTAACATATATTATAATCAATTTTTATTGCTTATTACAGGAAAGGTATTTTTCTTTAAAAAAAAAATTTTTTTTAGTTGGAGGATATTTGCTTTACAATGTTGTGTTGACTTCTGTCATATAACAATGCAAACCAGTCATAATTATATATATGTACGCGCTCCCACTTGAGCCTCCCTCCCCACTCTCATACCACCCCTCTAGGTCATCACAGAGCTCCAGGCTGGGCTCCCTGTGTTATACAGCAGCTTCACAAGAGCTGTCTGTTTTACACACGATAGTGTATGTCAATGCTACTCTCCCAATTGGTCCCACTCTCTTTTCCCTGCTGTGTCAAGTCCATTCTCTATGTCTGTTTCTCCATTCCTTCCCTGCAAATAGGTTCATCAGTACTATTCTTGATTCCATATGGCCAAATCACTTTTCACAAAACAGTCAGCTAGCCCAGTCTGTCCTACCTCAAGGACAGGAAATTTAACAGTGACCCAAGCTTAAAGGAAAAGAAGTTAATGTTTGAAGGTAGAATTTCTGTCTTCAAATGGGGTGTGTGGGGGTGGGGTGGGGTGGGGAGATGAGCTCTTTGATCTCCTTCAAACCAGAGCTCCCAGGAAGGGGACAGGCAGGCTGAGCTTTTGGATCTGGCAAACCTACTTCAAACGTGATCACATCACATTAGACCAAATGCCTTAACACCTCCCCTTCCCCAGTCTTGGGGTGTCTTATCCAGGACTAAGAAGAGTAGGGCCTCGCAGGGAAGGGACAAACCACACACTTGATCCCGATATGCCCCTGGGAGGAGCCAGCTCCCACTGTCCTGTGAGAGCCCTAAGGCCTCCTGGGGTCCTTTGTCCCATCAGCCTCATTGCCAACCTCTGTGCCCAGTGGCTTCCTATCAGGGCCTGTTGCCTGTGGTCACCAGAAGTCAGCTCTAGTGCCTAAGAAAGTAAAGAAGCTTCCTGGGTCTGGCAACCCTCACTTCTAATGGGTCAGGCCCTGAGGGCAGGTTGAGAAAGCAGCTGGTGAGCTGGGCCCAGGCCCATTTTATCAGCACCAGGCCCACCCAGTGCTGGCACCAGATCCACTGCTGCTGTCTGATAAGAGGCTCCTCTCTGCTTTCTTGAAACCGTCTGGAGCTTATCAGAGGCAGGCCTGGGTGAAGGAGCCATTTCCATCAGCGTGAATAAAGGAAGGGAAGAGAAAAAACCTGGGAGAAATAGAACGACTTTGCATGAAGACACAGTCAGGCTATCTGCCTGATGCTGGTGCAAGGCAGATTCACGGGCACGGGTAACCCCACTCAGAAGCCAGCGGGACCTGAGCTGAAAGCAAAGAGAACGGCTCCCTGATAGCGCTGCCAGCCATGTCTCCTGTGTGTGGGGTGTGTGTGTGGGGGGGGGGTGTGTGTGGGTGTGTGTGTGTGGGTATGTGTCGGTGGTGGTGGTTTGGTGGCTTAGTCACTAAGTCATGTCCGACCCTTGTGACCCCATGGACTGTAACCTGCTAGGCTCCTCTGTCCATGGGATTCTCCAGGCAAGAATACGGGAGTGGGTTGCCATTTCCTTCTCCAAGTGTTGGGAGTGTGAACCAGGTTCAGTTCAGTTCAGTTCAGTCATTCAGTCATGTCCAACTCTTTGCGACCCCATGAATCGCAGCACGCCAGGCCTCCCTGTTCATCACCAACTCCCGGAGTTCACTCAGACTCACGTCCATCGCGTCTGTGATGCCATCCAGCCATCTCATCCTCGGTCATCCCCTTTTCCTCCTGCCCCCAATCCCTCCCAGAATCACAGTCTTTTCCAATGAGTCAACTCTTCGCATGAGGTGGCCAAAGTACTGGAGTTTCAGCTTTAGCATTATTCCTTCCAAAGAAATCCCAGGGTTGATCTCCTTCAGAATGGACTGGTTGGATCTCCTTGCAGTCCAAGGGACTCTCAAGAGTCTTCTCCAACACCACAGTTCAAAAGCATCAATTCTTTGGCACTCAGCCTTCTTCACAGTCCAACTCTCACATCCATACATGACCACAGGAAAAACCATAGCCTTGACTAGACGGACCTTAGTCGGCAAAGTAATGTCTCTGCTTTTGAATATGCTATCTAGGTTGGTCATAACTTTTCTTCCAAGGAGTAAGCGTCTTTTAATTTCATGGCTGCGGTCACCATCTGCAGCAAGCGTGAAGCATTTATCCCCAGATTTTAATTTTGTATTGAAGACTAGTTGATTTACAATGTTGCATTAGTTTCAGGTATATAGAACAGGGATTCAGTTACATATATAAATGTGTGTGTGTGCATGCGCATATATGAGCTTCCCAAGTGACACTAGCAGTAAAGAACTTGCCTGCCAAAGCAGGCAACATAAGACACGTTGGTTTGATCCGTGGTTTGGGAAGATCCCCTGGAGGAGGGCATGGCAACCCACTCCAATATTTGTGCCTGGAGAATTCCATGGACAGAGGAGCCTGGGGGCAACAGTCAATGGGGTCGCAAAGAATCAGACATGACTGAAGTGACTTAGCATACACGCAAGCAGTGTGTATATATTAATACTATATGAATCCCAAACTTCTAATTTATCCCTCCTTCCTTTCCCATTTGGTAACCATTCATTTGTTTTCTGTCTGTGCGTCTATTTTTGTTTTGTAAATAAATTCATTTATATCTTTTTTTTTAGATTCCACATATAAGCAATATCATATGGCAATTGTTTTTGTTTCACTTCAGTTAGTGTGATAATCTCTCGGTCCATCCATGTTGCTGCAAATGGTATTATTTTATACTGTTAATGGCTGAGTAAAAAACGTCCCCTAGGTTCATAGCACAAAAACACTCGGCATTATGGAGGAGGATACTGCCCGCCAGTAAGTGAGCCTGCGGGGTGCAGACATTATGGAATTGAGTGACAGCTGGACTGTGGGGTTGGCTCTTCCATTTGCTATTGGTGTGGCCTTGGTACAGTCATTTGTCCCTTTTCCAGGAACACTCAGGATACCGAGTTGTGTGAGGATCCCAGACCCTTCATTTAAGTGGTGTCTAAGAGCACTCCCTTCCCCGGTGGGCACACGGACAGCCTGCCTGGCTCCTTGGCTTAGAGAGATCTGAGGGGAGGCTGACTCTCCCTCCACATCCTCTGGCCTGTCCCAGGCTGCAGGGAGGACCAGGCAAGATGAGAAACATGTCCATGCATTGGTATATGGAAAAGGTTCCAAGTACAAAGGGTGCTCAGGTGACCCGAAGCCCAGCATGCCTGTCCCATGGAGATGAGAAGCCAGTCACTTGAAGAGTACCTCCATTTGCGTGCAGGGAAGATGATATCTGAGGGCAGGAGGCAGCCAGGATGAGCTCCTGGGCCATATTTAATTGGCCCCCATCACTTAACCAGATGGTTTCCAGGGCAGCTCAGCAGATTAAACACAACAGTGTATAAACCAAAAGCAGATGAAACCTCAACCTCTGTTCCCATCTTAGGAACCTGGCTGCCAGTAGGACTTTCCTCTGCGACCAGTTGCATTAATTTGTGCCTCTTACATGGGTGTGTAGAGAGACTCAGGTGGTAGAATCCTGGCTTCTAAGTTGAACTGTAGGAGCCCACACTGGTCTCATCACCAGTGATATCCTGATAATAGGGTGTTTTGTATTTTGTGTTTCTAGGCTGCTCTTTCACTCCACCAGGGACTCAAGCACATGTGTGCACACAGGCAGAGGTCAGCTTTCAAAAGCCTTTTTGGAATTGATGGTTGCATCTTCTGTGTGAAGCTTCCAGGTGAGGCTGAGGGTGTTGTAGGGACCACCTTTCCCAGACAGGTGGCAGCTTGGGCCCCAGGAGTCTGAGAGCACCCTTGTCCACATCCTTTCCTGATTCTCTTCTCCACCCCTGCTGGGCCAGACCCTTCAGCCCTGGGGACTGCTCTGTGCCTTCTGCTGGACTGTTTCCCCAGGGCCTACGTGGACCCAGAGCTGTAAGGGAGAAGGCAATGTCCCCCTCCCTGGCCCTGCATGCGGCTCTGTCCCACATCGTAACACTCCTAGCTGGTCCCTGAGAGTCCTAAGTGCCTGTGAGGGCAGGTGCCAGGAGCCTCATATCCATATTCATTTCATGTAGAGCTCAGCATGGCCCTGCCAAAAAACTCCACCCAGAGGATGCAACTAGTAATTTCAGAGAGGCTCTGAAAGCCAGCCTGTGTGTTTGTGTGTGTGTGTGTGTGTGTATGTCTGTGTGTGTGTGTGTGTGTGTCTGTGTGTCTGTGTGTGTGTGTCTGTGTCTGTGTGTGTCTGTGTGTGTGTGCAACTTCAGGGCATCTGAGAACAAATGGCAACCCACTCCAGTACTCTTGCCTGGGAAGTCCCATGGATAGAGAAGCCTGGTGGGGTATAGTCCGTGGGGTCTCAAGAGAATAAGACATAACTGAGCACACACACATAAACGCAAGTGGGGTGCCTGGTGAAGGCCTCCATCACCACTGCATCTCGGGCATCACTTAGGAGTTCTCTGCCATCCTCTTCTCTCCGTCTCAGCTCCCAGTACATGTCACGGCTGACTCAGAACCTTGCTAGAGCCTTCACAGAGATGCTGAGGGGCTCCTCACTCGGGATGAGAAACCTTCTGGCAGGGAAATTCAGGAAGGTGGTAGAATTCCAGCTGCTACAACGAGTGCTGGGAGACAGTCCCATTGGCCCTCTGCTGCCTTACCTGTCTGACTTCATCTCCTAGTCGCCACTTCCCACGCCTCTCCCCCCTGCACTGCCTCCTATCAGTTCCTCGATCGGGCCAAGCCTGGTCCTATTGCAGGACCTCTGTGTGTGCTGTGCTCTGCCTCTTGTGCCTCCTCTCAGATATTCAATCCCATGTTTGGCTCCCTGGCTTCCTTTAGGTCTTTCTCAAATATCACCTTCCCCAGTGAAGATTCTCTGACCACTCTCTTTAGAATGGCACCACTTCTTGTCCCTTGGGCCTCTCTCCTTTCCTGGCTTGATCTTCCTCCCCACACTTAGCATCGTCTGACTTATTGAGCACTCTACCTGCGGGTCTCATGTCCATCTGTCCAGCACCACTGAAATGTAAGCTCTCTTTCTGGATGACCGTTGGTTTGTGCATTGTCAAATCCCCAGGGCCTGACCCACAGTGGGTGCTCAAAACACACTCATGGCCTGGGCTAAAAAGCTTGCTGATGCCGGTGGCAGAGGCAGAGTAGGAGTGTAGACTGAGGGAATCTATTGTTGAACTCAGGGTCCACTATCTTATAACTGGTGAAATGTGGATATTCTTTTTCCTCTGAGTCAACATATCCAATCTGAAAAGAGGGATAATAATCTCCTGAGATGGGGAAAGACGTCACTAAGTTGGGTAAAGAAAATGTGGTACTTATATACAATGGAATATTACTCAGCCATTAAAAGAATGAAATGATGCCATTTGTAGCAACATGGATGGATCTAGAGAGGGTCATACTGAAGTAAGAGAAAGAGAACTAGCATATGATATTGCTTAAATGTGGAATTAAAAAAATGATACAAATGAACTTATTTACAAAACACAAACAGACTCACAGACTTTGAGAAACAACTTATGGTTATCAGAGGGGAAGGGTTAGCAGGAGGGATAGACAAGAAGTGTGGAATTGACATGTACACGTTGTTTCATTTAAAATGGACAACCAACAAGGACCTACTATATAGCACAGGAACTCTGCTCAATATTATATAACAACCCAAATGGGAAAAGAATTTGAAAAGAACAGATACATGTATAACTGAATCACTATGCTGTACACCTGAAACTAACATACCATTGCTAATTAACCATATGCCAATATAAAATAAAAAGTTAAAAAAAGAAAAACAAAACCAGGTTCAGGACAATGCTCTTAGCCCAATGCCTGCTTGGGCCCTGGTAAGAAGCCCTGTTTTCTGAACGAGACGGGAGAGCTGGCTGGTCCAGGCACAGCCTGTCTGATGTGTGGCCCTTTTTCCTATACCTGCCCAGTTGGGGTGAGGATTTTCTGCAAGGCGGTAGGAGAGCCCCGGCTGCCTATGTTTATGGGGGTGGGGGTGGACGGGTGACAAGAGGGCAAAAGAAGGTAAAAGCCACAAGAGGGACCCTTCCCTTGGCAGCTTGGGTGGATCGGGTCACGGGAATGAGTCATTCCATCTTCACCCAGGTGAGCCAGGCCTGGCCTGATGGGCCTCCCTGGCTGCTACCTGGTCCCTAGCCTCGGCTGCAGGTCTTTCTTCTGTGGCTTCTCATCCATCCATGAGGCTATGGCTTCCTCCAGAGAGAAGTGCAGTGGGGCCAGGTGGGCTCCAAGCCTAGAATTCAAGCCACTGGAGATGCTCCTGTTGGTTTAAGACAGCAGTTGGGAAACTTTTTTTGACGAAGGGCCACACTAAATGTACGCCATGTGGTCTCTGCTACAACTCTGTTGTTGTCCCTTGAAGGAAGTTTGTTTATACAAATGAATGGGTGCAGCTGTGTTCCAATAAAGTGAAAGTGAAAGTCACTCAGTTGTGTCCAACTTTTTGCGACCCCATGAACTATACAGCCCATGGAATTCTTCAGGGCAGAATACTGGAGTGGGTAGCCTATCCCTTCTCCAGGGGGTCTTCCCAATCCAGGAATCGAAACAGGGTCTCCTGCATTGCAGGCAGATTCTTTACCAGCTGAGCTAACCAAGGAAGCCCATTCCAATAAAACTTTATTTGTAAAAATAGGCATCCTATGGGCCTTAGTCTGCAGACCCTTGGCTTAAGTCTCTGTGTCACTGAGCCTCTCTCTCCCCCCTCATGCTAATACTTGCATTGTGGTGGCTCAGTGCTAGGCCTGGGCCTTTCCAACATCTCATTTAAGGTGCCCATGAGGATGGAGCTTTGAGTGGCTAAGCTGCATCTTGAATCCAGGTCTGATATGTTTGCAGCCTATACTTTCAAGTGGCCACCCTCTGCTTATTTTTTCTTGAGGAGGGCCCTGCTCAAGGGAGCAAGGAGAACCATAGAGAGGCCCCAGGCAGAAGGCAGGGCAGTGAGAAGTGCAAGTTGAAAGATCATTAGCTATAAGAACACAGGACACCATCTACTGCTGTGGCCACTTTGCACAGATTCCAGAGTCTGGCTGCACCCATGGCTCACAGTGTCCTGAACACTCCATGAGTATGACAGGATGCAGGCACCAGGGCCATGGAGGCCAGAGAGGGTGAGTCACCAACTCAAGTTCACCTACACTGGTTATTGGTGGGGTTAAAACAGTGGCTGATGAGATAGTATGAGAGTGGCAGGTCCCACCTCTGATTTAAACCTTGCACAGGTTCAAGGCCATCTCTGCAGTGAAGGCTATGGCCTGCCCTCTCTGACTGGGGTCTGTGCAGCTCCCCTGGCCAATTGCACTGATTTAGAGACGCCTCATCACAGAGGGTCCTTCCAGGGAATCTTGAGTCCTGAGATGCCAGGTCGAGACCAGAACAAATTGCTTATTCAAGTGGTCATAGCCTGGCTATACCAAGGGCTTGCTCCAGGGAGGCCTGAGGAGGTCTGGGAAGCATTTGTACAAGGGTTCCTGAGTGGAGCTGGTTGGCTCAGGAGACGTCAGGAACCAAGGCCGAGGAGAATGACCATCCTTTGTTCATTTTTTCTTAGAGAAGGGCCCCACTAAAGGGAGCTCAAAGGAGAACCTTGGAGACCCCAGGCAGAAAGCAGGGCAGTGAGCGGTCAACCTTTTATCTGTATAGACAGTCAGGCCTCTGTTTCTAGAGCCCCAGGGCAATAAGGGCAAGAATCCAGATAATTGTGCCTCTGGGCAGTGTGACCCTGTGGGTTTTACCAAAGGAACAGAGGACAGTGAACAGCTGGCCAGAGACCAAAGCCTCAGGAAATAAACAGCCCGGAAACAAAGTTTCACAGGGTGACTGAACTTTGGAGGAAAACCATGGATTTCATCTGTCTTTGACTGCAATGTCTTCAAAGATGTATTCTGACTTTCCCTAGCATTATGTGCCTTTTCAGTGAGTGACAAATGTCATTTCACTCTAGTTAGTTCTTTAAAAATAGCATGTTCCAGAAGATCTTTTCAGAAGCTCCAAGATTCTTAAATAGGAAATGACCTAGGAGTAGCGACCAAAGCCTGATATAAATAAGCATAGTTAAAAAGCCCATTGGAACCAACCTTCTTTCACTCCTGTGGAAGAGAATTTTGTTCTCTTTTGAAACTCTCCACTGTCTACACATACAAATGGTGATACTGAGCAGGGCTGAAAAGATGGCCTTGGGGTTGGAGCACCTGGGTTCAAATCACAGCCCTGCTGCTCACAGCCTGTCATACATTCAGAGGAGGGAGGCACCATCCACAGACCCATCTCACAGAGAAGGACGGTGACAAGGAAAGAATACTTTGAGCCAACATTTGTTCAGCACGTGTGACACATCAGATCATCCATGCTCACAGCAGTTACCCCATACACTTGCACTATTTTCTGTATTTTAACATTCTTTCAACTTGTCTTAACTTCAGTCATTCCCTGAGTTAGAACATTCTCAACAATGAACGTTGGTCTGTGAACTAAAATATTGCCTGCCGCATCAGTAAGCAAAGAATATTGCAGCCATCAAGCCATCTCATCATAGTCACTCAGATAGTAAGACCCGAGGGAACTTAGGATGGAAGCAGGACATCTGCCATCTAGCACTCTGCTGTGCAGCCACCCCTCTGAGACCCAGGATGAGAAAGCACAGGCTACTGGCCCCACATAGCTAAGGTGCATATCAAAGAAATTAATTCAGTGAACGTAGATTCTTGCCTCTTCCCAGATACAGAAAAGTGCTGAATTCATTAACTTAAGATGTCTAGTTTTCTTTGATAAACAGTAATCTTTTGATTACTTGATGTTCCAACTACTTGGTCTCTGTTGAAAAACTTGTATATATCCTGGCTTTCCTTCTGCCTCTTTGGAGCAGTCTTTCAGAGCTATCTGAGAGGCTGCATCTTGGGTTTACGTCCTCAGATTTATCCACCAAATAAAACATAATTCTCAACTTTTAGGCTGTGTGTTGACAAGTTCTTCAAGGAAAAAATCTTAACAAGATAAACCTATGCCAAGTTAAGGAGAAATACACCATAATTTAATATTAGCTATCAATGTTTAATTTTAGATAGCAATTCATATTTGAGAAGTTAAGTTAGTCTTTAAATTGCTAGATATCTATTTAGCTACAAAGAATCAGAAGAAGACACAGGCAATTCAATCTGGAACCTGAATTCAATTGCTAAGAAATTTCTCAGTAAGGGGTTTGGATGCTTTTTATTCCTGTCATGATGTGTGTTCTGCTGCACCAAGAAGTCCAACGATGCTCTGAGGACAAGGATCTTGTCTAGACTTTTTTTTAATCTCCTCCTGCATAGAAGTCTTCGAGTTTCTGTTGATGAACCAGGGGTGTACATGGTCGTTAGTAAACATTTATGGATAAATTGCTTCCCTAATGGAATCATCTATCTATTAGATTGGCCAAAGAGTTCATTTGGGTTTAAAAACCTGAACGAAAATTTTGGCCAACCCAATAGTTTCTAACTTGTAATATTTTCTTCACGGAGCCTCGAAGTTTGATAAGAACCTTTCTTGTGGATTAATTGGTAAAGTGATGTACAGCTGGGTGTATGCTGCAGTCTGACTGTAGGCAAATAATTTAACCACATATGTTCACGCATGCCGAGTCGCTTCAGTCGTGTCCGATTCTTTGTGACCCCAGACTGCAGCCTGCCAGGCTCTTCTGTCCATGGGATTCTCCAGGCAAGTTTACTGGAGTGAGTTGTCATGCCCTCCTCAATTTAACCGTAGTAAGAGTATTTTATGGGATGAAAATGTCTAATATGGAAGGACCCTCCAAAAGCCCCAAAACATCATCACTGACAACAAATAGTAATGAGACCTCAGGTGGCCATTCTGGGATGCACCAGCCAGGAGACTGAAAACTGGGTTACTGAAGTCCTCGGTGTCCAGCCCTGACTTGAGAGTGACAGTCACAAGGGGGTCCTGGAGTGGAGTTGCCAGGCTGCCCAGCTCCACTACACAGATGGGCTTTTTATCTCTTTCATATTTCCAGACTTCATCTCACAATTTATTTTGTAGAAATGTCATTTCCCCTGAAAATAATTGCAATGGAGATTTGTAGCTGTGACATTATTTTTTAATGTGTGTATGTTTTGGGGGTGGGGACCCCAGGTGGGAAGCCATTGCTTTTGGAGATTCAGGGATGGATGGTCTTCATTCCTTTTGGTGACCCTATGGTCCCAGCATCAGCTCCTCAAAGTCATTACATCATCCTGTCCCCACTTAAGAACCTGATGAGTGAATTTCTGTGGCAAAAACAGTGCATTCCCAAGGGAATCAGAGACATGCACCCCCACCTTGCTCCACATACTACATCTGGCTGTGTAACCCTCCTAACATTTCTGAGGAGGGTTTCTAAACATCTCACTTTATTCACCTACTAGAGAAGGCAAATAGTGCCTCCTTTTTTTCTTTATTTTTTTAAATTGAAGTATAGTTGATTACAATATTGTGTTAATTACAGCTGGTATAGCAAAGTAATTCAGTTATACATATATATGCATCCCTTTTAAAATATTCTTTTTCATTCTAGTTTATCATAAGATATTGAATATAGATCTCTGTCCTATACAATAGGAGAACAGACTGCTGGTTGCAAGGACTAGTGGGATGGAGGGGAGATGGAGTGGGAAGTTGAGGTAAGCCTATGTAGGCTTCTACATACAGAATGGATAAACAAAAATTAGTGACTCCTGAATGAAGAAAGGAAATAGATTTGAGAGTGCCTAGCAAAGAAGAACACAGAGTGCAGGAATGGTCCCACGGCCGGTGATATTTCAACAAAAGACAACTCTGCCAATGCAGGGGTGGGTCTGTGGTGGAGGCATTCCAGGAATTGGCCAGGAACTGGTGGGGGCATTATTCTCTCTGGGTGCTCTTGCAGCGACCCTGAGAGGCAGCTGCCCACTGCCTCCCTGAGGAAGAGTAGGACCTGTGTGTGGGTTGGCCTCAGCTGGTACAACCGTCACAGCCCAGCCCTCGCAGGCCACAAGGAGCATTTCATCAGCAGCTGCTCAGCCGCCAGGTGGGGGGGCTCACTGAGGAGGGCAAAGCCAGAACAACTGGCCCCACGTGGGATGGATAAAGAAAGGCCTTTCCTTCTAAGGCAGGAGAGTAAACTCAGGACACATGGAGATGAGCAGACCACTGGACTGCCAGGGTCATGGGCAACCCCTCCCAGCATGCCATCTGCCACATCCCAGGCTGGCGGCCAGACAGCGCCAGTGATGCCCGGTGAGGCCCTGGGGGAATAGCCTGTTTGAACTTCAGTTTCCATGTTTCTAAGCTGGAATTAATAAAATCTACATCTGGGGAGATGGTGAAGGACAGGGAAGCCTGACGTGCTGCAGTCCATGGGGTCACAAAGAGTCAGACATGACCGAGCGACTGGAAAACCACATCTGGGTAACATCTTCCGGTTGAACAGGGTACCCTGTTTATCCTCCCTGGGTGTGGCCAACTGCACTCCCCACCCCGCCTCTGCACCTGTGCTGAGATCCACCATCCACAGTGATCAGTATGAGCCCAGCAAGCTTTTCATGGCTGCACCCCTGGGCCCCTCATTGGGTGGCCTCCTTACACTGAGGTGCTCCATCTGTATCTCTGCCTGGTCTCTTTATGAACTGCCTTCTTCCTGTCACCTGGCTATCCTATAGGTATCTGAAAATCACCTCTGCTTAGAGAGACTCTTCCCACATCCTTCTTGATTTTTTATGTATAATTGTACAATGAACACAAATTGCTTCTTTCACAGTGAAACAGTACAAAACCTTTAAACTTTGACGTGAAGAACAACAGCCTAATTTCACGGCTGAAAAAGGCAAGAGGATAAGAGAAATACAGAGGTGGAGATACAGAGATAGGACTTCCCTAACAGTCTAGTGGTTAAGACTCCGAGTTTTCACTGCAGGGGGCATGGGTTCGATCCGTGATTGAGGAAATAAATTTTTTTGCGCTGCCAAAGGTTTTTTTTTTAAGGGAGTATTCTGGGTATCCTCAAGCATTTCCTTTTGATTCTGGCAATCTCCCAGGGTAGAGGCAAAGAGCAGGCATGGGGGAGCCACTGCAGCAGCCCAGGAGCTCTGCCTTTGTTGGGGTGGGCAGGACTGCTGAAGCAGTGGGAGAGTGGGAGGATTTGACGTGGAAGCCCTGCAGAGGAGGATCAGGGCTGTGGGCACTGGGCAGGGACCGGTGGGCACCGGGCAGGGACCGGTGGGCACCAGGCCCTGGGGCCTGGATGGGCTGAACCAGGTGGCCTTTGTGGGCCTAGGTGCTCTGTCTTCCTGGATCCTTTCTCCCCACTCCCCATATTAACAATCATATTTTAGAGGGGACATTGATATAAAGACAAATACAAGGTTTAGTCTTAAAAGTTCATTTTCCTCTTTTGATTGTAAAAGAAAACACCTTTTTCTGTGGTTCTCTAAAAGCTCTAAGTGCTGTGCCTAATGTGTGAGGTGGCCCTGGCTGAGTCCCTGGTAGAAACACCTGCTGTGCATGAGCGGGGGGTTGGTGGCTCTCGGCAACTCACGTTGCCTCTTGAGTTTCTATATCATCACATGCAAAATGGAGATAAAATAATCACCTTAGGGCTGCTAGAGGGTGAAATGAGATAACTTAAGCAGAATGCAGCCAATTTTTTATGCTCTGAGTCAGGGAGACAGTTGGGTCAGGACAGTTTATAGAATTTGTGGAAAAAGAAGGAAAAAAGAGAATGTAAAAATTAAAAAAAAAAGACAACTTGGGATTTTCAGCTAAAGCAGAACTGAATTCACTAAATTGAGAACTTTGGCAGAAGCTGAAGGAAAGTTATTCAAATGACAAGTCAATCCCAGGGCACAACCAAAGGAGAGAAGGCCCAGCTTCCTAGCAGGAGTTCAAGCATGGGTTGGAGGCAGGAAGTGGTGAGAAGGGGGCCCACCCAGGAGAGAGGGAACACCAGCTCTGCACCCGCCCCATGGCAACATCAAGGGAAAGACACTGAGAGGTGGAGCAGCTGCAGGCCAGGTGGGAGAGAAGGAGCCCCATGTGCACACAGGTTGGGGTGCCCAAGGAGTGCTGGGAGGGGCAAGGCATCGGGCTGAGCTAGAGGCCATTGTGGGCCACTGAGGGGGCAGGGCTGACACAGGACAGGGAAGATGTTGGTGAATATGGGACCGACAGCATTCCCTGTGTAGATCAGACTTATTTACACTGGTTGGACCTTCACATCTCCCCATCCCTCCACCCATCCATCCATCCATCTATCTATCCATCCCTCTCTTCCTCCATCCACCCACCCACCTCTTCCATCCATCCCTCCATTCATTCATTCATGTGTGATTTTAAGGAGCCTACTCTTCCTCAAGACAGCCAAGACTCTTATTGTTAAGCAGGCAGTGAAGCTGAGGGAGCAAGGGTTGTTTTCCTCGGATGCTAGCTAAGAAGACTAAGCTGCAGAGGGTAAAAGGTTGGTTCAAAGTCACACAGCTGGTGGGAGAGAACACATGTTGTCTGCCCCACCTCGCCAATTCTGTGATAAATACTGAAAGAACAGACCCCTTGGAGGAAGCTGTCCTAGCACACAAGGGCACTGTATCCCAGAGCTATTGCAAAAGTGACTTCTGTGCTAGGTCTGAGGGCTTCATCTGGAGCCCTAGAACCCGGGCAGACTTTGCCTCCTGTCTTTGGTATTATTTTCAGTGGCCAATGAACAAACAGGGAGAGGAGCCGTACAGTGGAGAGTGAGCCAGAACTCACTGAGGACACCATAAAGCATTCAGGCAGGGACAGTGATAAATGCAGACCAGGCTTTATATGAGGAGTTTTACCCATGAGCTGAGAACAAGGGGGCCAGCACTGTGTTCAAGGCCACAGTCAAGTCAGAGCCGACCCACATTCAAACCCAATGCCTGAACTCTAAAGCTAGTCTTCTAACCTCCTTGTCACTAGACAATTGAGGCCAAGTGTATTTGCATTAAACAGCTTCACAAGGTACAGCAGAGGGACCTGAGCTTGAACTCCCTACTTGCTAAAGGCTGTGTGTATGGTGAACATCTCAAGAGAAAGGACCTTTCACAGCCTGAGACTTTGCTGTCCAATGAACACAGAGGTCACAGATAGGAACCCAGCACAAAAGGCAGATAAGCAGGACAATTTATCTAGTTTTGATCTGGCAAACCACAATCCCCTTCACTGTAAGACATGGCTGAAATATGTGTCCACAGCTACAAATAAAACAAGAAGAGTCTCCATTCCAGGGTTCAGGGGTGTGTGTGCCAGGGTCCAGGGTCAGCTGGTAGCTGCATACTTGAACTCTCATATAAGTGTGCATTGTATGAAGGAGAAGGTGGGTGGGGGTCCCAGCTGTGCTCCCTGCAAGTGATGTGCCAGTCAGTCCATTACAGTGGAGATAAAATACCCACATTAGGTGTGCAGTGAGATGATGGGGCATCCTTGTCCAGAGCATGTTCCTCCCAAAGGCCCCAAATTCAAGGCTCCTTTCCTCAGAGACCCAGCAAGGGTCACAGGTGCATCCACTGAACAGCAGAGAGTATACCAGCCACAATGCTTTGGCAATAAGAGAAGGGAGGTGTGGCAGATACAAGACAGACTATAATAAAAGTGTCATAAAGAGTTATTCATCACAGTCATTTTAAATTCCCAGTGTGATAATTTCCACATCTCTCGTGTCTGGTTCTGGTGCTGGCTTTATATCTTCAAATTGTGTGTTTTGTCCTCTTGTATGTCTTGTAATTTTTCTTGGCAGCCAGATGTGATATATTGGGTAAAATGACCTCTTGTGATGGGGTGGTGAAGGGTAGGGGAAGGGGAGCAGCCTGTGGTCTAATGAGGTCTATTTGTTAGTGAGCCCATCTCTCTGGACTGGGAACTTCACAAGAGTCCCTCAGTGTTTTTCTCTCCTTGTAGGTGGGCACAGAAGGCTAGCATGGGCTGGAGGTGGGAATTTCTCTTCCTCTAGGTCAGTTAGGCTCTGACAGTATCACATCAGATCAGGCTCTTGGTTAAGTTTCCCTGAGGCCAGATCTTGTTAAGAACAGGTGCACTTATCCCCTCCTTCCTGCTGGAAACTCAAGATGACTTTTCTCCGATATTTACTGCGGTCACCTGGTCAAACTCCAGATAGTGGATGTCACCAGATTGTGTGTGCAGGGGTGGGGTGGGGCTCTCAATGATTGGGCCCCTACCCTTGGGGTTTTTAACTCAGAGTTATCCACACTGGTTTAGCTGCTAAGTCATGTCTGACTCTTGTGACCCCCTGGACGGTAGCCTGTCAGGCTCCTCCGTCTGTGGGATTCTCCAGGCAAGAATACTGGCGTAGGTTGCCACTCCCTTCTCCACACTGAATCTTGAGCAATTTATCAATCCTAAAGAGTCATGAATGAGAGCTGGAGAAGATGTTGGGCCAAGAGGAAGGGCAGGACTTCAGAGCAGGAAGGTGGGCAGCCAGTGATGCTCTGATACAGATCACAGGGAGAGTCAGGCCAGTGGCTGTCTTTGACCACAGGGAACCAGCACACAGGCTCTCCGGTGGCCAGAGGGAGGATGAGGGGAGTTGTGCGAGGTTCAGCCTGTGAAGGAGCCCAGTGTCTTGAGCTCATGCTCCCACTGACTTGAGAGAAAGAACTGACCCTTGACAGTATCTGCCCTTGGCTAAGATTTTGCACACTAACATTTGTTCTGGAAGGATGTACCCAAATTAAAGTGTATAATGACTAGGGGCAGGAAGTGGTGTTCCCACAGAAGTTCAGATTACGTAATGCTCTGAAGGAAACCCTGAGCAAAGATGGGGAGGACAGGTGGGGGAGCAGAGGAGGTCAAAATGAAACACCAATCAGTGAATGCACAGTAGAAGAGTTTGGTGGTGATGCCCGGGGCCCATTAGCATGTTCTTAGAATTGGTTTGGGTTTGACTTTCTGTCCACTGCAATGTATTATTTACTGATGCCCAAGTTCTAGATTAGGACCTAATGAGCAGATTATTTTAAAAGGTGTTTTTGGCCCTTCAAATGGACATGGGCCCAGGAGGGTTGGCCTTTGGGTGGTCTGTGTAGTCACCTGTTCATGTCTGAGTTGCTGGCTGAGCACTTTCCTGAGCTAGGCCCCAAGTGGTAGGGGGCAGTTGGGGTCACAGAGCTTCTTAGAAGTCAGAATTCCTGAAAATGTGACAGACCCAGAAATTCCTCAGGCTGCAAAGTGTCTTCAGGGCCCCAGTGAGTGGTTTTCCAGTGTCAAGAGGGCCCAGGGAGACCTTAACTGACCAGCAGGTATAGGTGTGTGTATGGTGGGGGGCAGTACCCAGAGAGCCTGGTGGCCTGAAGCAGGCAGGTGTGAGGGTGTATCTGGAGGGACAGGGTGGTCCAGGCAGGAGGAAGGACCCTAGGGAATGGCCCATGCTGGCTGTGGAGGGCAGCAGCTGGCCCGGTGTGGGTCAGGCCTGACCACACAGAAGGGGTGATGGCAAGCAGTGGTGGACTGAGGTTGGACCACAGGCCTGGATGAAAAGCTATGGTGTGGTTGGCAGGTTCTAAGCATCTGTGCAAAGGCACAGCCCTGGTTTCCTGGGCACGGTTCTCATGGCCTGTGGGAGGCAGAAGGCCCTGCCTGGCACACATGGGCAGCAGGCCCATGTGCACCCTAATACCCCACTCAGGTTAGCCTCTGTTGGCTCTGGGGTCTCATCGCCTGTGTCCACAGCCTGGCTGTTCCCTGGGGACCAGGAAGCCCTGAGGATCATCATCCCCCAGCCTCCAGGGTTTCATCTGCAAAACAGCGAAGAATATGCCTGTGAGTCCAGGCAGTGGAGGAATGACCCAGACAAGGCTGGACCATGGGCCTAGGCATGTAGGTACTGACATTGCTTCTGTTACATTATCAAAAGCAAACTCAGCTGCTTTCTGCTAGGGAGACCCTGGAGATGATCAGCACCTGCAGGTCAGGTTTGCTAAATTCTGTTAACAACAACATCTGCCAATACCACATCATGAGCACAGCGCCAGACCCTTATTCTTTCATTCATCACACGATTCCCAAGAAGCAGCTGTTGTGATTCCCAGTGACAGATGAGAAAACTGCAGCTCCGAGGTCTCCTATATCTCCTCAAAGTCAGTAAGTGTTGGAGATGGTATCCAATCAAGTCTGACTCCCCAGCACAGCACTCGTGGGGCTCAGGTCCACCCTCTCACTCACTATGAGAGACAGGACACTTCATTTAACTTCTGGGGCATATTTCCTCATTGGGGGTAGGGAACCTGCTAGGAAGTGGGCAAAGGCCATACAAGGTACTTCTCAGCAAAAGAAACACAGTATCTTACAGAAGTGCAAAAGCACGTGTAATTACAGAGGCACATACAAAAGTGACAACATGGGTTACACAACAGATTGGCCAAGATAAAAACCACACAGTGTGAGTGAGGACGCGGGGAAACACCATTTTCATTGGCTGTCGGAAAGTGTTAGAAATTCATGTGACCTTTTGAAGGGCATTTTTCAGTATCTAAAAACATTTCATATGTATACACTTTTTGTCCAAATTAAATTCTGAGGGAAAGTATCCTAAATGTACATAAACATATGCATATGAAACCCTACTTATAAGGGTTGTCATGGTAGCACTGTGTCTGGTTAAAAAAAGAAATCCAAGACTGTACACAACCCAAATGTCCATTTTTGGGAGGAATTGGTTAAATAACCCATTCATATTCATACTGGCCTTCGCTGGTGGCTCAGAGGGTAAAGTGTCTGCCTGCAATGCAGGAAACCTGGGTTTGATCCCTGGGGCAGGAAGATCCCCTGGAGAAGGAAATGGCAACCCACTCCAGTACTCTTGCCTGGAAAATCCCATGGACAGAGAAGCCTGGTAGACTACAGTCCATGGGATCGCAAAGAGTCGGGCACGACTGAGCGACTTCACTTTCTTTCTCACTTTCTATTCATACTATGCAGCTCCAAGAAGGATGGATCTATATATATGGTGATAAAGTATACTCTGTAAAATATGGTCTTATGAAAAAAAAAAAAAGATGGAAGTAGAATACATGTTTCATGTTGTAAATGAAAAAGTAATTGTATAGACATACAATACTTCTAGAAAGTTTCTCATAAATCTATAAAGTTCCTGCCCTGGAGATGGGAAGAAAGTATCCTTTTCTATTATGAACTCTTCAAACACCTGTTTAAATTTTCTTGTTTTGTTTGTAGCTTGAGCTTAAGAGTGCCTGTTGTGTTTGCTCACCCTTTGGAAGGTGTTTAGGTTGGGGTCTCAGAAGGGCATTTGATGGACTATATACTTGCCACTCTAAAGAGGCAAATTGACTTGACTTGCCAGCTTCTCCTTGCTGGTGAAGGGCCCCTCTCTCACCATGGTAGATGGGCTGGTGAGCTCCCACTGCAAACACAGGACACCTCTTACCCCACATTTCTATTTCCCTGGAGGCACTGCAAGTCCCCAGAAATAACTGGCCAACTCTGGGCACCCTTGGAAGGTCCAGTTGCTGGCTGTGCCAAGGCCATGTGACTCCCAAAAGCCACGGATATCTGGAGGGGTTGAGCAACAGCTTTGATGGAATGTCATTTGGCACTGAACACAATCCTCCCTGCTTTTGCCAGAGGTAGCGCATTCTATATAAAGCTGCCAGAGCTGGCCATCTCCTCACTGAGCCTGATACCTCTCCATCAAGGGCAAAGCGATTGATTTCTGCACCTAACTCCTCCGCAATAATTGTGGCCTTTATGTTTATGCACCTAGTTGGGTAGGGGAGGCCTGGCTGGGAGGGAGCAGCAGGTCCTCTCGGTTGTAATATCTGGTTCTGGGGGTGGGGTAGTGATGTAAACTGAGACAGGAAGGATATACACATCCTGCCTGAGTTAGCAGCGGTGGTGAGAAATAGAGCCCCATGGTTCTCCCACGGCAGAGATCCTGCCAGAAAGGAGATCCTGCCAGAAAGTAAATCCTAAGGGTAATCTGGAATGGTATGCAAGTAAGGGCCGCATCTCCATCAGTTCTGGAAGAGAAGTGTTTGCAGTCATTGGTCAAGGGTCAAGGTCTGAAACCTGAATCCTGGAGAACCGCTGTAGAGGGACAGGGTGAGTGGATGGGCTAGGGGGAGGGCAAGGCTCCATGAGCATGCATCTTCTCCAGACTGGAAGCATTGTAGGCCTGCACTTCCTTGGTACCTGAATTGGAAAAATCACAGTGCCCTGTCCCCTCAACACTGGCCCCGAGACACACATACACACTAAATAGTATCTGATTTACACAGACACACACTCACTAGTGTCTGACTCACACTCACAGACACATACACAAAGGTATACACTAACTCACAGGAGCTTATGGATCCTCAGTATGATAAAGATGCTGGACATTTATTAAGCACTTGACATGCGTTCATCTCTATGCTGAGCCACTGGTGTGTGTCAACTCTCACAATCCAAACAGGCACACTATCCTATTTTTCCCACAAGGATGGTGAAACTGCAGCGAAGGGAGGTTGGCTTGCCTCAGGTTCCTGTAATAAGTTGCACACATGGTCCAAAGGCAGGCAGGGAGGAACTCCGAGCACCTCATGGGCACACACATGGCCATGCCCACAGAGAGGTACATGGTGCACAAAGACAGACCCAGCGGCACTCACCCGGGCTCAAGTTTGCTGCCTAAGACCACACAACCATTTTTAACAAAGGCAAACAAATGGAGTGTGTCTCCAGTACCCATAATCATGACCCTGTTAACCACTAAATGTATTACATTA
Source organism: Oryx dammah (assembly GCF_014754425.2). Lineage (NCBI taxonomy): Eukaryota > Metazoa > Chordata > Mammalia > Artiodactyla > Bovidae > Oryx > Oryx dammah. The sequence goes on from NW_024070211.1 coordinate 56,877,850, forward strand.
GACTCAGTCTCCTCTCGGACAGTTTCTAAGAATCAGACCTAGCCAGGGTAGGGAGGAGTGATCAACACTTTTTTTTTTTTTTTTTCCCGGTCTGTTTGCTTGTTTTTTAAATGAAAATTTAATGTTTATTGCAAAAGCCCAATGCCGGGGGAGGGGGTGGGGTTGGGGGAGGCCCAGTAACATTTCTGAACATTGCTTTTGAAAATCACAAAGAATCCCTGAGGGATTTCCTGTCCTTAAGAAAGCATGTGCCGGTTTTAAAAAGAAAGAAAACAGGCTCTGAAGAATTGCAACCGCCCAAACGGTCAAGGCGAGCCGAGCCGATCCCTGCAACATCTGCGTTCGGCTGGTTCCCGCCCTCCTGGGAGAAGAGAGGAGTCGGGAGTTAGCAGAGTTAACTCCGAGTTTCTCAGAACGCGCCTCCACCTTCCTGCCAGCGCAGTCCCGAAAACAACTTGTGCTTTCTCTCTGCGCTGCTTACCGATCTGTCTCTCCCTCTTCATTCTCTTAGGGGAAAAGTTCTGGTCACAGGCACTTCCCCACCACCACACAAAGAAACGGAAAGCCAGCGGGTGGCCGCGGGGACGGAGGTGGCCTCTCTAGGCCCGGGGCGCGCAGAGCCCGCGCACCAGGCTCGGGGGACACCGACCCCGCGATGCCCAGGGCGCTGCGACGCCCGGGTTCCCGCGATGTTCGGTGACGCGGCCGTGTGGGTCCCTCGCCCACCAGGAAGCCGGGCGCCAGCCAGAGTCCCTGGGTTCCTGGGCCAGAGTTCGGGCTCGCCCCCCTCCCGCCCCCTCGGTACCCGTCCTCCCCCTCCCCCTCCCCCGGCGGGTACTCACCTTGCTGGGTCGTGGTCAGCGGCAGCAGAGTGCTCATCGCTGACTGGTGCGGGGCACGGCCCGGGGACCGTGGCACTGGTCGCGATCGGCCGCTCCTGACCCTCAGCAGCTAGAGGAAGCGGCACCTGTGTCACACTCCTCGGCGCGGACCGAGGGGAGGGGCTCCGGCCCGAGATAGGCAGACTTCATTTAGTTTTTTCTGCAGACTTGGCTGATGGGGTTCCCACCCATTTTTTTTTTTTAAACACATACACCCGCCCACTTCTGAACTCTTCTGTGTTCCGACTTTCCTGCGCGAGAATCACATTTTTCTAACTAGTTTCTGTTTCTATCTGCAGCTAACATAGAGGTTGTGTTTGAGAATGACCCTGTGTGTGGGTTGTAAAGCCCCCAGACGTGACAAGACGGGCTTCCCGGATGGCCTTCCCCGCTGCCACGGTCCCGGACGGTGACCAAATAAATAGAGCCAGACTTGCGCTGGAGTCTTGGCGGATCCTATGAGCCGCGGAGCCTTTGTGGCCTGCGGAGAGTTCCTGGCCTCCTCGTGCCTTAGGGCAACTGCCCCAATCCATGGGATTATGTTTGGGAAAGATTCTTAGAAAAAAAGGATGCTGGGTAAAGACCATGTGACTTGTTTGAATCACCTTTGTCTGAGGCTTTCAGACAGAGTGGAGTGTTCGGAGAATTCACTTTATTAGGCAACTAAAAACGACAGGGATTTTGACACTCTGGTTAAATGAACTCTACCCATCTCAACCAAAAAGAATGTTGTGTGATATATAGCATGATATTCTCTTCACCCCGCAGAGAGAAAGGCAGGGAGCTCCAGAACACGTCACCTTTATTTTAAAAACCTGTCCAAGGAAATACCCTGGCCTTCTGTTTTTTCTGTGGGGTTTTCACTGCTGTTTACCTGACAGTCCTCATCTCTGCTGCAATCTCAGGGCACCTCAGTCTGTGCAAAGTGTGTGCAGTTGGGATTACCATCCAGATTGAACACAACTCAAGACTGCCCCCTGGAGGTGTGCAATGCAGATGATCTGCCTCTTTCTCCCAGCCTAAACCACTCCAGGTGTCTTTACTAGAGCTGCCTGTTTGACACAGTGGAAAGTATTTCTAATTCTTTTTTGTTAGATAATGTTTATAGCTGCTACTAAGTCGATTTAGTCGTGACTCTGTGTGACCCCAAAGACGGCAGCCCACCAGGCTCCCCCGTCCCTGGGATTCTCCAGGCAAGAACACTGGAGTGGGTTGCCATTTCCTTTTCCAATGCATGAAAGTGAAAAGTGAAAGTAAAGTCGCTCAGTCACGTCAGCCTCTTCACGACCCCATGGACTGCAGCCCACCAGGTTCCTCTGTCCATGGGATTTTTCAGGCAAGAGTACTGGAGTGGGTTGCTCATTGGTTATAGAGCTTTAATCAAAATTCCACACTCAACATGTCTTATGTTGATGAGAAGTTAACTCTTCACAGAATGTCTTTGGCCAGGTGTGGAAATTTTTAGTCTCAGTTTCCCTATCTGTAAAATGGATACAAGAACAATTACATACCAGAGTTTTAAAGAGGTAGTGTCTACATAATGACAGTGGGACAAAAAAGGCACTTAATAGAAGCTGGCAGTGATTACTGTAACAGTTTAACATTTTATTTTGTAATACATGTAGTTTCATGTTGGATAATAGCATTGCCTGTGTTCAGAATTCATAAATAAAACAACTGCAACTATCTGAATGGCAGCTGGGGAACTGAAGCCAAAGACCACACCAGCCAGGTAAGCAAAGACTGAGTCCCGACGTCTTTGCACCTCGCTAATGGGAGGACATCACCAGATGGTCAACACCGAAATCAGATTGATTATATTCTTTGCAGCCAAAGATGGAGAAGGTCTAGACAGTCAGCAAAAACAAGACCAGGAGCTGACTGTGGCTCAGATCATGGACTCCTTAAATCCAAATTCAGACTTAAATTGAAGAAAGTAGGGAAAACCACTAGACTATTCAGGTATGACCTAAATCAAATCCCTTATGATTATATAGTGGAAGTGAGAAATAGATTTAAGGGACTAGATCTGATAGATAGAGTCCCTGATGAACTATGGACTGAGGTTCATGACATTGTACAGCAGACAGGGATCAAGACCATCCCCATGGAAAAGAAATGCAAAAAAGCAAAATGGCTGTCTGGGGAGGCCTTACAAATAGCTGTGAAAAGAAGAGAAGTGAAAAGCAAAGGAGAAAAGGAAAGATATAAGCATCTGAATGCAGAGTTCCAAAGAATAGCAAGAAGAGATAAGAAAGCCTTCCTCAGGGATCAATGCAAAGAAATAAAGGAAAAAAAAACAACAGAATGGGAAAGACTAGAGATCTCTTCAAGAAAATTAGACATACCAAGGGAACATTTCATGCAAAGATGGGCTCGATAAAGGACAGAAATTGTATGGACCTAACAGAAGCAGAAGATATTAAGAAGAGGTAGCAAGAATACACAAAAGAACTGTACAAAAAAGAGCTTCATGACCCAGATAATCACGATGGTGTGATCACTCATCTAGAGACAGACATCCTGGAATGTGAAGTCAAGTGGGCCTTAGAAAGCATCACTACGAACAAAGCTAGTGGAGGTGATGGAATTCCAGTGGAGCTGTTTCAAATCCTGAAAGATGATGCTGTGAAAGTGCTGCACTCAATATGCCAGCAAGTTTGGAAAACTCAGCAGTGGCCACAGGACTGGAAAAGTCCGTTTTCATTCCAATCCCAAAGAAAGGCAATGCCAAAGAATGGCCAAACTACCACACCATTGCACTCATCTCACATGCTAGTAAAGTAATGCTCAAAATTCTCCAAGCCAGGCTTCAGCAATATGTGAACCGTGAACTTCCAGATGTTCAAGCTGGTTCTAGAAAAGGCAGAGGAACCAGAGATCAAATTGCCAACATCCGCTGGATCATGGAAAAAGCAAGAGAGTTCCAGAAAAACATCTATTTCTGCTTTACTGACTATGCCAAAGCCTTTGATTGTGTGGATCACAATAAACTGTGGAATATTCTGAAAGAGATGGGAATACCAGACCACCTGACCTGCCTCTTGAGAAACCTATATGCAGGTCAGGAAGCAACAGTTAGAACTGGATATGGAACAACAGACTGGTTCCAAATAGAAAAGGAGTACGTCAAGGCTGTATATTGTCACCCTGCTTATTTAACTTATATGCAGAGTACATCATGAGAAACACTTGGCTGGAAAAAGCACAAGCTGGAATCAAGATTGCCGGGAGAAATATCAATAACCTCAGATATGCAGATGACACTACTCTTATGGCAGAAAGTGAAGAGGAACTAAAAAGCCTCTTGATGAAAGTGAAAGAGGAGAGTGAAAAAGTTGGCTTAAAGCTCAACATTCAGAAAAGGAAGATCATGGCATCTGGTCCTATTGCTTCATGGGAAATAGATGGGGAAGCAGTGGAAACAGTGTCAGACTATTTGTTTGGGGCTCCAAAATCATTGTAGATGGTGCCTACAGCCATGAAATTAAAAGACGCTTACTCCTTGGAAGAAAAGTTATGACCAACCTAGATAGCATATTGAAAAGCAGAGACATTACTTTGCCAACAAAGATCTGTCTAGTCAAAGCTATGTTTTTTCCAGTGGTCATGTATGGATGTGAGAGTTGGACTGTGAAGAAAGCTGAGCACTGAAGAATTGATGCCTTTGAACTGTGGTGTTGGAGAAGACTCTTGAGAGTCCCTTGGAGTGCAAGGAGATCCAACCAGTCCATTCTAAAGGAGATCAGCCCTGGGTGTTCTTTGGAAGGACTGATGCTAAAGCTGAAACTTTGGCCACCTCATGCGAAGAGTTGACTCATTGGAAAAGACTCTAATGCTGGGAGGGATTGGGGGCAGGAGGAGAAGGGGACGACCGAGGATGAGATGGCTGGATGGCATCACGGACTCGATGGACGTGAGTCTGAGTTAACTCTCTGTGATGGACAGGGAGGCCTGGCGTGATGCGATTCATAGGGTTGGCAAAGAGTCGGACACGACTGAGCGTCTGAACTGAACTGAACTGAATGGGAGGACGTGCCAGAACCTCACTTACAGTTAACTAGTCTTTGTACATAAGCCTAAAATTTGCTTAATTAATTTCTTAGTGAAAGTGAAGTTGCTCTGTTGTGTCCGACTCTGAGACCCCATGGACTGTAGCCTACCTAGCTTCTCAGTCTGTGGGATTTTCCAGGCAAGAGTATTGGAGTGGGCTGCCAGGTAGGACAGGTTAAAAGCACCAAAAAAATGCCACGAATTCCTTATGGACAGGAAGCCCAAAACAACAAGAGTAGAAAGCTGAACAAACTATTCAGGTGAGATACAAGAGCAAAGTAGCGTTCTAAAACATCTTGGCTCTTTAGGGTTTTCTATGTAGAGTATCATGTCATCTGCAAACAGTGAGAGTTTACTTCTTTTCCTATTTGGATTCCTTTTATTTCTTTTTCTGCTCTGATTGCTGTGGCCAAAACTTCCAAAACTATGTTGAATAGTAGTGGTGAGAGTGGGCACCCTTGTCTTGTTCCTGACTTTAGGGGAAATGCTTTCAATTTTTCACCATTGAGGATTATGTTTGCTGTGGGTTTGTCCTATATAGCTTTTTATGTTGAGGTATGTTCCTTCTATTCCTGCTTTCTGGAGAGTTTTAATCATAAATGGATGTTGAATTTTGTCAAAGGCTTTCTCTGCATCTATTGCGATAATCATACGGCTTTTATTTTTTCAATTTGTTAATGTGGTGTATTACATCGATTGATTTGTGGATATTGAAGAATCCTTGCATCCCTGGGATAAAGCCCACTTGGTCATAGTGTATGATCTTTTTAATGTGTTGTTAAGTTCTGATTGCTAGAATTTTGTTAAGGATTTTTGCATCTATGTTCATCAGTGATATTGGCCTGTAGTTTTCCTTTTTTGTGGCATCTTTGTCAGGTTTTGGTATTAAGGTGATGGTGGGAGGGGGATTCAGGATGGGGAACACGTGTATACCCGTGGTGGATTCATGTTGATGTATGGCAAAACCAATACAATATTGTAAAGTAATTAGTCTCCAATTAAAATAAATAAATTTAAATTAAAACAAACAAACAAAAAAACATCTCGGCTCCTTCCTTAAGGAGAGAATGTGACTGCACCCTGGGCTACCAAGGAGCTGAGGCTTTGGGACTCCATCTGGTTTTATGGCTTTACTGCCTTCTAGCTGGGTAACACTCAGCATTTTACTTGACTTTTCTGAGCCTCATATTTCTCATCTATGAAACTGAGGAGATCTGCAAAGCTTGGTTGTTATGAGTGATACATTAGCCAGTTAATCATGAAACAGACAATATGATGTCTTACTCACCACATAGGAGTTATCTGTTATCTGTTCCTTTCTCCTTCACTGGAACACTTGGTTTATGGTAAGGACCCCAGGAAAATCTGAAAAGAAGGTAAATAGTATTTAATAGTCCCTGGGGTCTCAAAGAGTGACTAAACACACAGCACAGTCTTTAATAGTGAGTAGTTCAGCTAGTAGGGACATGTTTGATATTTTAGAAGATTTAACCATGAAAGTATCTAATATTAAAGAAATGAGGACTATTTTAAAAAGATAAAATCATTATATGAGACATTAGATAATGTGGCAAGAGTCTGACATTAAATCACAGAAATCCGTTACTAGTGTGTCTTAATGTGTTAGATATTTATTAATGAGGTAAAAAGCTCAGCTCTGTCTTGAAACAATAAAGCAGTTCTCATCTCACTTAGTTCCCATGAGTACCTTCAAACAGGATATTGTCAAGGGCCCATTTTATCTTATTTTTAAATTAATTTTTTATTGGTGTATACTTGCTTTACATTGCTGTGTTAGTTTCTGCTGTACAGCAAAGTGAATCAGCTATACACATACATATCCTCTCTTTTTTGGATTTCCTTCCTTTTTAGGGCACCACAGAGCACTGGGTAGAGTTCCCTGTGCTGTACAGTAGGTTCTCGTTAGTTATCTATTTTATCCAGAGTATCAATAGTACATATATGTCAATCCCAATCTCCCAATTCATCCCTAGCCCCTTTCCCTCCTGAAGGACACATTTTAAAGGTAAGAAAACTGAGGTTGGGAACAGTGACAAGAATTTGATCATGGCAGTAGAACCAGGATTGAGTCTCAGCCCTGGCAGACTCTAATGCGTGTAAGACAGGGTTGGTATAAACCCCCTACAACCCTCCAAGGGATAAGAGGGTGCGATGGAGGCCATGTTGGGGATTTTCTTTTCCTTCCAACACCATACAAGGTAGGAGTTGCCCATAGGAGGTGTACCCCTGCCTGCTTTATGCCCACCCCAGATTAACATACACTTGCTGCTGGTCCCCTTCTTAGGAGAGGGCTATGAGTTCTTAGAGGCAGAGGTGGACAGATTTTACTTGAGTGCTTTAATTTTTTAATTTAAATGAATTTCTAATAAAAAGTTTAAAAATTCTAATAAAAGGTCTGTCCTTCATCAAAGGAATAGATGCACTTTGTGTAAAAAGGCTAAATGGAGAGGGGAAAAAAAAATCAAACCCAATTCTAACAACTGCTCTTAAGCTCTGATATCTGTCATATATCAGTTCCTCATGTCTGACTCTTTGTGACTCCACAGACTGTAGCCTGCCAGGCTCCTCTGTCCCCTGGATTTTTCAGGCAAGAATATTGGAGTGGGTTGCCATTTTCCTCCTCCAGGGGATCTTTCCAACCCAGGAACTGAGCAGATGTCTCCGTGTCTCCTGCATTGCAGACAAATTTTTTACCTGTTGAGACATCAGAGAAGCCCTAATTTCTGGACGTGAAGGTATTTTTATTTCTAGCATTTTTTTTTTTTTTTTTTTTTTGGCATCTGTGGACCTTTGTTTTGTACTACTGAGATTTCCCTGACTAAAATTTCCCAGGTGGCACTCGTGGTAAAGAACCTGACTGCCAATGCAGGAGACGTAAGAGGTGCAGGTTTGATCCGGGATTGGGAAGATCCCCTGGAGGAGAGCATCGCAACTCACTCCAGTATTCTTTCTTACCTGGAGAATCCCATGGGCAGAGAAACCTGGAAGGCTTACAGTCCATAGGGTGATAAAGAGTCGACACTGCTAAAGTGACTCAGCACACAGCACACGTGTAATTTTGAGTGTTGAGTTTTCCCTCCCAAACATTATGTCATAACCATTTTTCCATGTAGAAATATGAAAGAATTTTAATTCATTTTAATTACTAAGTTGTTTCCTTTTCTTTATTAAACACTACTTTCATAAACCCTGTGAACATAAATATCTTCATTTCATGTATTTTTCCCTCTTAGCTAGTATTCTACAACTGGAATTACTGAATCAAAGAGTCAAAGTGTATTTAAGGCTTTTGATATATTCATGAGCTGTGCCTATAACAATTTGTATTCTCCCCAGTCAAGAGTGCCAGTGCTCATCTCAGAATTAAGCACTAGATTTTAAATCATTCTGTAGATTCTGTAGATGAGAAACATGTAGTTATCTGCGTTTGCATTTTCTTGATGACTTGTGAGGTTGAATATGCTGTCATAGGCACATTTACATATTATGTGTTCTTTTAGGTGAGTATATTTTTCATACTATTTCCAAATTCAGAGAGGGAGCTAATATTTTTCTTATTATCTGAACTCTTAACACACAAAAGGCGGCAGCAATACTTTTTCATGTATATTGCAAATATTGTCTTCTTGGGTCTTTTTCTGGTTCTTCCTCATCGGCATAGAAATAGTTTGACTTAGGTGATTGGCAAGTTGGCAACTTTTCAGGAAAGCAGGCTGTGGCTCTGTATATTTTAAGAGTAGTGGAGAGAAGGGGTTTGGTTCAGTAATGCTGCCACAGTTTGAGTATTGAGGAGAGTGGAGAGCAGCATGGAAAAGGCAGTGCCCAGAGAAGCACAGACAGACCTAGGGCGGTACACCCCGCCACCACACACACTTCCCCAGTAAACCCACCCCTTCTCCACTAGCACACAGGTCTTTCCAAGGAGGAGCGTTGGTGAGGAGGTATGAAGTCTGAGAGGGAGAGAACCTGATGTTGGTTGCTGACGCTGACCTGCTAGCCCACTTTGATCTAGACTGCTGAAGGCTGGCTCTCAGTTTACCAGGTAGAGAGGAGGGTACCCCAAGTTCAAAGTCAGTGAGACTGTGAGACCTCGAGCCACAGTCCATGCCCCTGACTTACAGGGAACCTCATCCAAGGGCAGATCTTGAAGCATTTGTAATGGTCTGTCTCTGACAGATTATAATCTGAACCTAGGGGAAATGGACTGCATAGAAACCCAGCAGAAACACCAGGTCGTCTGAGATAGTTTGAAGCTACCATAGGCAAAAATCTCATGCAGCGGGGGACAGCTCTAATGTCAATTTATTAGGAGCTAGGATTGAAATGAGCCAGGAAGCTTCATGCTGGGAAAACAAACAAACAAACAAAAACCAAACAGAAGCAAAATAAATAAACAAACCCGAAACCAACCAAACAAAGAAACCAAACAAACAGGAAGAGCACAGAAAAATGTGGGGGTGGAGCTGGCTGGAATCTTAGAAGAGCCTGGGTAAACGGCATAGCCTGGAGGTCAGCCTGGGTGGTTCCCACACAGAGGGGAATGTGTGGATTTTCAGGGAAACACATCCCCGGAAGGCATAGGATTATGTAGATAGAGACAATTTCCTGAAGACACAGGATGTGCCAGACCTGATGGTATGCTGAGGACTCTCATATGTGATTATTGCTAATGTCATAGTGTCCTTACAAGGCAGGAGGTGCTTTATTTTTGTTTGTTTTTCCTTTCTATCTTTTTCATTTCACAAGAGGGGAAACCGGGCACCAGAGAGGTGAAGGAACTGCTGAGGTTCATGCAACTCCTCAGTGAAGGCTCTGCTGTGGGGGAAGGGCTGTCAGTTCACTCTCTTAGGACCCTTCCTGCTCAGCCTGTGTTCCTTGGTGATTCACTGGTTTCCTGCTCAGCTTGATAAGATTATTCATACCTGAGGAAAGAGGCAAAAAGTTGCTGGACAAATTTCCACTGGGTCCCCTCAGAACATAGGGAAATAGAATTTTCCAGCATTTAGTGAATTACAAAGTTCCAGGGAGCCCTTTCTGGGTCACAGCCCTTTCCTCTGGATTTAAGTTTGGATATAACTGACCTAAAAAATGGCTTCTCCAGCTTCTCCCAGCTGAGCTCTTGGCCCAACAAAGGAAGAGTCAGCTTCCTCCTCTTTTATTGTCTTGGGCCCAAGACGAGGGAGGAATTCTCGGCATGGAGTCTGTGACTGGGAAGATGGAGTGGTGATTCTATTTGCTGTGCGCTCCACTTATTTCATGCCAGAGCAATGTCCCTAGTAAGGAAGGACCAGGATTGGGAATGTGGTGGTATGATTTCTCATTTGTGGGTCACCACTTGCCACTTTGCCAAGTGTCTTTGCCTCCAAGGTTTTCTCATGTGCTAAGTGGGGTTAATGATGCCTCCATCTGGTGTGCTTCTAGCGAGCTGTTGCAGGACCCCCTTGGAAGCTCACACATTCATTAAGATGATAAAGGTACAGGCTTCACAACACTGTAGAAAAAGTTTAAAATATCATGTGAATAAACACACACAGACATAAATGTGTGTCATGATCTCCACCAGATATAACTGGTCCACCTCCAGATGATAATGGTAATGGCAAGGCCATGTGGATGTGAGTGTCTAGTTATTATAAGTTTCTGCAGGTGGGCGGCTCTACACAATAAAATTAGTGTATTTCATACTCTCTCACTTTCGATAGCCCATTACAATTATATGAAAGGAATAATAAAAGAAATTAGTTTCCATGTTGCAAAAAGTCAGACATGACTTAGCGACCCAGGTCTCCTGTATTAGAGGCAGACAGATGCTTTAACCTCTGAGCCACCAGGGAAGCCCATAACTGAAGAACAGTAACAACAATTATAAATAGAATGAATAAATAACAAGGTCCTATTATATAGCATATGGAACTATATTCAGTATCCTGTAGTAAATCTTAATGGAAAAGAATAGGAAAGTAATGTATGTATATACAAAGGGCTTCCCCTGGTGGCTCAGTGGTAAAGAATCTGCCTGCAATGCAGGAGCTGCAAGTGACGCAGGTTTAACTGGGTTGGGAAGATCCCCTAGAGGAGGGCATGGCAACCCTCTCAAGTATTCTTGCCTGGAGAATCCCATGGACAGAGGCGCTTGGCAAGCCTGGCAGGCTACAATCCATAGGGACACAAAGAGTCGGACATGACTGAAGAGATTTAGCATGCATGCATACGTATATACATGTATATATACACACATGCGTATACATGTATATATACATAATGGAAAATAATATGTATACAAATATATATATACATATAATCTTAATGGAAAAGAATATGAAAAGAATGTATATTATATGGCTTCCCTGGTGGCTAATTGGTAAAGCATCCACCTGCCATAGCAGGAGACACAGGTTTAATCCTTGGATCAGGAATATCCCCTGGAGAAGGAAATGGCAGCCCACTCCAGTATTTTTGCCTGGGAAATCCCCTGATCAGAGGAGCATGATGGGTTACAGTCCATGAGGTTACAAAGAGTCACTCACAACTGAACACACACGCACACACACACATATAACTGAATCTCTTTCCTGTACACCAGAAATGAATACAACATTATAAACCAAGTGTACTTCAATAAAAATAAAAAAATTTAACTTCCAAAGAGAAGATGCTTTAAGGAGAGCCTTCAGCATGTAAGAGATTTCAATAACTGTGGGAAAATGGATAGGGTGTGAAGCATGCTGAGTAGAGGAAATAGGGAAACAAAGGCTCCAGCTCTGGGGGAGGCCGATGGGTTAGCCATGGGGAGTGAGTGGGGTGCGGAGGGTACCATTAAGTCTTTCAGAGACACAGAGGTTTAGGCTCAGTGTCAGCAGTTGGAGGGTGGGAGTTAGAAGTGGGGATGATGGCAAGGAGATGTGTTGAAGATTTGGGGTGGAGGAAACTCCCCTCTCCCATCTTTTGGGAATAAAATGCCAGCCCCCCCACCCACCCCGGCCCCACCCCGGCCCCGCCCCAGAGAAAAACAAGTGGATGTACTTAGGAAACAGAGAAGGCAATGGCACCCCACTCCAGTACTCTTACCTGGAAAATCCCATGGGCGGAGGAGCCTGGTAGGCTGCAGTCCATGGGGTAGCGAAGAGTCGGACACGACTGAGTGACTTCACTTTCACTTTTCACTTTCATGCATTGGAGAGGGAAATGGCCACCCACTCCAGCGTTCTTGCCTGGAGAATCCCAGGGACGGGGGAGCCTGGTGGGCTACCGTCTATGGGGTCTCACAGAGTCGGACACGACTGAAGTGACTTAGCAGTAGCAGTAGGAGTACTTAGGAAAATTAAGAAAACTTGTAAGTGAACCAAGGCTGCTAGTGTGGGAAGGCGCTTTTTTCAGCAAAACTCTCCTCTTTCTGGGATTTGGGGGCACAGAGCCTGTCAGAAAATTCCTCTTCCACATACTCTAAAGCAGAGATGGTGTAATTTAGAAACATGGATCTTCCAGTCAGATTTTTCCTCCCAAAGAAAGGCTGATTAGGAAACAGAAGGATTCAGACAATAAAAGAGGAAGTTCTTAACAACACTTTAGAATAGTCAGCCTGGTCTTTCATTTTGAAATGTTGATAGACAACAGTGTATGACAACCAAGTCACGTACAAGAACCAGAACATGGGAGAAAAGAGCCAAGTCGAAAAGAAAAAAAACAGAAAAGAAAGAAACTAATGTCAGTTAAAGAAACAGAAATAAATAAGAAACTAACTTAAAGTGAAGAAAAAAAAGCAGAATTGTAATATGCTCAAAGACTTGGGAAAATATTAAAACTATAAAATAAGAATAATGTGCTATGAAAAAGGAAAAGCAAATAACCAGAAAGAATTATTGGAAATTAATAATATGCTGGCTGAAGTGAAAAATTCAATGAAAAAGTTGAAAGTTAAAACTAAAATTAAAGATAAAGTTAAATCTATACTTGGGGCAAAACAAAAGAAAAAAAGATGAGAGATGACCTAAGAGGTCCAACTAGAATTAATTTCTAGAAGAGAGAACAGAGAAGATGGAAGTGGGGAGAAATACATATAAATTACTACGACACAAAGAAGGGAGGAGGAAATAGTTTGGAGCTCAATCAAGAATGTGGGTCTTCAGACTGGAAGGGATGAATTTTAAAAATGCATATATCTCTGTTATATAGCTTCAGAGCAACAATGCTGAAGAGGAATTTTTAACAGCTTTCAGAGACCAGCGAGTGGAGGGTGGGCAGCAGGGGCACATTCTATAGAAGAATAAAATCAGACTGGCATCAGAACTCACATCACTAGTACAGGATGCTAGAAGACTGTTAGGCAGTGCTTTCAAAGTTCAGGGGGTCAAGATGCCCTTGAACCTTTCATCTTGCTACTGACTGAAAGAGCAATTGGACTGTGAGAGAAGAATAAAGATATCTATGGATACACACAGACTCAAAACATTTAGCTCTTAAACACAGAATAAAGCTCTTGAAGGATAAAATTTGCTGGAACAAGGGAGGATGCCAATGCAGAGGAGCCCTGGGATCCAGGCGACAGTTGGTGTGGCTGGAGGGTAGGGAAGTTCAGAGGTGTTTCTTTCCTTCTAGGGGTTGGTGAACCTCAGAAGGGGTGATTCTGTAGATGACAAGATGCCTGATTGGCTGGATACACCTGAAAATATGGTGAGAGTGCATACATAGCTTCTCCACATTGTAAAAAACATTGTTGGCTATAACCCCAGGAAAACAAACAAAAATCTGCACAAATAAGTCATGGCCCAAATATGAAGCACACTAAAATATGGCATCACTTGGGGCCATTTGTGGAAAGTGAGAAAAGATCACTCATTTTGCCACAAGTCTGGGGAGATTCTCTTTTGGGAAATGCTGGCAAAAAGATGTCAGACCCCAAGAACAGGAGATACAAACCTCCCACACCATCAGGCTCTTCAGTGGAAATCATTCTGTGGCTACCACACACAGGCACTATTAATTGGTATTCAGATTCAAAATAAACCTGTAGTGGGAAAAAAAAAAACAACACCATGGAAGATAGTTGGGGTCAGGGCACAGACTGCAATTTTTTATAACATTTTGCAAGTCCAGGTCCATCAGTGATGGAGATGGAGGGGAAGGATGCTTTTATTCTTGACTGACAGAGAGAGCATAGAGGTGTGGATGGCATTTGATGGCAGATGTGCTCCCTATATATCTCATTAAAAGTTGCAAAAATAACCAACCAAGAGAATACCAAACATAATGATGCAACTATTCGATTTTTGGAGAAAAGGGGGAAAGGAAGTGGGGGTGGTGCCAGAGTGCTCACCTGCCATTGTTCTCAGGACCCTGGAGTGACAATGATGAAACACATGGACTTACAGAGAATTTTGAGGGTGGACTGGGTTAAAGGTCTGGTCTCACTCCACCTGCCTCATGTGAGGGCTTTCTTTGACTGAACCTAAATGCAACCTCCACTGATCAGTCCTTACCAGCAGTGTCCTTCCCCTGGGCATGAGTAGTAGGAGAATGGATCTGGGATGGGATAAATGAAGAGTAATGTCCATGAAAAGTCTGAAGTTGGCAACTCAAAAACTAAGATAATTAGTATTAATATATTATCTAGAAAAATGAATTAACCCACTAGAGAACTCCTATTAGTGATGGCAGAAGAGTCTTTGGAGAGCCCACTTATGGGTAGGGGAGTATGTGGTGGAAGAGGGTTGCTTTTAAAACAAAAGCCCTCTGCAGTAGAATTTGAATCATGGTTTGTTTTTTTTTGTTTGTTTGTTTTTAATTTTTGAAGAACACTTGGGAAAACCTAAAATATAAAAAACAACAACAACAACAAAAAAAAAACAAACCACTTTCAGCTGGCTGAGAAAATGGACTTGTTTTAGCAAGATGAAAGTTAGCAGCAACTAGCTTGAGTCTCTGAATTTGTTTCAGTAAAAAATGCATGGATATACCAAGGAGGCGTAACTTAGCTTGTTATCCCAGGCTAAACTCTACATGATTTAAGGGGTATGTGTCAAGGAAGGGAGATATCAATTCTGTTATCTCTTTGAAGGACTGGTCATGAGTCTCCCCAGCCCCCAAGCAATTCCAGATGAAACTCTAAATTGAAATGGTTACCCACCTTGTCCCAAAGGAATATCCAGGTGGATACACTGTGCATTCCTGCTTGCTTGCATGCTAAGTTGCTTAAGTCATGTCCTACTCTTTGTAACCCCATGGACTATAGCCTGCCAGGCCCCTCTGTCCATAGGATTCTTCAGGCAAGTGAGTTGCCATACCCTCCTCCAGGGGATCTTCCTGACCCAGGGATGAAACCCACATCTCTTAGGTCTCTTGCTTTGGCAGATGGGTTCTTTACCACATGGGAAGCACCACATGGGAAGCCCTTGCTTGCTTGAGTCATCACCCAAAGTTCAAACATTCTAATGTCTTCATCCCACTCTGCTCTAAATCCTTAACTTTACTTTATTGCACATCCCTTCTGATTCTCCAACCCTTTCACACGAGCACTCCAAAACTTGCAGTCCTACTGGCCTATTTCCCTGTGTTTTGTAACTTTTTGTTAAATGTTACCTTTAGGATCCTGGCTTTTTTAAGGACATTTACCCCTCTTTAATCCGCTCAAGTCAATATACAATGGAATATCACTCAGCCATGAAAAGGAACAATACTGGGTCATTTATAAAGATGTGGATGGACCTACAGTCTGTCATACAGAGTGAAATAAGTCCAAAAGAGAAAAAACAAATATTGTATGTTAATGCAAATATATGGAATCTAAAAAAATTGTAGGTTCTGTCGCTCAGTCGTGTCCGACTCTTTGCGACTCCATGAATTGCAGCACGCCAGGCCTCCCTGTCCATCACCAACTCTCAGAGTTCACTCAGACTCATGTCCATCGAGTCCGTGATGCCATCCAGCCATCTCATCCTCTGTCGTTCCCTTCTACTCTTGCCCCCAATCCTTCCCAGCATCAGAGTCTTTTCCAATGAGTCAACTCTTCCCATGAGGTGGCCAAAGTACTGGAGTTTCAGCTTTAGCATCAGTGAACACCCAGGACTGATCTTTAGAATGGACTGTTTGGATCTCCTTGTAGTCCAAGGAACTCTCAAGAGTCTTCTCCAACACTACTGTTCAAAGGCATCAATTCTTCAGCGTTCAGCCTTCTTCACAGTCCAACTCTCATATCCATACATGACCACTGGAAAAACCATAGCCTTGACAAGATGGACCTTTGTTGGCAAAGTAATGTCTCTGCTTTTGAATATTCTATCTAGGTTGGTCATAACTTTTCTTCCAAGGAGTAAACGTCTTTTCATTTCATGGCTACAATCACCATCTGCAATAATTTTGGAGCCCCCAAAATAAAGTCTGACACTGTTTCCACTGTTTCCCCATCTATTTCCCATGAAGTGATGGGACCAGATGCCATGATCTTCGTTTTCTGAATGTTGAGCTTTAAGCCAACTTTTTCACACTCCTCTTTCACTTTCATCAAGAAGCTTTTTAGCTCCTCTTCACTTTCTGCCATAAGGGTAGTGTCACCTGCATATCTGAGGTTATTGAAATTTTTCCCGGCAATCTTGATTCCAGCTTATGCTTCTTCCAGCCCAGCATTTCTCATGATGTACTCTACATATAAGTTAAGTAAGCAGGGTGACAATATACAGCCTTGATGTACTCCTTTTCCTATTTGGAACCAGTCTGTTGTTCCATGTCCAGTTGTAACTGTTGCTTCCCGACCTGCATTTAGGTTTCTCAAGAGGCAGGTCAGGTGGTCTGGTATTCCCATCTCTTGAAGAATTTTCCACAATTTATTGTGATTCACACAGTCAAAGGCTTTGGCATAGTCAATAAATCAGAAATAGATTTTTCCTGGAACTCTCTTTCTTTTTTGATGATCCCTCGGATGTTGGCAATTTGGTCTCTGGTTCCTCTGTCTTTTCTAAAACCAGCTTGAACATCTGGAAGTTTACAGTTCACGTATTGCTGAAGCCTGGCTTGGAGAATTTTGAGCATTACTTTCCTAGCATGTGAGATGAGTGCAATTGTGTGGTAGTTTGAGCGTTCTTTGGCATTGCCTTTCTTTGGGATTGGAATGAAAAACTGACCTTTTCTAAATCCTGTGGCCACTGCTGAGTTTTCCAAATTTGCTGGCATATTGAATGATGCACTTTCACAGCATCATCTTTCAGGATTTGAAATAGCTCCACTGGAATTCCATCACCTCCACTAGCTTTGTTCATAGTGATGCTTTCTAAGGCCCACTTGACTTCACATTCTAGGATGTCTGGCTCTAGGTGAGTGATCACATCATCGTGATTATCTGGGTCATGAAGCTCTTTTTTGTACAGTTCTCCCGTGTATTCTTGCCACCTCTTCTTAATATCTTCTGCTTCTGTTAGGTCCATACCATTTCTGTCCTTTATTGAGCCCATCTTTGCGTGAAATGTTCCCTTGGTATCTCTAATTTTTTTGAAGAGATCTCTAGTCTTTCCAATTCTGTTGTTTTCCTCTGTTTCTTTGCATTGATTGCTGAGGAAGGCTTTCTTATCTCTCCTTGCTATTCTTTGGAACTCTGCATTCAAATGGGAATATCGTTCCTTTTCTCCTTTTCTTTTAGCTTCTCTTCACAGCTATTCGTAATCCTTTTCTTTTAGCTTCTCTTCACAGCTATTCGTAAGACCCACTCAGAGAGCCATTTTACTTTTTTGCATTTCTTTTCCATGGAGATGGTCTTGATCCCTGTTTCCTGTAGGATGTCACGAACTTCCGTCCAATGTTCATCAGGCACTCTGTCTATCAGATCTAATCCCTTAAATCTATTTCTCACTTCCACTGTATAATCATAAGGGATTTGATTTAGGTCATACCTGAACGGTCTAGTGGTTTTCTCTACTTTCTTCCATTTAAATCTGAATTTGGCAATAAGGAGTTAATGATCTTAGCCACAGTCAGCTCCCGGTCTTGGTTTTGCTGACTGTATAGAGCTTCTCCATCTTTGGCTGCATAGAATATAATCAATCTGATTTCGGTGTTGACCATCTGGTGATGTCCATGTGTAGAGTCTTCTCTTGAGTTGTTGGAAGAGGGTATTTGCTATGACCAGTGCATTCCCTTGGCAAAACTCTGTTAGCCTTTGCCTTGTTTCGTTTCGTATTCCAAGGCCAAATTTGGCTGTTACTCCAGGTGTTTCTTGACTTCCTACTTTTGCATGCTAGTCCCCTATTATGAAAAGGACATCTTTTTTGGGTGTTAGTTCTAAAAGGTCTTGTAGTTCTTCATAGAACCATTTAACTTCAGCTTCTTCAGCATTACTGATTGGGGCAGAGACTTGGATTACCGTGATATTGAATGGTTTGTCTTGGAAACGAACAGAGATCATTCCTTCATTTTTGAGACTGCATCCAAGTACTGCATTTTGGACTCTTTTGTTGACCATGATAGCTACTCCATTTCTTCTAAGGGATTTCTGCCCACAGTAGTAGATATAATGGTCATCTGAGTTAAATTTACCCATTCCAGTCCATTTTTGTTTGCTGATTCCTAGAATGTCAACGTTCACTCTTGCCATCTCCTATTTGACCACTTCTAACTTGCTTTGATTCATGGACCTAACATTCCAAGTTAGATAAACCTATTTGCAGGGCAGGAATTGAGATGCAGATGAAGAAAAAGGATATGTGGATGCAGTGGGGGTAGGGAGGATGGGGTGAATTAAGAAATCAGGATTAACATATACTATTATGTGTGAAATAGATAACTAGTGGGAAGCTGCTGTATAGCACAGGCAGCTCAACCTGGTGCTCTGTGATGACCTAGATGAATGGGATAGGAGTGGTTGGGAGGGAGGTCCAAGAGGGAGGGGGATATATATATATATATATATTTACACACACACACATATAGCTAATTCATGTTGTTGTACAGTTGAAACTAACATAACATTGTAAAGCAACTATACTCCAACAAAAAAGATTAAAAATATCATTCTTTACTTATATACCTATATGTATGTCTATGCCTATATCTGTATCCATATCAACCACATCTCAAAGTTCAAAGAGTTTGTCATTCAGTTGTGTCTGACTCTTCGTGACCCCATGGACTGTAGCCCACCTGGCTCCTCTGTCTATGGGATTCTCCAGGCAAGAATACTGGAATGGGTAGCCATTTCCTTCTCCAGGGGATCTTCCTGACCCAGGGATTGAACCTGGGTCTCCTGCATTGCACACTGATTCTTTACTGTCTGAGCCACCCTCTATATCTTATATCTATACTTGGGAAGATTGCTTTCCATTGCCACTAGCAGTGTATGGAGACACTAGTTCTTCTAAACACTTGGTATTTTGAATCTTTTAAATTTAGGTGTTTTTTTTTTTTTTTTATGTGTAGGACTTTTTCATCAATCAATCAATCAGAGAAGATGGTCAGTAGAACTGAGCACCCTAAGAAGCTGGAATGTGTTCATGGGCAATTAGATTGCTAGAACGAGGCTTGCCATCTATCTCTGGCATGGACTTTGTGACATTGAACTAGATACTTTCTCTCTTTGATCTGGAGCTTTCTCATATATAGTATGAGCATAGCAAGTCCTACCTGAGAGATCTGTGGTGAGAATTAAAAATAATACACACACACACACGTACGTATAAGGCAAGGACATACCGGATACTCAATAAATGATGGCCCTTTTTATTTTATCTTTGCTCTGGGTGGTAGAAGTCACCAAAACATACAAATCAGGCAGAGCTCCAAGGAACTGTGAGGAGGCAGCAGGGACCTTGAGAGTTAAATTTGGAATGAATACCCTCACCCTCCCCTGTGATAGCTTGTAATATTATCTAACAAATATTTCTTCTTCTCTTCCCCAGCATGAACCCAGTGTGACGCCCTGCCCTGTGGGCCATGAGGTTTGTTTTGGCCAATGGAATGTGAGTGAACATGACCTCAGCCACATCCTGGCAGAAGCTTGGAATGTGTCTGCATAGTTTGACTTGGCCTCTGGTCCTTCAGTCCTCCACCATGGGATGAGTATGCTCTGGGCAGCTGCTGTTTCCTTAGCCTGAGCTGTGCTTCTGGAAGCCTCACTGATGCCTTGCTTCAGCTGTGCATGATTGCTGAGAATTGCTGGCAATGTTGGCAGTCTAAGATGTATCAGGATTTCAGTGTCCATGGAAATAATAAAAATAATAGACATAATAGATTTTACTTACAGATAGAAATTAATATGACAGTGGACATATACTCTGATATTTATCTTGGAGGCTGTTAGTACTTGTTTTCTCAGAAACACAAAACAATAGATACAAAAGATCAGTCTGCTTTGAAAAGAGGAAAAACAGCTAAAGCAAATCGCACCCTTTTAGTTATAGTTTTCTCTGTACTGATAAAACTTAAAAGAGTAGAAATAAACTCTACAGAAGTGGAATCTTAGAGAAAGAAATAAGCTAGAAAAGAATGTAGAAATATTTGCAGAAGAGTAAACTTTGGCTATCATCTAGTGCCACCTGTCATCTATATATAAGGAAAGGGTTAATATTAGAAGCTGCTATCCTCCCATCTACTCACCTATGGGTCTATCCATGTATTCGATAGCCTTTCACTGATTGTCCATTGTGTGCCAGACACAAAGTATGGAGGAGACAGAGATGAATCAGATACAGAACAGCCATGAGAAAAAACAGAGACAAACCGTGGAAACACTCGACCAGAAATTCCCACATGATGCTCCAAATTCTACCTAGATATCTGGGCAAGGCTTCTTCTTTGGGAAGCTGGAGCAGCGTGGACAGTGTTTTCACATGATGTTCAGACCCTTTGAGACTAAGTCTTGTAGTCCTTCCCAAGCCCCACAGCAGTTGGCACTGTGGAGCACACAGAGATGGCAGGTGATTGAAAATACTTGGTGTGAACTTAGTGGAATCTTCTCCCATCAGTATCTAATTTTAGGTGACTAGCACAGCCTTGTGTCTTTACCCAACTGGTTCCATGTTATGACCCTTGACTTACCTGGGCAACACTTTCTGGTCTATGCCTCGTCTGCTCCATTCAGTCATTCTTAAAAAAAAAAAAAAAAATTTCTCTTCTATATAGTGTTTGAGGCACAACAAGTACTATATTCCTTTTTTAAGCTTTAATTTTCTATTTCCTGGAATATATTTATTACCTCTAAATTATTTTGAGAATTATATCAGTTAATATATGTAAATCATTAAGAACAGAATCTTAGCTAATATATCTTTGTGTGCTTTTATGAAAATTTCTGAATGACAGAGTCTTAACCATGGAATTGCTGAATCAAAGAATAAATAAATTTAAACACAGAGAGAGACCTTCCAATTAACAATTTTCACATCAAGTCTGTCACATATGAAAGTCTCATTTTTACCATCATAGATCAATGATGCATTAATTTGTAACAATGCAACGTGTGAGAAACAGTATCTTATTACTATTTTAATTTTTGCATTTCCTTGACTAAAAGTAAGCCTACACATCTTTCAGATCTATTTTTGTATTTGTATGATCTTTGTGAATTTCCTTTTAGGTCTTTTGTCCATTTTTTCCTTTGTGGTGATTCTCTTCATTCTTACTGATTTGTTAAATTCTCTCTATATTGTTAATAACTACCATATCTTGGGCTTCCCAGGTGTTTCAGTGGTAAAGAATCTGCCTGGCAATGCAGAAGATGCGGGTTCCATCCCTGGATTGGGAAGATCCCCTGGAGGAGGGCATGGCAACCCACTCAGTATTCTTGTCGGGAAAGTCCCATGGACAGAGGAGCCTAACAGGCTATTGTGCATATGGCCGGACATGACTGAGTGACTGAACATGCATTATATTTTGGTATGATGGGGGTTGTATAAGGGTATACATATGCAAACATCCATAGAGAAATAACCTTAAGATCTGTATACTTTACATTAGTTATAATCCAGTCAAACATTTTAATTATAGAAAATCAGGCAATAGAGACAGACTCACAGAAAATTCAAGTGCTGGGTTTATCAGACATGAACTCTATAATTATCAGTTCAGTTCAGTTCAGTTCAGTTGCTCGGTCATGTCCGACTCTTTTTGACCCCATGAATTGCAGCACGCCAGGCCTCCCTGTACATCACCAACTCCCAGAGTTCACTCAGACTCATGTCCTTCGAGTCCGTGATGCCATCCAGCCATCTCATCCTCGGTCGTCCCTTTCTCCTCCTGCCCCCAATCCCTCCCAGCATCACAGTCTTTTCCAATGAGTCAACTCTTCTCATGAGGTGGCCAAAGTACTGGAGTTTCAGCTTCAGCATCATTCCTTCCAAAGAAATCCCAGGGTTGATCTCCTTCAGAATGGACTACTTGGATCTCCTTGCAGTCAAGGGACTCTCAAGAATCTTTTCCAACACCACAGTTCAAAAGCATCAATTCTTTGGTGCTCAGCCTTCTTCACAGTCCAACTCTCACATCCATACATGACCATAGGAAAAACCATAGCCTTGACTAGACGGACCTTAGTCAGCAAAGTAATGTCTCTGCTTTTGAATATGCTATCTAAAAAATTAGTGAAAGTGGAGACTTTTCTTATCAAGAAACTAAAGGTAGATTATATGAACATATGAACATTACAGAAGTAAAATAATCTATATTAAAGAACTCAACAGATGAGTTTCACAGCAAATTGGACAAGCTTACAGCAGCATTCAGTTCAGTTCAGTTCAGTTCAGTCACTCAGTCTTGTCCGACTCTTTGCAACCTCATGAATCGAAGCACACCAGGCCTCCCTCTCCATCACCATATCCCGGAGTTCACTCAGACTCACGTCCATTGAGTCAGTGATGCCATCCGGCCATCTCATCCTCTGTTGTCCCCTTCTCCTCCTGCCCCCAATCCCTCCCAGCATCAGAGTCTTTTCCAATGAGTCAACTCTTTGCATGAGGTGGCCAAAGTACTGGAGCTTCAGCTTTAGCATCATTCCTCCCAAAGAAATCCCAGGGTTGATCACCTTCAGAATGGACTGTTTGGATCTCCTTGCAGTCCAAGGGACTCTCAAGAGTCTTCTCCAACACCACAGTTCAAAAACATCAATTCTTTGGCGCTCAGCCTTCTTCACAGTGCAACTCTCACATCCATACATGACCACAGGAAAAACCGTAGCCTTGACTAGACGGACCTTAGTGGGCAAAGTAATGTCTCTGCTTTTGAATATACTATCTAGGTTGGTCATAACTTTTCTTCCAAGGAGTAAACGTCTTTTCATTTCATGGCTGCAGTCACCATCTGCAGTGATTTTGGAGCCCCCAAAAATAAAGTCTGACACTGTTTCCACTGTTTCCCCATCTATTTCCCATTAAGTGATGGGACCGGATGCCATGATCTTTGTTTTCTGAATGTTGAGCTTTAAGCCAACTTTTTCACTCTCCTCTTTCACTTTCATCAAGAGGCTTTTTAGCTCCTCTTCACTTTCTGCTATAAGGGTAGTGTCATCTGCATATCTGAGGTTATTGATATTTCTTCCAGCAATCTTGATTCCAGCTTGTGTTTCTTCCAGCCCAGCATTTCTCATGATGTACTCTGCATAGAAGTTAAATAAGCAGGGTGACAATATACAGCCTTGACGTACTCCTTTTCCTATTTGGAACCAGTCTGTTGTTCCATGTCCAGTTCTAACTGTTGCTTCCTGACCTGCATACAGATTTCTCAAGAGGCAGGTTAGGTGGTCTGGTATTCCCATCTCTTTCAGAATTTTCCATAGTTTATTGTGATCCACACAGTCAAAGGCTTTGGCACAGTCAATAAAGCAGAAATAGATGTTTTTCTGGAACTCTCTTGCTTTTTCCATGATCCAGCCGATGTTGGCAATTTGATCTCTGGTTCCTCTGCCTTTTCTAAAACCAGCTTGAACATCAGGGAGTTCATGGTTCACATATTGCTGAAGCCTGGCTTGGAGAATTTTGAGCATTACTTTACTAGCATGTGAGATGAGTGCAATTGTGTGGTAGTTTGAGCGTTCTTTGGCATTGCCTTTCTTTGGAATTGGAATGAAAACTGACCTTTTCCAGTCCTGTGGCCACTGCCGAGTTTTCCAAACTTGCTGGCATATTGAGTGCAGCACTTTCACAGCATCATCTTTCAGGATTTGAAACAGCTCCACTGGAATTCCATCACCTCCACTAGCTTTGTTCGTAGTGATGCTTTGTAAGGCCCACTTGACTTCACATTCCAAGATGTCTGCATTAATAGGCTGGAAATCAGGTCAGTAGAAAATGAAGAGCATGGAGGAAAAAAAAGATGGAAAATACAGAAAAAGAATTTGAGCCATATGGAGCCTGATGAAAATATATAACCAAGAACTGTAATTGAAGTTCCAGTGGGAGAAGAGAATTAAATGGTATAGAAGATTTACTTGAAAAATCATGGTTGATAATTTTCTCCAAATGACAAAAGACATTAAGTTACAGTTTCAAAAAAATGTTATAAACCTTAAGCAAAATAAGTGCTAGAAATAAACCTATATCTAAGGCCATCCGAGGAAAACCGGTAAGAAAAAAAGACAGAGAATTCTAAAAGTAGTTAAAGAAAAAGGACATGTCTCCTTCCAAGGAGCAACGATGAGACTGAAAACTGACTTTCTTAGTGGGGTTAAACTAGATTTTCTTTTTGTCTGTGTACACTTTACATGATCAGCAGAAACTAATATAAAGCTACTATTTAGGGGAAAATCCAGGTATAGTGGCTAGTACTATATTCCAGTGATATGGCTTTTCTTTGAAATAATTTTCCACATTATCCCAACTTTGTAGATTGTCTGTAGATTCAATTTATATAAAGTCTAAAAATAACAAATGCTGGAAGGGGTACAGAGAGAAGGGAGCTCTTCTGTACTGTTGGTGGCAATGTAAATTTGTGCAGCCAGTATTGAAAACAGTATGGAGTTTCCTCAAAAAATTAAAAATAGTACAACCATATGATCCAGCAATCCCAATCCTGGGCATACATCAGGACAAAACTAGAATTCAAAAAGATACATGTATCCCTTCATTCATAGCAGCACTGTTCACAATGGCCTAGATGTTGAAACAACTTAAATGTCCATTGACAGATGAATGGATAAAAAAAGATATGGTACACATATACAATACTATTTAGGCATAGAAAAGAATGAAATGATGCAATTTGCTGCACCATAGGTGGACCTAGAAATTATTACACTAAGTGAAGCAGGGAAGAAAGAGAAAGTTATATACTATACAAAGTCACTTATATATGGAATCTAAAACATAACACAAATGAACATATCTACAAAACAGAAACAGACTCACAGACATAGAGAACAGACTTGCGACTGACAATGAGGGTGGGGTGGTGGAAAGATGAATTGGTAGTTTGGGGTTAGCAGATACAAACTATTTTTTATATCAGGGATAAATTACAAGATCCTACTGTGTAACACAGAGAACTATATTCAGTATTCTTGGATAAACCAGAATGGAAAATAATATGAAAAAAATATTTATATATAAGTATAACTAGATCACTTTGCTGTACAACAGAAATCAACACATAATAAATCAACTATACTTTAATAAAGATTGCCGGGAGAAATATCAATAACCTCAGATTTGCAGATGACACCACCCTTATAGCAGAAAGTGAAGAGGAACTCAAAAGCCTCTTGATGAAAGTGAAAGGTGAAGGTGAAGGTGAAGTCACTCAGTCATGTCCGACTCTTTGCGACCCCATGTACTGTAGCCTGCCAGGCTTCTCCATCCATGGGATTCTCCAGGCAAGAATACCAGTGGGTTACCATTTCCTTCTCCAGGGGATCTTCCATACCCAGGAATCGAACCCAGGTCTCCTGCATTGGAGGCAGACGCTTTAACCTCTGAGCCACCAGATATACAGATGACACCACCCTTATGCAGAAAGTGAAGAGGAATAAAAAGCCTCTTGATGAAAGTGAAAGAGGAGAGTGAGAAAGTTGGCTTAAAGCTCAACATTCAGAAAACAAAGATCATGGCATCCGGTCCCATCACTTAATGGGAAATAGATGGGGAAACAGTGGAAACAGTGTCAGACTTTATTTTTGGGGGCTCCAAAATCACTGCAGATGGTGACTGCAGCCATGAAATGAAAAGACGTTTACTCCTTGGAAGAAAAGTTATGACCAACCTAGATAGTATATTCAAAAGCAGAGACATTACTTTGCCCACTAAGGTCCGTCTAGTCAAGGCTACGGTTTTTCCTGTGGTCATGTATGGATGTGAGAGTTGCACTGTGAAGAAGGCTGAGCGCCAAAGAATTGATGTTTTTGAACTGTGGTGTTGGAGAAGACTCTTGAGAGTCCCTTGGACTGCAAGGAGATCCAACCAGTCCATTCTAAAGGAGATCAGTCCTGGGTGTTCTTTGGAAGGACTGATGCTAAAGCCAAAACTCCAGTACTCTGGCCATCTCATGTGAAGAGTTGACTCATTGGAAAAGACTCTGATGCTGGGAGGGATTGGGGGCAGGAGGAGAAGGGGACGACAGAGATGAGATGTCTGGATGGCATCACTGACTCGATAGACGTGAGTTTGAGTGAACTCTGGGAGTTGGTGATGGAGAGGGAGGCCTGGTGTGCTGCGATTCATGGGGTCGCAGAGAGTCAGACATGACTGAGCGACTGAGATGAACTGAACTGAACTGAAATTTAAAAAATCCCAAATGAGTTCCAAGATGTTAAATTGAATAGGAACATTCAAAACTGCAAAAAATAAATAATAATAATAATAAATAATAATAATAATAAGAAACAAAAACAATCGGTCCTCTTTTTCTTTTTCAGAAAGCAAATATATCTAATCAGCCATTCTAGTTTTGATTAAGAAGAAATGGTGGCTTATCCTCTTCCAGGAGGAGTGAAAGATAAGTCTGACAGCAGCTCCTGAGGGCACAAGTTAAATAAGAGTGAGTTTCGAAGGAAAAACTACTTTGAAGGAAAAAGAAATCATTTATTTGGATATATATATAATAGTAGAAAATTTACTAAAACGTTAATAGACTATTTTTACAGCAGTTATACACTTATGGAAAAATAGTACAGAGAGTCTGCAAGCACTTCTATAAGCACTTCTCTCTACAAACAGGTTCCCTGATTATTCATCTCTTGCATTGTTGTTGTACATTTGTTATAATCGATAAACCAGTATCAATACATTTTTAATAAATAAGTTCATATTTTACATAAATTTTTACTCTGTGTGTTGTAGTTTTATGGATTTTGAATAATGTTACTTATCCACCATTATATTATCATACTGAAAAGTTTCTCTAACCTAAAAATTTCTTCTTTTCCACCTATTCATCCATCCATGAACTCCTGACAGCTACTCATGCTTTTTGTCTCAGTAGTTTTACCTTTTCCAGAAACGTCATATGGCTGGGATCGCATTCCCACCAACAGTGCATGAGAGTTCCCTTTTCTCCATACCCTCTCCAGAATTTATTGTTTATAGATTTTTTAATGATGGCCATTCTGACCCATGTGACCTGATACATCATTGTGGTTTTGATTTGCACTTCTCTAATAATGAGTGATGTTGAGTATCTTTTCATATGTTTATTAGCCTTCTGTATGTTTCTTTGGAGATATGTTTGTTTAGGTCTTCTGCCCACTTTTTGATCTGGCTGTTTGTTTTTCTGGTATTGAGCTGTATGAGCTGCTTGTATATTTTGGAGATTAATCCTTTTGTCAGTTGATTCATTTGCTATTATTTTCTCTCATTCTAAAGGTTGTCTTTTCACTTTATTTATAGTTTCCTTCACTGTGCAAAAGCTTTTAAGTTTAATTAGATTACACTTGTTTGTTTTTGTTTTTATTTCCATTATTCTAGGAGGTGGGTCATAGAATATCTTGTTGTGATTTATGTCAAGGAGTGTGCTGCCTATGTTATCCTCTAGGAGCTTTATAGTTTCTGGCCTTATCTCTAAGTCCATAATCCATTTTGAATTTATTTTTATGTTAGGAGGCGTTTTAGTTTCCTTCTTTTACATGTTACTGTCCCATTTTCCCAGCACCACTTATTGAAGAGGCTGTCTTTTCTCCATTGTGTATTCCTGCCTCCTTTGTCAAAGATAAGGTGCCCATTGGTATGTTGATTTGTCTCTGAGCTTTCCAGGGCAGGAATTTGCTGTATGATGCAGGGAGCTCAAACCCAGTGCTCTGTGACAACCTAGCCGGGTGGGAGTTGGGAGCTCCTTCAAGAGGGAGGGGACATATGCATGCCTATGGCTGATTCTTGTTGATGTATGGCAGAAACTAGCACAATATTGTAAAGCAGTTATCCTCCAAGTAAAACTAAAGTAAAAGAAAACAATTGATAATGTCAGTCCTCCACTCATAAGACCTCAGGAGCCTTCTACTGCTTGTGGAAGTTAGCCTAAGCTCTTTGGCCTTGTGTCAGTGGTCACCATATCAGAAAGAGACAAATCTACAGAGCAACACACACTGTGACATTGTGTCATCCCAAGAGCAGGGGCAGCAGTGAACTTGACTACTGACCTACTAAATCTCAGGGTCTAATTCCTGAAGTTTACAGCTGTCTTGGGAAGTTCTGCCTTCTTCTGCCAGATCAGTTTTGTCCTCTGACTGGTTTCCACTGGATCCTCTGATGGATGTAGAAGTTCCATGACAAATACATAAATACCTTCCACTCAATGATATCTCTTTTGCTATTGTACTATGTTTCCTGAAGTGCTAGCTTCAGCTTTCATTCCTTTGGATTAAGGAATGGCTTCTTAACATGCAAATCAAAGTTTACATCAGACTAACACAATTTCACATTGATTAATTAGCTAGAGAAACTGCAGACAAGCACGGTAATATTAAGTAAGTCTTAGTTATCATTACCTCAGTGTGATTCATTTTCTTTAAATGAGGAAAGTGCAGTTTAGAGAAGTTAAGTGATTTGACTAATGCCACTTGGCAATTTGATAACCGAGCTGTGCAATCAGTGCTTTTTAACTTTAAACACTGTGCATGCGTGTGCATTTTCTTTCATTTGTGTTTTCCTTTAGGTGTGTGGTTAATTTCACAGCTTGAGAAAGTGCTGAAAACAGACCATGTAAACATCTTTTTGTTGGATGCAGGGAATTCCCTGTGACTGAAGCAGTGACTTCTTAAAGTTTGCTTCTGAAGCTATGAGGTCAGATAGATATCCTCAAGTTTAATTCTGCTTCCTTCACTTACTGATCTTTGGAAATGATTTCATTTATCTGAGCTTGTTTTCCTATCTGGAAAAAAGGGATACTTTGTATTCAGCCATGTTGTCCGAATCTTGACATTACTGACCTTTTGGAATGGAAAATTGTTGGGGGTGAAGGGAAGGGGCTGTCTGGTGTAGAATATTTGGCAGCCTCCCTGATCTCTACCCATTAAATGCTGGTAGCATTCCCCCTCACCCAAAATTGTGACAACCAAAATATTGCCAGACATTGCCAGCTGCAGTATAAAGTCATCTCAGTTGAGAAAGACTGCAGCAAGCATCAACTAACACCTGTTTCAAGCCTTCACACAGTACCTGGCTCAGGACAACTGTTCAACAGTGTTAACATTGCTACCTTCCTGACCGCCTCACCTGCCAGCTTCAGGACCAGTTCCATCTACCATCACTCTCCCCAGGCTTCCCCTGTGGCTCAGCTAGTAAAGAATGCACCTGCAATGCGGGAGACCTCAGTTTGATCCCTGGGTTGGGAAGATCCCCTGGAGGAGGGAAAGGCAATTCTGGCCAGATTTCCATGGACTGTTTAGTCCATGAGGTTGCAAAGAGTCGGATACAACTGAGTGACTTTCGCCTTCATCACTCTTCATTTTGAGGAGAACCTCTGTACTCACGTTTGTGGAAGGAGACATTTGCTGGGTTTGGATCAGACAATGGCTCAGCTTGCCGATTATGCTTGTTAGTCACCCAAATTGGTTTAAATTGGAAAGTAAACCTGGTGGTATCATTTTTGAAGCTGTCTCACACACATTTTCTACCTTTTCCTTCACATTTTCAATGAACTTATTCTCAAATTGCAGGCTCAGATAAAAATGACATGTATTATGCTTTTTAGCTGTGATCTTGTTTGTGGGGAAGGCACTGACCTTTACTTTTTTTAACCCAGAAGCAAATATATGATAAAATGTGGCTTTGGGTGCAACCAGCAGATTTGGGATATACTGCAGAGCAAACCAGACCAATATATGGCCACTGATTGTTGAGTGTGGAACATAGGGCCCAGTATGGAAGGACTTTGGAGCCCCTGATAACAGTTCAGTTCCCCAAAAATGAGGATAATGAAAGATAAATGTCCATGTATAGGCACTGATTTTGGTTTAATAGTGGTCGTAGGAGAAAGACTCATCTTCAGGATTGACTGAAGGTTGGAGTGTTGGGAGAAGTGGGTGGTGCATGTGGTCAGAGATAACGTGGTTTAGTGGGAAGCTCTTCGCACTTGGGAATGCTGGGCCAGCCTGCCTGGAAAAATGGGTCCTGGACCTGGGTAGGCATCTCATTCTGGTCATCAAAGCAGAGAGATGTCTCTGGGCTTGTCTAGCACGTTCCACCTAGGCAAAGGCAGATTCAAGGTGTAATTTAGAAAACCATGGCCACATGGTTAAAACTGGAAGCCATTTGGGAGGAAAAGTGGGTGCACGGTTTCAATGTGGAGAGCTGTGTTTTTCTTAAGCTTTCCTGGATACCCTTATGGATGGTCTCTTTAGCTGCATGTGAATCTCAGGAGCATCACTGACTTGGAGTCTGTGTACTGAACAATTTCTGGGCGCAAGATTCATCCAGCAGAAACCTCTGAAGGCAATGACATCATCATGCTTCAAATATGTAATCCAAGCCTCTTTTTTAAAAGATGAACATGTGTTTTTTATTTTATTAAAACATAGTTGATTTACAGTGTCATATTATATTAGTTTCAGGTGTTCAACACAGTGATTCACTTATAAGCACACATGTATACACATATATTCTTTTTCAGATTCTTTTCCCTTATAGATTATTACAAGATATTGACTATATTCCCTGTGTTATACAGTAGGTCCTTGTCGGTTATCTATTTCATATAGAGTAGTGTGTACGTGTTAATCCCAACCTCTTAATTTACCCCCCCCCACACACACACTTTTTTCTCCTTTGGTAACATGTTAGTTTTCTATGTTTGTGGGTCTATTTCTGTTTTGCAATTCCAGCCTTAAAATGCCTAAGAGGAGGATGTTTATGTACTCATATTACAGATAAGGAAACTGAATCTCAAAAAGGCCAAAGGTCATAAGCTATGGACCACAATGGTCCATAAGTGGATTCAAACTCAGCTCTGACTCCAAAATCTATGTTTCTTTTTCCTGCACCATGCAAAGGCTGTGATCAAGCTGTCTAGTCTGGTGAGTAAGCACAGGTGTAACTAGATTTCAGGTAGGAAGTTGTCTGTTTCACAGGGGTAACAGAAATAAGACACAGACACACCAACTGTCCCAGTGCCTGTGCCTCTTCATTCTGATCCTGCTGAGAGTCCCCTCAGAGGGTCCTCTGAGAATCCCCAAAGCTCCTGCTCACAATAAGTATAAGCCATAACAAATTCCGGCGACTTCAAACGTCAGTGCTGTTAGGCTGCATGCAGACTACCTGGGCTGCTTGTTGAAATGACTGGGATCCTACCCTGGGCATGAAGGCAGGGTACCTCTAGACAACTTTATCTAGGAGATGCTCTCTGATAGTTCAGGTAAATCACCAGCTCCCACTTGCTACAGGACTCCTCCATCACTCCCTTACCCCAACTGACTGCTCCTCAACCTCAGGTCAGCTCACTCCTCCATCCGACTCACCAGATTGAGCTCAATGTCCTTGCCTTGTAATCCCTCAGTGGCCCCCACCTCAAATCCTAGTTTCCACCCCAGCAGGTGATGAACTGGATATTGAAATCATCTGTTGCTGTGTTGATCTCTGCTACTTTCTAGGACAGTGGTTCTTTCCCAGGGTGATTCCTTCATGAGATACTTGACAGTGTTTGGAGACAATTGGTTGTCACAACCAGGAAAGGTGACATCCAGTCAGTGGAGGCCAGGGATGCTGCTGTGCTTCCTGTAACACTCAGGACAGCCCCTCAGCAGAGAATGATCTGGACCCAAATGCCAATGATGCTTTGGTGGAGAAGTTCTGTGGTCAGCTATCTTTTCTCTGTTCACTAGCTGTGCACCCCAAGCATGTTTCTTACCTTCTCTGTGGCTGGCTTCTTCTGTGACATGGCTTCTTAGAGAGCACTGACCTCATACACAGTGGGAAGGACATGAGTTAATATATGCAAAGTATTTAGAACAATGCCTGGCAGGCAAGGGGTCAGTGACAGTTTGCTAGACCCACAGTGCTGGCCTCAGGTGGAGTTTAGGGCCTTCAAGTTCCTCTGACCACACTCCACTCAGCATCTAGTCTGCTGGACTCCAGTCTTGCTGCCTGGCTCTGCACCACGCACCAAGGATTCTCTTTCCTTGGCCCCACAATTTACATTTCAGATCCACTGGGCTGGATGGAGTTGGCCTTCTGAAGGTTTAACCTTGAGCCCCTGGTTAAGTCCCCTCTATAAAACCTGCACCATGGGAGTGAGGCAGGCTGGCGCTCTATCACTTCAGAACTTCAGTGGATTATTTAGGTGATCTGGGTGCTTCTTCCCCAACCAGGCCTGCTTGAAGGTAGTGTTTCTGTGACCTTCTGGGTGCTGTGGGTGACCCTGAGGCCTTTCAATTATGCCCCAAAGCCTCCCTGCTTGGCCCCTTTTCCATACCTGTAACCAGACAGAACTCTACAAGGCCTTCCCAGAATAAACCCCACCCTGGTCCTCTGCCTGCCTTTTGTCTGTAGAAAAACTTTAGTCAAAGAATAAATTTAATCAGAGAATTGAGAAAATGCAGAAAGAAAAAGAGTCAAGGAAGACAAAATAATATACTTTAGCCATTAAACAAAGTCAAAGATTTTAATTCTTCCTCAAAGATTATAGATAATATTCTGAGCCATGTCCTTTGAGCTGTTCTGCAGCTATTGAAAATCCTACCAGGTGGATGAAGTTAACTGTGTACACTGCCCACAAGCAGATAGACCCCAAAGCAGTTGGAACCAGAAGGCTGATGATGCTGACTCCTGATTACCTCATCACCAACCAATCAGAAGACTGTCCATGAGTTGATCACACCCTCCTCTTTGAACCATTGCTATGAAACTCCTCACTACCTGCTCCAGGTGGGGACACACAGTCTTGAGGGCATTAGCCTGCTGAGGCCCTCTTTGTCTGGCAAAGCAATAAAACTATTTCTTATTGTTGTTGTTGCTTAGTCACTAAGTCGTGTTGACTCTTTTGTAACCCCATGGACTGCAACCTGCCAGGCTACTCTGTCCATGGAATTTTCCAGGCAAGAATACTGGAGTGGGTTGCCATCTTTCCTTCTCCAGAGGATCTTCCTGACCCAGGGATCAAACCTGCATCTCCTGTGTTGGCAGGCATATTCTTTACCACTGACCACCACGAAAGCCCCCTATTTCTTTTTACTTCACCCAAAATTCTGTCTCTGAGATTTAATACAATACCAGTGAACATAGCCAAATTTCAGCAATGTACCCTGGAGATACAAGGCAAAATAAGACACCTGATGTTTGCTCACAGGAAACTCTCAGACAAGATGAACACATAGCTCAAACAGGAGGCCTCCTCAGTTGGTCAAATGTCTAGAATCTGGGCCTGAAATTTGGGGGCCGAAGGTCTGCCTGGGCAGGGGGATGCCATCTCAAGGGCACTGCTACTATATGGGGCAGAACACTGCCCCTCCACACAAACATCACAGTTACAGCAACCTGCTGCTGGTTACTACTGTTCTGAGTTTTCCTGCTGGGAAACTGAGGCTCAGGGAGGTCTAGTCACTTGCCCAAGGAAGAGGGAACCAGGAGAGCCTGTCTCTTCCACATGTGACATTAGTCAGTGACCTCACTGTCCTACCCTTTCTGGCTCTTATGTTTGGGAATCATGGTGCCTTTCCAGGGAGGAACTAGTCCCTGGACAGATCCTACCTATTCTTCTCTGTGCCCGGTGATAACCTGGAGGCCATCCATGTGTGTATGAGCACGGCATCTGCTCTCGTCCGGCCAACCTCAACCACACTGGCCTTCTTGCTTTACTTGGAAGGTGGTCTGGTGCCTTGTCTTAAGATTGATTGCCTCCACCCACCTATGCTGTTGGACTGGCTGGTTTATACATTGCTTCCTACCTTGCAAATCATTTCCAAACTTGCTTATCAGACTCGGAAGGCTGGAGGAGCCAGGCCATAAAATTAAATGAAATTACCACAGAAACTACAGTGTTTGTGGAATTATAACTGGGAAGATGGCAAGGGGAGGTTTATGACACCCCCAGGCCTATCTGCAAAGTCATTATTCAAAAGGCTCTTGTTTGCCCTGATGTCCAGGCTTCACATCATCCTTGGCAGCTTGGAAGGGCTCGCTGGCCTCCACGCTATTCTCAGATTAACAGAACATTGGAAAGGTCTCAGGCTCAGCTCGGTAAACTTTCTCATTTTATGGGTGAGGAAGTTGAGGTTCAGAGAGGTGTCAGGGCTTCACAATGTGTTCATGATGGGATCAATATTCAGACTCAGATCCCTTGGCTCATAGCCTGGTGTCCCCTTTCCTATCATCTTGGAGCAATTTTTGATAGTAAAAAATTGTATCCACACACCACTGTAAATTAGTATTTAAACACAAAGTTAGGTGACAGGCAAAAGAGACCAGGAAAGAACAGAACTCAAGTGAAATGAGCTTTGTTTGTTTGTTTTTTATTGTGTCACACTTTTTCCCTCTGCAGGGAGCTCCCAGCCTGAGCCAGATGTGGTCAAGTTGCTCTCATGATTCAAATCCCATATCAATAAATGGTGTTTTATGGGTGCCAACCTTTTGTTAGATCTTGGGAGAACATGGAAAGTGGTGAGTTATAGTTCTTGCCCTCAGTGAGTCCAGAATTTATTTGGAAACAGACAAGTAAGCAAATGACCTCCCAAACGAATGCTGTATGTAGACAGAAATGTGCATAGGAGCAGCAGGGGGACAGAAATGCTCACAAGAGTGGCTATTATCTGTGGAGATTGGGGAGTATAGGGAAAGATCAAATTAGCCAAGATGGTATGGTCAGGCTCTACTGCCCCACAGCCTCTGCTTCTTGCCCCAGGTTTTGTAAACAATGTTTATGTAATAGCTGAGATCACATATAGCACTGCGCATGTACGTCAGGAGGTAATCGCCTGGTCTTGGGGTACTTTGTACTGTATGCTTATGTGCTGCTGCTGCTGCTGCTAAGTTGATTCAGTCGTGTCCGACTCTGTGTGACCCCATAGATGGCAGCCCATTGGGCTCCCCCATCCCTGGGACTCTCCAGGCAAGAATACTGGAGTGGGTTGCCATTTCCTTCTCCAGTGTATGAAAGTGAAGTCAAGAGAGCTCCACTTAAAAGCTATTGCGGCAGCATTGAGCGTATGCTACATCGAGGCTTTGGTTAGGTTATGCTATGTTATGGCTGCTGCCAGGAGAGCATAAACGCGTCTGCAGATCCAACAGCTCACCACGTCTCATTCAGCCTCTCAGTGTGCACTTTGCCTACCTTGGGTTCAGTGAACAGTGTGAACAGTGAGACAATTGACCTCATGAACAGGAGCAGCAAGACAGGGAGGCTTCCTAGAAGAGGTGTGGCCTGAGAAGGAGAGTGTTCCAGCGTGGTGTGACATGGACAACTCATGACCTTGAACTGCGGCTTTTCTTTCATGGTATGTTGCTTCTATCCTTGGTGCGATTGCCAGCATCTCTAGGAGTAGAAGACTTTTCCTTGCACAGCTTTGGGTCTCCATCAGTGTACAACGCAGGTCCATACACACTTAAGGTGCACAAAATGGATAAATCAATCGTACATTGTTGTTGGAACATGGATCTGAGCTTCAGTCTCATCATATGTTAAACAGGGATGACCACATCCACCTTGAGGGTCACTGGGACTTAAGTTATATGAAGCTGCCAGGCAAGTTCTTGGCACAGAGAAGCTAGTGTTTTTGGTCCTCGTTTTGCCCCAGGCACTGCTGCAAGCTAACTTCATCAAATGACAGCAGATATTCTCTTACTGAGTGAACTCAGCCCCAGAGTTCCTAACAGGGTTGTTGAAACAATGTTTTTATTTTTCTTTCAAGAGACAGTACATCTGGTGCCATCCTTACAGGCTGCCTTAAATAGTAGGAGCAGCATAGTGGGAGCTATACTTTTGGGGTTTTCCTGTTGGTGTTCACTGTAGAGAAGGTAGGAAGGCAACCTCTGTCCTCCTTTGGGACAATGAAATCTTGCTGTGGGACCAGGTGCCATAAACCCCATTGAGCTTTCTGCCTTCGGGGGCTGCCAGGTGAGCCTTCAATCCTAAGAGCTCTCAGACTTAGCTGGAGTTTGCAGAAAATGCTGTCCTTGAGATGGAATTTATGGGGCCCTGAATAGCTCTGATCATAGCCATGTCTGTGGAAGGACAAGCTATGGGAATGGGAATGAGTTGTGTAACTGTAGGAGGATTGGATGCTAATTCTAACCTCATCACACAGAGATAGAGACATCTCAGTGATTCCTTAATCTTTGAGTCTCAGACCCCTTCTCTATAAATTTAGGATATAAACATGGACTGTTACAGTCACTGTGAGGATTATATAAAATCATTATGTACGTGGCTTCCAATACTAATGGCCACATTAATGACACTTCCTGTGTCCTCATGTAATGTCTGCGGCAAGCTGGTGCTGGCTGAGTACATTCTGACCTGGCTTGTTTAACGTCCTTGCCGGTTTAACCATCGATCCATCCATCTGCGGCTGGCTAAGCGGGGATCCTCCGGAAGCCCTCATGCTTGGGCCTTCTCTCGGAGGTCTCAGTGGGCTCCAGTCCCAAGCTCTGAGTGACAGCACTGGACAGGGTGTCTCCTCCATGCTGGACAGAGGCATCTGACTCGACAGGTGCTCCCGGCTGTCCAGACACACGGACACCAGCCAACACCTCTCGTCTTTCTCAGTGAAGAGGCACTGGTTAACAAGGCGGAAATTTTCAGGCATGGCACAGTTGGTTTGGAAAATGGTTAGGCTCTTCCATGGCAGGAAATAAAAAAGAAAACCAAAACTCCAAACAGAAAACCTAATCATCCTAATTTTGAGGGCACCTTTGTTGTTGAACTGAGATAAATTTTCTCGTTCCCTCATCTACCTCGCCTCTGCCCTCAGGAAGTGGCTTTCATGTTCATCTGTCCGCTTCCTCCTTTCCTGCCTTCACATCACTCTTTGAGACTGCCGTCCAGGGTTTTGTGGTGTCAAGAGGGAGACAGACAAGTGTGATATGAGCTGAGACAGAGGAGGGCATGGCAGGGTCACCTCCTGCCTTTCCTTCTGTGACGATGCTTGAGAGACAAACTCAACACCATTGCAATAACTACAGAATTACTAAATTATTCATTTTGGCACCTTGAAGATGCCTTTCTGTGACATTCTGACCCAGTTTTTCAGGCAAAAAATAGTTCCACAGACAGGTGGTGACCATGTGAGTGAGGATAAACTACATGCCCCCAATATAGCAGCTGCTTAGACTCAAAGGCTCACATAACACAGGTGCCCTAGTCTCACAGAACTCATCTTTACAAGGGTTGTTTTTAGATTTCAGAAAAGCCCCTAAAATCACAAGTTTTTCATTGCTGCAGTTACGACTATGAATAACTTCAAAAAAAAAAAAACTTTTAGGGGAGAAAGAAAATCATAGCCTTTTTCTTAAGGACAGTTGTGTTTTGGAGCAGGGCTAATTCTTATTTGGGAGTTATGTGAATGGCAGTCTCTGTTCTGCTTCCTACTATTCTGAGAAAAATAGACATTTTAGAACTTTTCTGGGCTTCACACTCCACATATATGAATAAGAATATTTTCCACTCAGCCACGCATCACAGAGATTTTCCTGTATCAATACATTATCTTATCCATTTTAATGACTATGTACTGTGCTATGTACTGTATTTTCAATTATTGATGTACCGTAATGTATTTAACAATTTTCATATTGATAATTGTTTCCCATTTTTTTCCTGTCCAAAACAATTCTGTGATAAACTAGCCCTGTCTATAAATTTAGGTGAAGTTTAGAGAGGATTTTTCTGAAATAGGTTTGAAATCATTGAATTGCCAGTCAAGTGGTAGGAACATTTAGCATTTTAATAGTTTCTACAAATTGCTCACCCAATATGCTGTATCTAATTTACACTTCCTCCACTTACTTGATTCTCCCATAGTGTTGCAAGTTATATATTGCTGTGTCCCTTTTGAAGATGAGAAGCTGAGGTCAGAGAGGGTAAGTCAGTTTCCCAGTGAATTATTGTTAAATAACCTAACAGAGATTTGACAGAGATCAGCTTGTGTTTGTTTCACTGTCCACATCCTCCTGGCTTCTCTTTGGGTCCATCAGCTTTCATGACCCAAGGAAGGAAGGGTTCATTCATGATGGAGTAAAGGGAGGCAGCAGAGATCCTGCAAAAATCACATTAGGGTTGGAAGAGCAACCTCACAGGCTATGGGGATGGTGTGGAGAAATTAATAAGGTGGCGCCAGTCAGGCTCTCTCGGCCCCATGTTCTGTAAACAATGACTTTGCAAGGTTTATGTAACAGATGAGGTTGTTTTACCTCAGGTTCTCGCTTGGTCACCAGCTACTTTGTGATGTAGGCATATACAAGTTTCACCTAAAAAAGCCGCGGCATTACTGCTGCCTCATGGCTGTGTCCACTGGGTCAGTCATGAGAGAAGACAAAACAGCGTGTCTGCTGCACGGCTGTTGCACCAGCCAGGAGAGAGTAAACGTGTCTGCAGTTCTATGGTTCCTCGAGTCTCCTTCCAGCCTCTGAACTCATGCCTTGCCTACCCTGTGTTCAGTGAACAATGAGATGCAGCCAGACAATTAGCATCCTGAACAGGATCAGCAAGATAGATGGCCACAGCCAAACAAGTCTTTTTTATTGTATTAAATATTAGATACAAAATACGATTTACAAAATATATATAATAAATAAAAATAGTAATACAACAAATGCCAGTAAATCCAACACACTATAAGAAACAGAACATCACCACAGTCTTTAAAGCCCAGTAAGTACGTTTCCCTTATCCTTTCTTCCACAGAGGTAACCTCTATACAGAATTTATGGTTATTATTTTCTTGCAGTTTTAACAACTGTGGCTGGATCTGCCACAGGGCCACTGTATAATGCTTCAGAGAGTATCCACATACCCTTCCACAGTGTATCTACTGAAATGGGGCAGTGCAGGCCAGCATCGCTCTGGTGATGAAGAAGAATATAGTGCTTAGCGTTGCAAATTTTAAACTTCGTTTAAATGGAATCATACCATATGCACTCATCTGCAACTTGCTTTACACAGCTCAACACACTCTCTTGAGAGTGAGTCACCATATGCTCCTGGCTATAGTTCATTCATTTTCACTGCTGAATAGGATTGTGTGGGACCAATGCACCAGTCTCTACGCCATCACCTACCTTGAGGCATTTGGCTTGTTTCTGAAATTTTGCTAAGATAGAGTGTTGCTAGGAACATTTTGTAGATATTCTCTGGAGCACATATGCACAAGGGTTTCCAAGCAATACTATGAAAGGAATGCCTTTATCTTGGGAATGTGCAACTTCAATTTTATTAGATATAGTTAGATAAACTATTAGCCAATTTGTTACCCCACAGCAGTAGATGGATTTTCCTGAACATCTGTGACAAAACTTGATTTTGTTAGACTTAAAAAATTCGGCCATTCTGTTGAGTCTAAAATGATGTCTCATTATGGCTTTAATTTGAATCTCCTCATTAATAATGGGTTCAGCATCTTTTCATTTTTTTATTAGCCATTGTGTGTGTGTGTGTGTGTGTATGTGTGTGTGTGAAGTATTCCAAGTCCTTTGCACATAGCTCTTTGGATCATCTTATTTTTTCCTATCAATTTATAGTACTTTAAGTAGTTTGTATTGTAATTCTTTATCAGTTATATATATGGTGCAAATATGCTTTCCCAATTTGTGGTTTATGTTCATTTTTGCAATGATTTCTTATGACAAAGAGAAGTTCCAAGTTTTAATATGTCTTTATTGTTTTCCCTATGATTTGCCGTTTTTAATCTTAAGAAATTCATCCCTATCTCTCAGTCAGAAAGATATTCTTCCACATGATATTCTAAAATTTTTTATAGTTTCACATTACACATTTAAATCTTTAAAGCATTTGAAGTTAATACTCCAATTTTTTCTTTTTTTCTCCTCCTGTGTAACTGTCTTCAGGACAGATTATTGCAAAGCTCACACTTTCTCCCTTATTATACAACCCATTTCTCATATGCAGAAGCCTGTGTGTGGGCTCTCTGTTCTGTCCTGTCAGTTCACCAATGCATCCTTGTATCAATGACACATTCTCTTAGTTGCTATGACTTAAAAAAATCTATTTTTATTGAAGTATTTATTGAAACATAGTTGATTTGCAATGTTACATTATTTCAGGTATATAATGTAGTGATTCGATATTTTTATAGATTACACTCCTTTTAGAGTTATTATAGGAGAAGGCAATGGCACCCGACTCCAGTACTCTTGCCTGGAAAATCCCATGGACGGAGGAGCCTGGTGGGCTGCAGTCCATGGGGTCGCTAAGAGTCGGACATGACTGAGCGACTTCACTTTCACTTTTCACTTTCATGCATTGGAGAAGGAAGTGGCAACCCACTCCAGTGTTCTTGCCTGGAGAATCCCAGGGACAGGGGAGCCTGGTGGGCTGCCGTCTATGGGGTCGCAGAGTTGGACACAACTGGAGCGACTTAGCAGCAGCAGCAGCAGAATTATTATAAAATATTGGCTCTATTCCCTGTGCTGCACAATACATTTTATTTTTGTGTTTTATATCCAGTATTTGTGCTTATTAATCCCCTACCCCTCCCTAGACACCCCCCTTTCCTTCCCCCACTGGTAACCAGGAGTTTGCTCTTCGCATCTCTCAGTCTGTTTCTATTTTGTTACATTTGTTTGTTTCATTTTTCAGATTCCACATATAAATAGTAACATATAGTATCTGTCTTTCTTTGCTGAGAAGGATTCCCCACCTGGTTTCTTCTTCAGGAGTATCTTGGCTCTCTTTGTTCCTTAACACTTCCATATTCATTTCAGGAATTGCTTGTCAGGTATCACAAAATAACTTTGATTTGGGTTGAGTTTGCACTGAAGTATATATAATTTTTAAAATAACTGACCTCTTTAAGCTGTCTACTCTTCTGATCTATAAAAATGATATATTCCTTCATTTATCTGCATCTTTCTTTTTTAAGTATAGTTTTATAGTTTTCTATACAAAAAGCTGAAAATCTTATGCTACATTATCCCTAGGTATTTTACAATCTCAGAGCATTTAAATAGTATCTTTATTTAACTATAATTTTAAAATGTTTGCTACTGTTGTGTATAGATAATTTTGAAATCAGACTACTTTGCTCAACATATTTTTAATTCCAATAACTTACATGTCTATTTTAACAATCACATTATTTACTCCATCCCTCCCTCTATCCCTCTCTCCTTTCCTTCCTGCCTTCATTCCTTCCCTCCTTCTTTCCTTCTTTTTTTTTTTCTTGTTCTTATTCTTTTTATTCTATATTTTTATTATTGCCTGGTAATTCATTAGTAAATGTTAAATGTAAATGGTCATAACCAGCATCCTTCCTTTTCTTATTCATAAAAGAAATGCTTTCAGCATTTCCTATATATTATGATAACCTGTTTTAAACTGTTGGTAGATTTTTTTTTGCCAGCTTAAAATTTTCACCTCTACTTTTAATTTGCTAAGAATTTTGAAAACATTGATGAAATTTTCTTTGCATCAAGCAAAAATTGATCAATTATTCTCTTTTACATTGTTAATATAAAGCTTATTTAAAATGATTTTTAATAGTAAATTACCCTACATCCCTATTGACATAGTGTATTATCTTTTCATTTATTCTAAATTCAGTTTGCTAGCATTTATTTGAATCTTTTTTTTGCATTTAAGTTCAG
This sequence comes from Oryx dammah, assembly GCF_014754425.2. NCBI lineage: Eukaryota > Metazoa > Chordata > Mammalia > Artiodactyla > Bovidae > Oryx > Oryx dammah. The sequence goes on from NW_024070211.1 coordinate 56,919,944, forward strand.
GAGATGTCCCTATAGTTTTGCTTCCTCATTAAATGAATTGTAGAGTATTTCCATTGTTCTATCCCCTGTAATACTTGTTTAAGAGTGGAATTATTTGTACCTTGGCTGTTTATTTAACTTAAATGCAGAGTACATCATGCTAAATGCTTGGCTGGGGGAAGCACAAGCTGGAATCAAGATTGCTGGGAGAAATATCAATAGCCTCAGTTATGCAGATGACATCACCCTTAAGGCAGAAAGTGAAGAACTAAAGAGCCTCTTGATGAAAGTAAAAGAGGAGAGTGAAAAAACTGGCTTAAACTTCAACATTCAGAAAACTAAGATCATTGCATCTGTTCCCATCACTTCAAGGCAAATAGATGGGGAAACAAAGGAAACAGTGAAAGACTTTATATTTTGGACTCCAAAGTCACTACTGAGGGTGACTGCAGCCTTGAAATTAAAAGACGCTTGCTCCTTGGAAGAAAAGCTATGACCAACCTAGACAGCATATTAAAAAGCAGAGACATTACTTTGTCAACAAAGGTCCATCTAGTCAAGGCTATAATTTTTCCAGTAGTCATGTATGGATATGAGAGTTGGAGTATAAAGAAAGCTGAGTGCTGAAGAATTGATGCTCTTGAACTGTGGTGTTGGAGAAGACTCTTGAGAGTCCCTTGGACTGCAAGGAGATCCAACCAGTCAATCCTAAAGGAAATCAGTCCTGAATATTCATCAGAAGGACTGATGCTGAAGCTGAAACTCCAATTCTTTGGCCACATGATGTGAAGAACTGACTCATTTGAAAAGACCCTGATTTTGGAAAAGATTGAAGGCGGGAGGAGAAGGGAAGGACAGGGGATGAGATGGTTGGACGGCATCATTGACTCAATGGACTTGAGTTTGCACAAGCTCCAGGAGTCGGTGATGGACAGGGAAACCTGGTGTGCTGCAGTCCATGGGGTTGAAAGAGTTGGACATGACTGAGTGACTGAATTGACTAACTAACTGGGAGTTAGAACTTTTAGGGAAAACCACTTGAGATGTATAATATTTTTGTAGAAAGATTTCTAACTGTTGATTTAATTCCTTTAATTGTAGTAAGATTAATTACATTTTCTATTTCTTCTGTTATTTATTTTTACATTAAATTTAAAATTTGTCCATATGATATAAGCTTTCAAATTTATTGGTTTAACATTATTTGTGAAATATTTTTACTTTGTGTAGCATCTGAAGTTACATATGTTTGAAGTGAAGGGAAATTCGCTCAGTCGTATCTGACTCTTTGTGACCCCATGAACTGTATAGTTTATGGAATTCTCCAGACCAGAATAAGACTTCCCTGGTGGCTCAGATGGTTAAACGTCTGTCTACAATGAGGGAGACCCAGGTTCGATCCCTGGGTCAGGAAGATCCCCTGGAGAAGGAAATGGCAATCCACTCCAGTACTATTGCCTGGAAAATCCCATGGACAGAGGAGCCTGGTAGGCTACAGTCCATGGGGTCACAAAGAGTCGGACACAACTGAGAGACGTCATTCACTCACTCCAGACAAGAATACTGGAGTGGGTAGCCTTTCCCTTCTCCAGGGGATCTTCCCAACCCAGAGATCAAACCCAGGTCTCCTACATTGCAAGAGGATTCTTTACCAGTTAATACTGATAATTTCTTTTCATTAATCTGCCAAAGGATTTTTCAGTTTTTATTAGACTATCCTCTGCACTATACTTCCTTCCTTTAATTCTTGTTGTGACCTCTCAAATTATACTTTTTGCTCATTGCATTTAGTCCTTTTAGTTTTCTAATGTAAATTATTAGGCTCTAAGTAAAATTTTTCTCTAAAAATTGCTGAATTCTATAATTTTGTTAAACTGTAGTTTAATTATTGCTCAACTTTATATATTTCTAACCTAATTAGAATGGGACTTCTTTGGAAGGAATGATGCTAAAGCTGAAACTCCAGTACTTTGGCCACCTCATGCGAAGAGTTGACTCATTGGAAAAGCCTCTGATGCTGGGAGGGCTTGGGGGCAGGAGGAGAAGGGGACGACCGAGGATGAGATGGCTGGATGACATCACTGACTTGATGTACGTGAGTCTGAGTGAACTCCGGGAGTTGGTGATGGACAGGGAGGCCTGGTGTCCTGTGATTCATGGTGTCACAAAGAGTTGGACACTACTGAGTGACTGAACTGAACTGAACATAATTATGATTTATTGATTCTTAAATTATTTAAACTATGATACCACCTTACATCAGTCAAAATGGCTATCATCAAAAACCCTACAAACAGTAAATCTGGAGAGGGTGTGGAGAAAAAAAGGAATCCATTCTTTGAATATCTTTCTTCAGCTTATAAAACACATTTTTGTTTCCTTGATTAATTTCTGAAGTGTATATCTGGTGATAAGCTCAAAGGTTATTAAAATGGAATTTTTGTTTTAAAATATAAGCTGTGTAAAAATAAGTTTTGTCTATATTTCTGTTGTACATTTCTAATTTATAAGAATATGAGAAATTCTCATTTCTAAGAAGAGTAACTGTTAAATTTATCTTTTGTTTATGCTATCTAACCAATTGCATTAATTTTTTTATGTTTGAAATATGGTCCTGTTGATCAATTTTTTAAAAATTTTTATTTTTACTTTATTTTACTTTACAATACTGTATTAGTTTTGGCATACATTGACATGAATCCACCACGGTTGTACATGAGCTCCCAACCATGAACCCCCCTCCCACCTCCACCCCACATCATCCCTCCGGATCGTCCCCGTGCACCAGCCCCAAGCATCCTGCATCCTGCATCGAACATAGACTGGTGATTCGTTTCTTACATGATAGTATACATGTTTCAATGCCATTCTCCCAAATCATCCCACCCTCTCCCTCTCCCTCAGAGTCCAAAAGTCCGCTCTACACATCTGTGTCTCTTTTGCTGTCTTGCATACAGGGTCATCATTACCATCTTTCTAAATTTCATATATATGTGTTAGTATACTGCATTGGTGTTTTTCTTTCTGGCTTACTTCACTCTGTATAATCGGCTCCAATTTCATCCATCTCATTAGAACCGATTCAAATGTATTCTTATTAATGGCTGAGTAATACTCCATTGTGTATATGTACCACAGCTTTCTTATCCATTCATCACACATATGGACACCTTATCTTTGACAAAGGAGGCAAGAATATACAATGGAGTAAAGACAATCTCTCTAACAAGTGGTGCTGGGAAAACTGGTCAACCACTTGTAAAAGAATGAAACTAGATCACTTTCTAACACCACACACAAAAATAAACTCAGAATGGATTAAAGATCTAAACGTAAGACCAGAAACTATAAAACTCCTAGAGGAGAACATAGGCAAAGCACTCTCCGACATATATCACAGTAGGATCCTCTATGATCCACCTCCCAGAATACTGGAAATAAAAGCAAAAATAAACAAATGGGATCTAATTAAAATTAAAAGCTTCTGCACAACAAAGGAAAATATAAGCAAGGTGAAAATACAGCCTTCTGAATGGAAGAAAATAATAGCAAATGAAGCAACTGACAAACAACTAATCTCCAAAATATACAAGCAACTTATGCGGCTCAAGTCCAGAAAAATAAACGACCCAATCAAAAAATGGGCCAAAGAACTAAATAGACATTTCTCCAAAGAAGACATACAGATGGCTAACAAACACATGAAAAGATGCTCAACGTCACTCATTATTAGAGAAATGCAAATCAAGACCACAGTGAGGTACCACTTAACACCAGTCAGAATGGCTGCGATCCAAAAGTCTGCAAGCAATAAATGCTGGAGAGGGTGTGGAGAAAAGGGAACCCTCTTACACTGTTGGTGGGAATGCAAACTAGTACAGCCACTATGGAAAACAGTGTGATCAATTTTTTAAAGTGCCACATATGTGCCTAAGAAATATTTGTATTCTCTGTTGGTTGTGTTAATGTTCCAGCTATGTGTGTTAAATTAAATTTGCTACTAGCATTGCTGTAATTTTATATATGAATCCTGATGAGTTTTCTTAATACATCTATCATTAGCTATGAAAATTTTCAGTTAAAAAATCTCCCACTATGATATTATTGTCATTGATAATGATGATATTTCTTCCTTCTAGTCCTTTTAATTTCTGCTCATTATGTCTTAGGCTATGTGTTGTATGCAACAACTTTAATATTATTATACCTTTCTTGAGAATTATACCTTAAATTGTTTAATAGTGATTCTCTGTTAAAGCTTTATACTTTAAAATCTATTTTGTCTGTTATTAATATAGCTACATACTTGTGTTAGTTAGTACTTACCTGGTAATTTCCTGGACGTGTTTACTGTTATTCTGATATTTATAACTTAGAAATGTTTCTTACAAATAGCATAAAGGCTAGCTTTTGTTTATTAATCCTGTCTGACAATCTTTGTCTTTCAATTCTTGAAATTAGATCTTTTACATTTATTTTAATTACATTTATTTCTATCATCATTTTATGTATTTATACATTTTGTGCATTAGACATTTCTTATGCTTCTTTTTTTCCTTTTCTTTTTCCTCTTCATTTTGACTGTTTGAGCATATTTTCTCATGGCACCTATTCGTCATCACTATTTGGAACTTTTTAATTCTACTTTTGTTTTGCTAATGGTTACCTTAGAAAATTGTAAATGTTTACCCTTCTCCTGAATGATATAAGATCTGCATAATAAGCTAACTTCAATCTTACTCCTTCTTTCTAATATATTATTGTGTATGTTTTAGATCTATTTTCCCACAAGTGTTGATAAACAATATTATTGTTGTCTTAAATAGTCAAAATTTGGACAGGTGCTCCTCTGTATTTACCATTTTATTTTCTTTTTATTTATTCTTACATCTCAGAGCTTCTAACTGATCGCTTTTATTTTGCCTTTAGGATAAACTTCACAGTACCACAAGTGAAGGTCTTTCGGATACAGTGTTCAGTTTTTGTCTGTATGTTTTTCTTTTTCTACCTTAAATTCATTTCCTTCAGAAAGATACTTTCATTAGTTCAACTGTCACTTTGTCTGGTACATTTAAGATATTATTCCACTGTCTTCTAACTTCATTTGCTGCTTATCATTCCTTTATTATTTATTATTTATCTTTGTGAAGTTTTTTAAAATAGTCTCTTTCCCTTTGGTATTGTGCAGTTTTACAATGATGTTTCTAAGTGTTGATTTTAATTCTATTTTTATCCTGCTTGAGATACACTTATTTTTATAAGTAATAATGTACTTTATTAGTTTCAAAGTTCTTCACTTATTATTTCTTCAAATATCATCTGTCCCCATGTCTCACTTTACTCTCTCTGGGCTTGCAGTTACACATATTATGCTTCATTATATTCTTCATGTCTTCTAAGCCTCCTGTGTTATTTCTTGACTCTTTGTGTTTCTATATTGTATTATAGAACGTCTTTAGATCTAGCTTTTCTTTTATGAAATATCTCTTCAGATTTTGAAAATTTTCTGTTAAAATCATCCATTGAGCTCCTTATTTAGCCTGTTATATATTTTTGGCACCCTATTTCTGTCTAAATGGTTTCAACATTAGTCTTTCATTATTTGTTCATTTGATCAATACCCTTCTTTTTTCTTTTTTACTTAAATCCTTTAAACATACATATTTTATATTCTTTCTGATACTTGTGAATATGAAATTGATGAGAGTGGATTGCCTCCTGTTATTACTCTTAATTCTCATTTAGGATGTCTATTTTCCTTATTTATTATTATTATTTTTTAATTTGACTGTGAAATTAGAGTCCTTGGAAATTCATCTGTGGGGATTCTGTGAAGATTGTGTGGAACATTTGCTTCTGTTGGTTATTTGGAGTTGATATTTGAAACTGAACTTTCAGCTTGAGTTTTTCTCAGACCTTCCAGCTAGTGTGAATTTATGCTGCAATTTGAGAGAAAATAGGATTTTCTTAATAATTCCTGGGATAGATATTTCCTCCTTTACTAAGTGATATAATGCATGACAGGCAGCTTTTGCTGTTTTTCCCTCAGTGGGTATAGAAGCGTGTGAGTGGGAATGAGTGTAGAATGTAGGTTGATTCCTTATTCACTCTTACACTGAAGAATGATTGAGTTTCATAAGTTACATTTATGCCCAAGAAAGGTTTGTTTTCTCTACTGATTGTGCTAATGTGCTAGCTTTGTGTGTTTAGGTTTACTAATGCACACCCAATGCATCTCTGGTTCCAGCTTCAGGGAATTAGATCTCTCACCTGGGCAGACCCAGAGCTTTGCATCTTGATCCCCAAGTCTTGTATTGTCAGAAATGAACATCCAACATTCGCAAGGAGAGGGGCGGTTTCAATGTTTGACCTAACTCTCTAGAGTCCAGATTTAATTTGGTTTTAATTTAAAATACTCTTACGTTTGTGCCAGGTAGTCAACGTTTAAAAATAAACTTAGAATGTTTCATCCAGCATTTTTAGTGTCTTTTTCTCCCCATTTGGAGGGATTGCCAGTGCTTCTGTTCTGTCACAGTATCTAATGTGCAAGACACCATGAAAATTATGAGTGAATCAAAAGAATATCTAATACCTGGATCTCGGGGAGCTTATGTTCTAGCTGATAGTAATGGGAAACATACCTGAAGCAGTTAGGGAATGTTATAATATGGGATAAATTACTTTCTGAGCCTCTAATCACTATGAGGGTTTGGAGGAGAGTCAGGAATCTCTTCCAGAGACTAAGCTGCAGGAGATGAGCTTGAAGCAAGTGGAAGATCTCTATAGACAGAATTCTTTGTATGAGCAAAAGCACTATGGAAGTCATTAGGATGGAAAATTCATGATACAACCTGGCTTTGGTAGTCGTTGCTCAGTGGTAGGTGCTGGATCTAAGTTGCTGTTAGACGTAAGCCTGACTATAAGACTAGAGTGGGACTATGGATACAGCTGAAGTCCAGGCAGAAGAGTCTTGGGGTTGTTTTGCAGGCCATTGGTAGGAAAACCACAATATGGATGGATCAGAGCTGAGAGCACACTCTGCTCACCCATGGGTCAAATTTAGTCAGCAGGTAACCTGCAAATGTTGAACCATATGCTGCTTGAAGCATTGGACTGTTTGTCCAATCAGCAGGCTTCGCTTTAAAAACCCAGTTACCATATTTTCTAGAATGGCTGGACTCAAGGCCTGCAGTTTTGTGGGCAGCACATGGCTGGGTAGAACAGCACCTGCCTCTTTGAATGCGGCAGGTGTTCCTGCAGTCTCTCTGATCCCCACCCTCCTGATTATTGGGCAAGTGTTAGCTTTCCATGACTCTTGTTCTTAACATAAATTTGGAATTGTAAATATTTCTTATATGCCTATCCCTATGAGGTAAAGATGAACAGCAGACTGAGAGGCTCAAGTGTTTTGGAAAAAATGGGAGAGATGATGTTTTCTTGCCCAAGTGAAGACAATTCCTATTCATTTAACACACACACAAGTGTCTAGGTCTAAAGACTTCATTTTCAATATGATTCTGGGGAGAAAATCTGTGTGACTTGTTACATGTACTCTTCCTGGAGCATTGGCTCCTCCTGAGTGAGAAGGTGAGGGCCTGGAAAGATGGGCTGAAGGGCTGTTGGTCCCTCAGTAGTGGCCTGCCAATCCATGGAAGAGTCATGTCTACCCTTGAGGACCAGACAGAAGTGATGGGTGAACATATAGAATGATACCCCAGCAGATGGGGTGAAACTCTCATGTGGGGGTCCTCATCTCAGAGGGTCCTCACCTCCAGGTAAGCCAGCAGACCAGAGGGATTGGGGGCTCCCCAGATCCCTGCCATCCAGTCCCAAGCTCCCTTCTTCCTTACAGCACTGTTCTTCTCAGGATAGCGGATTAGAAGAAAGAAAGGCTGTCCACTTTTGGGGGAGGGGAGCCTGGGGGAATTCTGGGAACTGTTGTGTGAATGATTCCCCTAAAAGGTGAAAGAATCCATAGTTTTGCAACTGAACATCTCTGGAAGATGCCTCAAGGCTAGATATAGGATTCTTATTAGGAATTTGGAGTTGAGGTGAAGTTTTCTCTCCACTTCGCAAACTTGCTGTGAGATAGCATTCACAGAGAGGCTTCCCTTAATCCCAGCAGGAATGGCAGCAATAACTGCCCTCTGCAAGAGAAAGGCGCCCATTGTTCCTCGAACTCCACATCTTGCATTTAATCTGTGCCTAGCCCTTGGGGTGGCTACTGCTGTCATCCAATTGGACAGACACCCATCGGACAGACAAGGGATCTGAGAACCCAACAGGACTCAGCATGCACAGCCCATCTAGACAGGACCTCACTGACCACTAACCCTTCCTCTTTACCCTTCCCCTCCCTACAAGCCAAAGGATCTGTGGACCAAGCTCAGAGTTTGAAAAATCGTTAGACATTTTGGCTTGCTGCAATGAGGCACAATTGAGTGAATATTTTTAAATGTGGAAGAACTGCTCAAACTAAAGAATTGCTCTTTTGGTTCATTTCCCAAATGCAGTTTTTCTTGGAGCTGTGTGGGCACACTTTGATATATAGATGTTTACCTTTTAGAATAGTGGAGGCAAGGAGAGAGGGAGTGAAAGGCGTGACTGAAAATAATCTATTTTTGACGGAGAACTCACCACTGTCACTGGTCTTTTTTATTTGGAGACTCTTCTGATTTGTAACTGTGTTATTCAGGCGACCAGGAAAACCTTATGACTGAGTTACTGCAAGATTCTGGGACGCATTTCACAAAGAACAAATGTCTTTAACTGTGTGTATGAACATCAAAGAAGTTAATAATTCAGTTCAGTTCAGTCACTCAGTCGTGTCCGACTCTTTGCGACCCCATGAATCGCAGCACGCCAGGCCTCCCTGTCCATCACCATCTCCCGGAGTTCACTCAGACTCACGTCCATCAAGTCTGTGATGCCATCCAGCCATCTCATCCTCGGTCGTCCCTTTCTCCTCCTGCCCCCAATCCCTCCCAGCATCAGAGTTTTTTCCAATGAGTCAACTCTTCGCATGAGGTGGCCAAAGTACTGGAGTTTCAGCTTTAGCATCATTCCTTCCAAATCCCAGGGTTGATCTCTTTCAGAATGGACTGGTTGGATCTCCTTGCAGTCCAAGGGACAGTTCAAAAGCATCAATTCTTCGGCACTCAGCCTTCTTCACAGTCCAACTCTCACATCCATACATGACCACAGGAAAAACCACAGCCTTGACTAGACGGACCTTAGTTGACAAAGTAATGTCTCTGCTTTTGAATATGCTATCTAGGTTGGTCATAGCTTTTCTTCTAAGGAGTAAGCGTCTTTTAATTTCATGGCTGCAGTCACCATCTGCAGTGATTTTGGAGCCCAAAAAAATAAAGTCTGACACTGTTTCCACTGTTTCCCCATCTATTTCCCATAAAGTGATGGGACCGGATGCCATGATCTTTGTTTTCTGAATGTTGAGCTTTAGGCCAACTTTTTCGCTCTCCTCTTTCACTTTCATCAAGAGGCTTTTTAGCTCCTCTTCACTTTCTGCCATAAGGGTGGTGTCATCTGCATATCTGAGGTTACTGATATTTTTCCCGGCAGTCTTGATTCCAGCTTGTGTTTCTTCCAGTCCAGCGTTTCTCATGATGTACTCTGCATAGAAGTTAAATAAGCAGGGTGACAATATACAGCCTTGACGTACTCCTTTTCCTATTTGGAACCAGTCTGTTGTTCCATGCCCAGTTCTAACTATTGCTTCCTGACCTGCATACAGATTTCTCAAGAGGCAGGTAGGTGTTCTGGTATTCCCATCTCTTTCAGAATTTTCCACAGTTAATAATTAGCTGTTTGCAATAACCATGCTCTTTCCTAGTGACAGCTTAGGAAATCCAAAGAAATGAGATCTCCATCTCTTTTTTAGTTTATTTATTTTATCGAATGAGAGGTGAATCCCAAAGGAAGATGAATTTTTCCAGAGGCTCATAAGACAAGTGCAACTAAAATGTCTCCTGTTTTTTCAGTTTCTAACATCACACTCTTTATTCCACATTCTCAGGTAGAACTGGAAAAACCAGCACTTCCTGTGACTACTGGGACTGGCTGGCTTCACCTTTACCAGAGCCAAGGAAACACTCTCAACCTTAGCAGGCAAGGAACATGAGGAGGAAGGAAATTTACACTGTTGATCACCTACTGAGTGCAGATCACTGCCCAGAGCTCTATACAAAGTTCATTTCTTTTAATTTCTACAATTTTGTTCAAAGTCTTAAGCTTTTGAAAGAATCTTCCCATGGTTTTAATTTACACTTCCCTGATGACTAATGATATGTGCTTATTGGATATTAGAGTATCTTATTTTCTTAAGCATCTGTTCAAGTCTTTTGCTCATTTTTACTGGGTTGTTTCTCTTCCTATTATTGTTAAGCATCTTCATATAGTCTATATTCAAGCCCATTGCCAATTACGTGTTTTGTAAATACTCCCTGCCAATTTGTGGCTTGCCTTTTCCTTTCTTTAACTATATCTTCTGAATAACAATTTTTTTTTTTTAGTTTTGATGAAGTTCAATATATCAATTTTTTTCTTTTGTGCTTTTGTCTTAGTGTCATCTCTAAAAATTTCTTGTTTGCTCCAAGAAGGTATTTTTCTGTGTTTTTTAGATACTTTTGAGTTTTAACATTTGCATTTTGGCCTATGATACTTCTTGAATAAATGTTTGTGGATAGTATGAGGTTGGGGTTAAGATTAGTTTTCTGTATATGCATATATAGTTGTTCCAGTATTTTGGCACATTTGTTGAACATCAATTAATCATATATATGTGTGTTTCATGCTCTTTTTTATTCCATTGATATTTTTGGCTATCCTTGTATCAGTGAAAGTGAAAGTCGCTCAGTTGTGTCCCACTCTTTGCAATCCCATGGACAATATGTAGACTGCTTGGCTCCTCTTTCCATGGAATTCTCCAGGCAAGAATACGGAAGTGGGTAGCCATTCCCTTCCAGGGATTCTTCCCAACCCAGGAATAGAACCCAGGTCTCCCACATTGCAGGTGAATTCTTTACCATCTGAGCCACCAGGAAAACTTTTTAAAGAGTTTTGAATTCAAGAAGTGTGTTTTCTCCTACTTTGTTGTTTTTTCAAAATTGTTTATCTTATAGGCCTTTTAGCATATAGGGATTTCAGTTGGGATTGCACCAAATCTTGTGGAGAATCAACATCTTCACAATATTCAGTCTTCTAACCCATGACCATTCCATGCCTTTCATTTATTTAGGTCTTTAACATTTCTCATCAATGCTGTGTTTTTTTTTTTTTTTTTGCAGTGTAGAGCTCTTATACTTCTTTTACTAAATTTATTCATAAATATTTTGTATTTTTGATGCAATTGTAAATGACATATCTTAAAGTTTTATTTTCCATCATGTAAAAATACAGAGCAGCCAGTTCAGTCTAAGAAGCAGTGTGCAGACTTCCCTGGCACTCCAGTGTTTGAGACTTGACCTTCCAATGAAGTGGGTGTGGGTTCAATCCCTGGTCAGGGAGCTAAGATTTCCCATGCCTCACAGATGAAAAAATAAAATATAAATAGCCGAAATAACATTGTAACAAATTCAATAAAGACTTTAAAATGTCCAAGTAAAAAAAATCTTTAAAAAGAAAGTAGTGGAGGATCCCAGGGACAGGGGAGCCTGGTGGGCTGCTGTCTATGGGGTCGCACAGAGTTGGACACGACTGAAGCGACTTAGCAGCAGCAGCAGTGTAGAAAGAGATATTAGATAAAGTTATTAGATTTTATGCAGCTGTGGTAGTTGTCAAGCAGTCTGTTGAGCTGTTACTGCTGTGTCTGATTCAGGGTTTTAGGTATGGGCAAGGTGGTAGTGAAAGGAAGATGAACATAAATGAGAGAAACTTAGGACAAACCAGAACCTGTAATAACAAAATGGAGCAGGGTCTGTCTCATCACTTTTGCTATGAACTGAATTGCATCTTCGCCTCAAATTCATACATTAAAGCCCTCACTCCCAATGTGACTGTATTTGAAGATAGGGCTTTTACAGGACAATCAAGGTTAAGAGAGGTCATAAAGTGTGGGGGCCCTAATTTGATATGATTGGTGGCCTTATAAAAACAGGAAGAGAGATGTCTTTGTCTCTGTCATGTAAGAACACAATGAGAAGGCAGCTGTTTACGACAACCAGAGAGTCCTTACCAGGAACTGATCATTCTGGCACCCTGATACTAAACTTCTTAGGCTTTGGAACTGTGAGAAATAAATTTCTGTTGGTGAAGCCACCCAGTCTATGGTATTTTGTTATGGCATTGCCAGCATTCTAGGACAACCTCCAGTCTTCATGATGCAAGTGACTTGCCTGATAAACTGTTGTCCTTCACCATGCAGCTGCTCACCCAATTGGCCTAAGATGTGTAGAAGCTTAACAAAGGTACTGGGCAAGAGCAGGAGGAGTTGCATGCCCAGCTGCTGCTCCTTCCAGTGAGAAAAGCCAGCAAATAAATAGCAATGTGTGAGCTGTAAGAACCCCTGCCCTATGTTATAATTCAGTCTGTAAAAGGGATACTCTTTCACTTCCATCTTCAAAGTATCAGAATTCTCTTGTGGCCGCTCTAACCAGCTTAGCTAGTTTGACATAGTGTAAAGTCAGCACATGTTGTTTGCTCCTAGTAGGCAGAAATACAACTTAGCTTTTCATACTGACCCTTTAACTTAGGACTTCTGTAAGTTGACTTGCGTGTGTGCTAAGGTACTTCAGTCTTGTCTGATTCTTTGTAACTCCATGGACTATAGCCCACAAGGCTCCTCTGGCCATGGGATTCTCCAGGCAAGAATACTGGAGTGGGTTGTCATGCCTTCCTTCAGGGGATCTTCCCAACTCAGGGATTGAACCCATATCTTCTGCATTACAGGCGGATTCTTTACTGCTGAGCCACCGGGAAAACCCTGGCATGCTGTATTGTAGTCATATTTATCATGTAGTATTAGAAATAATGTTACTTCTTTTAAAGGAACCCATGACAGTGAGCTGATAAACAGTTTCTGCAATTATGAGGGAGAGAGGCATACAGTATGGTAATGTAATTCTTTGAGTGAAAAGTTATAAAACAGTAAGAAAACATTAATTTTATATTAAATATCACTCACCTTATGCCTATGTAAGGATAAACTAATATCTATTAACATGTCTGTTTCATGTATTTATGTCATAACTAACTTTTCTTTTAAAAAAAAATATATTTCTAGGCTCTTATATTTGTCTGCAAGTTTCTTCAAACTGTTGCAAATCACCAAAAGTTTTTCCAAAAGATTTACTGAAGAAAAGTTCCATATAAATGAACCCATGCAATTCAAATACATGTTTTTAAAGGGTCTACTTATATAAATGTTATACATGTCATATCTCTATATAGCTATAGGTATGGATATATGTTTTATATCTCTTAAATATGTCAACTTATTATTTCTTTTGTGAGGTAAGGTGTGCTTCTCAAAAAATGTTAAATATGCTAGAATAGATTTAACCATAATATTCCTTTGTTATGATTTTAATGTATTTGTCATATGTAGTCAAATCCTTTCTCTCATTCCTGAAATTTAATCTGTACTTTCTTTTTGTGGATAATTTTATAAATATTTTTTTAATTATTTAAAGAACATTTAAAAAGGTTTCACTAGGTTTTCTATTGTTTTCCTTTTCTATTTAACTGATTTATTTTGTGTCCTTTTCTTTGATACTTATTTTTGACAAATAAAAATTACATATATTTAAGATGTACAATATACGTGTGTATTGTGAAATGATTACAATTATCCTAATTAATATAAGCATCAACTCCATAAGTTATCGTTTTGTGTGTGTGGTAAAAAACCTTGAGATCAACTTTACAGCAAAGTATACATTATTATTACCTATGGTCACCAGGCTGTACATTAGGTCACTAGGATTTATTTATATTATAACTGAAAGTTTGTACCTTTTGATCACTATTTCTCTTTTCTCTCCAGCCCCCAACCAGTATTCTACACTCTGTCACTCTAAGTTCAACTTTAAAATGATTTTGACTCTGATCTACATGCATATGGGTTTATTTGCAGTCATCATGCCTGGCATTTCCTGCATGTGTTAGATCTATAAATTGATGTATTTAACCAAATTTGGAACTTAAAAATATATCATCATTTACCTTTCTTTTTCAATACCTTCCTTCTTTGCTTTTTTATTATTATTATATTAGATTGGTTGGTGCTGTGCTATAGTCTATGAGACTTTATTTTTGTTCAACTGTTGCTTGCTTTGTTAAAAATACTATTAATAAGTAATTTTCATCAATTTGTTCTTGAGTTTATGGTTCTTTTTCTTAAATACTACATTCAGTTCAGTTTAGTTCAGTCATTCAGTTGTGTCCGACTCTTTGCAACCCCATGGACTGCAGCAAACCAGGCTTCTCTGTCCATCACCAACTCCTGGAGCTTACTCAGACTCATGTCTATTGTGTTGGCGATGCCATTCAACCATCTCATCCTCTGTCATCCCCATCTCCTCCAGCCTTAAATCTTTCCCAGAATCAGGGTCTTTTCAAATGAGTCAGTTCTTTGCATCAGGTGGCCAAAGTATTGGAGCTTCAGCTTCACCATCAGTCCTTCCAATGAATATTCAGGACTGATTTCCTTTAGGAGGGACTGGTTGGATCTCCTTGCAGTCCAAGGGATTCTCAAGGGTCTTCTCCAACACCACAGTTCAAAAACATCAATTCTTTGGTGCTTAGCTTTCTTTATAGTCCAACTCTCACATCCATACATGACCACAGGAAAAACCATAGCCTTGACTAGACGGATCTTAGTCGGCAAAGTAATGTCTCTGTTTCTGAATATACTATCTAGGTTGGTCATAACTTTTCTTCCAAGGAGTAAGTGTCTTTTAAAATCATGGCTGCAGTCACCATCTGCAGTGATTTTCTCCAAAAATTTTCTCCATTTGGAGAAAATCACTGCAGATCGTAATTGCAGCTGTGGAATTAAAAGATGCTTACTCCTTGGAAGGAAAGTTATGACCAACCTAGATAGCATATTCAAAAGCAGAGACATTACTTAGCCAACAAAGGTCCGTCTAGTCAAAGCCATGGTTTTTCCAGTGGTCATGTATGGATGTGAGAGTTGGAGTATAGAGAAAGCTGAGTGCCGAAGAATTGATGCTTTTGAACTGTGGTGTTGCAGAAGATTCTTGAGAGTCTCTTGGAATGCAAGGAGATCCAACCAGTCCATCCTAAAGGAGACCAGTCCTCGGTTTTCACCGGAAGGACTGATGCTGAGGATGAAACTCCAATACTTTGGTCACCTCGTATGAAGGGTTGATCCATTGGAAAAGACCCTGATGCTGGGAGGGATTGGGGCCATAAGGAGAAAGGGGCAACAGAGATGAGATGGCTGGAAGGCATCACTGACTCGATGCACATGAGTTTGGGTGAACTCTGGGAGTTGGTGATGGACAGGGAGGCCTGGCGTGCTATGATTCATGGGGTCACAAAGAGTTGGACACGACTGAGAAACTCAACTGAACTGAACTGATGGGACTGGATTCATAGTCTTAGTTTTCTGAATATTGAGTTTTAAGCCAACTTTTTCAACTCTCCTTTTTCACTTTTATTGAGAGGCTCTTTTGTTCTTCTTCACTTTCTGCCATAAGGATGATGTCATCTGCATATCTGAGGTTATTGATATTTCTCCCAGCAATCTTGATTCCAGTTTGTGCTTCATCCAGACCAGCATTTTGCATAATGTACTCTGCATATAAGTTAAATAAGCAGGGTGACAATATACAGCCTTGACCTACTCCTGTCCCGATTTGGTACTAGTCTGTTCAATATTCAGTTGTAACTGTTGCTTCTTGACTGGCATACAGATTTCTCAGGAGGCAGGTCAGATGGTCTGGTATTCCCATCTCTTGAAGAATTTTCCACAGTTTGTTGTGATCCACACAGTCAAAGGCTTTGGCATAGTCAATAAAGCAGAAGTAGATGTTTTTCTGGAACTCTCTTGAATTTTTTGATGATCCAGCAGATGTTGTCAATTTGATCTCTGGTTCCTCTGGCTTTTCTAAATCCAGTTTGAACATCTGGAAGTTCACGGTTCATGTACGGTTGAAGCCTGGCTTGGGGAATTTTGAGCATTACTTTGCTATCATGTGAGATGATGTTAAACACAACCAGTGAGTTTTTTCCTTCACATATTGTTCATTTTGGTTTTAGAATTTTCACTTGGTTTTGTTTTGTAGTTTACATTTCTCCACTGAAGTTCTATATCTGGTTAGTTACTGATTATTTTTTTTTCCTTAAATCTTTAAACAAATTTATATTGGCTGATTTAAATAAATTTTCTGCTAATTCCAACACCTTTATCTTCATTTCAGTTTTTATTAATTACACTTTATTACATTTAACTTGGCTCATTTTTCCTATTATTAAATGCATAGTATTTCTTTATTGCATGATGAAAACTGTACATTATGCACTGTATAGTCTAGATTATATTTCTTTCTTTTCCCCAGTATTTTTTCTTAATGTGTATTTTATACAAAGTAAAATTATCCTTGTTTAAATGTGCATAATTCTAAGATTGTCAAAAGCATGCAGCTACATAGCTATCATGACAATAATAATGTAAAATAGCTCAACTGTTTCCAAATTTTCCTAAGCTTTTTTGTAAACATTCTTATTCTCAATACCTACTTCTGGCAGCCATTGATCTGTTTTTCTCTTATTTGCTTTTATTAGAAGTTCATATAAATGAAATCATATGATGTTTTGCTTTTCAATCTGGCTTCTTTCACTTTATATGATATATATGTAATTCATCTATGTTTTGTGTTTAGCATTTAATTGATGAGTAGTATTTCATTACATGGTATCAAAGTTTATCTGTTAGTTCTCTAGTTAGAGGAAATTTGGGTTTTGCCTGTTTGAGGAGGTTGCAAATAAAGCCTATAAACATGATTGTACAAGTTTTCATACAAACATAAGTTTCCATTTTAATAAGATAAATGCAAAAGAGCAGAATTGCTAGGCCATATGGCAAACTTATGTTTAACTTTGTAAAATACTGCCAAGTTATTTTCCAAAATGTCTCTACCATTTTGCATTCCTACCAACAAAGTATAAGTGTTACAATGATACTACAGCATTACCAGAACATGAAATTGTCAGATTTTTAGTTATAATTATTTTGAAAAAAGTTTCAATTATTTTCTCTATTTTAATGATACATAGTTGTATCTCATTACAGTTTTAATTTGTTTTTCTCTGATAACTAATAATGTTGAGCATCTTTTCACATAACTGTTTTGACAGTCATACCTTTTTTGGGGGGGTGGGGTGTAGTTTCTACTTATATCTAATGACAGTTTGAAAAATTAGATTATTTGTTTTCATTTCTTTGAGTTTTGAGAGCTGTTATGTATTCTGCATATAAGTACTTTATTAGATATGGGATTTGCAAATATTTTCTAGCACTGTTTGGCTTATTTTATTTTTCAACGTGCAGATAAAGTCCAATTTATCAATTTTGTATGTGGTTTGAGGAAAGGATTAATAGTGTTATTTTTTTTTCTGCCTATAGATACTTCATTGATCCAGCACTATTTACAAAAAATAGAATACTTTTTTTTTTTTAAAACAGTTTTGTATCTTTGTAAAAAATCAATTGATGTCATATGTGTGGGTCTAATAATAGACTCTTTATTCTGTTCAAATGAACTATAAGTCTCTCTTGTTTCCAATATCTCAATGTTTTTGTTTTTAACTTTTCTGCCTGTGCCACATGGCATACAGGATCTTAGTTACCCCAGGGACTGAACTGGTACACTCTGCAGTGGAACTGCAGAGCCCTAACACTGGCTGGCCAGGGAGTTTCCATCCCACTGCCTTAATGCAGCTTCATATACAGTCTTGAATCAAATTCTGAGAGTCCTCCAAATTGGTTTGTCTTTTTACAAATGGTTTTGACCAGTCTAGTTCCTTTACATTTTCATATACATTATAGAAGCACTTTCTAAAAATTTCTAAACTAGAATGCTGGAATTTTGATTGGAATTAAATTGTATACGTAGCTCAGTTTGAAGATATTTGTCTTTGTAACAATATTCAGTCTTCTAATCCATGAGCACCATTTAATTAAGGTAACTTTGATTTGTTTTATTAGAATTTTGCAGTTTTTACCTCAAAGATATTGCACTTTTTCATATTTATAAGCGTGTTCTATTTCAAGTATTCACTAGTTTTGGCAGTGTTATAAATAATTGGTTATTCTTGGAAGTACTATGGATATCTTAATCTTATCAAGATTAAATAATTTAAATTTTAAAAATTCTATTTCCAATTTTTGATAGTACTTAGAAATACAATTTTTGCATATTGATCTTATATACAGAAACTTATCTAAATTCACTTATTACTTCTAGTATTATTTTGAAAATTCTTTGCCATTTTTTGTGACAATAATTTGTAAATATTTTATTTGTTTACAACTTAAGCTGTTTATTTTCTTAAGTTACTTCATAAGCTATCAGTTATTGTGCTGATTAGAAGTTATAGGCAGATATTGTTACCTTGTTCGTGATATTACCTGAAAAGCATTCATTTCACTATTTTTTGTTTCTTCAATGCCAGCAAGGAAGATCGAGATTCCAGTAAGATGAGTGCTATAATATAATGTAGTATAATCATAGACATCCTATTATTGAAATATTTTATTGGTGATAAGAAAGTCATAGATTCTGTCCACACTCAAGAAAAAACTACTGTATCCCACAAAGATATGAATAATAGGAGATAGGAACAGGGGTTTATTTTATGAGCATATCTGCTATAGCAGCAGTTGCTTTGGGGATTATAGTTAGCATTTTTTACTTATAACTATCTACCTACAAGTAATATATTATTTCAAATATAGTATAAGAAACATAACAGCATACTTCTGTGTTCCTCTTCAGCCTTTGTGCCGTTGCTGTCATAAATTTTATTTTTACATATTTTATAAATCACTCAATACTTTGCAGTTCTTTACACTGGCTCAGACACTAAAGAATCTGCCTGCAATTCAGGAGACTCTGGCTAGATCCTTGGGTTGGGAAGATCCCCTGGAGAAGGGAATGGCTACCCACTCCAATATTCTTGCCTGGGCAACCCATGAACAGAGGAGCCTGATGGGCTAAAGTCCATGGGATATCAAAGAGTCGGACACAGCTGAGCAACTAACACTTTTCTTTAAGCAATTAATTATGCTTTAAATAGATTTTTTTTAATGAAAAAAGTGATCTTTCTTTTTTAAAACCTACATGTTTATCATCTCTGAAGCTTTTTATTCCTTTCTGTAAGTATTCCATCTGGTATTAATTTCCTTCTGCCTGAGGGATTTCCTTGAATATTTTTTGTAATACAGGTTAGCTGATGATGAATTCTTTTAGTTTTTGTATGCTTTAAAAAGTCTTTGTATGACTTTTGTTTTTTAAAGATATTTCTGCTCAGTTTAGTATAGTGGTTGATTTTTTTGTTTTTCTATACTTTAAAGATGGTGCTCCACTGACTACTGGTGTTCCTCTTTACCAATGAGGATTCTGTCATTTTTGCCTTTGTTCTTCTGTATTTAAAGAAACTTTTTTCCTCTGGATGCTAACATTTCCCTTCTACCACTGGCTTTAAAAAATTCAATTATAGTTACTCTAGTGCAGTTTTCATTTCATATTTCTTACACTGTGGCTCCTTGAACTTCTAAGATCTGTGGGAATTTGGATATTTGAGAGTAATTATTTCTTCAAATATATTTTTTATCTCTGTTCTCTCCCCTTTTCTTCAAAGATAGAATTAAGCATATATTCAGTTCAGTTCAGTCACTCAGTCATGTCCGACTCTTTGCGACGCCATGAATTGCAGCACGCCAGGCCTCCCTGTCCATCACCAACTCCCAGAGTTCACTCAGACTCACGTCCATCGAGTCAGTGATGCCATCCAGCCATCTCATCCTCTGTTGTCCCCTTCTCCTCCTGCCCCCAATCCCTCCCAGCATCAGAGTCTTTTCCAATGAATCAACTCTTCCCATGAGGTGGCCAAAGTACTGGAGGTTCAGCTTTAGCATCATTCCTTCCAAAGAACACCCAGGGCTGATCTCCTTCAGAATGGACTGGTTGGATCTCCTTGCAGTCCAAGGCACTCTCAAGAGTCTTCTCCAACACCACAGTTCAAAAGCATCAGTTCTTCGGCACTCAGCTTTCTTCACAGTCCAACTCTCACATCCATACATGACCACAGGAAAAACCATAGCCTTGACTAGATGGAATTTGTTGGCAAAGTAATGTCTCTGCTTTTAAATATCTAGGTTGGTCATAACTTTTTTTCCAAGCAGTAAGCGTCTTTTAATTTCATGGCTGCAGTCACCATCTGCAGTGATTTTAGAGCCCCCCAAAATAAAATCTAACACTGTTTCCACTGTTTCCCCATCTATTTCCCATGAAGTGATGGGACCAGATGCCATGATCTTCGTTTTCTGAATGTTGAGCTTTAAGCCAACTTTTTCACTCTCCACTTTCACTTTCATCAAGAGGCTTTTTAGTTCCTCTTCACTTTCTGCCATAAGGGTGGTGTCATCTGCATATCTGAGGTTATTGATATTTCTCCCGGCAATCGTGATTCCAGCTTGTGCTTTTTCCAGCCCAGCATTTCTCATGATATACTCTGCATATAAGTTAAATAAGCAGGGTGACAGTATACAGCCTTGACATACTACTTTCCCTAACTGGAACCAGTCTGTTGTTCCATGTCCAGTTCTAACTGTTGCTTCCTGACCTGCATATAGGTTTCTCAAGAGGCAGGTGAGGTGGTCTGGTATTCCCATCTCTTTCAGAATTTTCCACAGTTTATTGTGATCCACACAGTCAAAGGCTTTGGCACAGTCAATAAAGCAGAAATAGATGTTTTTCTGCAAGAATATACAGAAGAAGTATACAAAAGAGATCTTCACAACGAAGATAATCACAATGGTGTGATCCCTCACCTAGAACCAGACATCCAGGAATGTGAAGTCAAGTGGGCCTTAGAAAGCATCACTACGAACAAAGCTAGTGGAGGTGATAGAATTCCAGTGGAGCTATTTCAAATCCTGAAAGATGATGCTGTGAAAGTGCTGCACTCAATATGCCAGCAATTTTGGAAATCTCAGCAGTGGCCACAGGACTGGAAAAGGTCAGTTTTCATTCCAATCCCAAAGAAAGGCAATGCCAAAGAATGCTCAAACTACCGAACAATTGCACTCATCTCACATGCTAGTAAAGTAATGCTCAAAATTCTCCAAGCCAGGCTTCAACAATATGTGAACCGTGAACTTCCAGATGTTCAAGCTGGTTTTAAAAAGGCAGAAGAACCAGAGATCAAATTGCCAACATCCGCTGGATCACGGAAAAAAAGCATATATTAGGCTGCTTTAAATTATTTTTTTTAATTTAAATTTTCATTTTTATTTTATTTTACTTTACAATACTGTATTGGTTTTGCCGTACATTGACATGAATCCACCAGGGGTGTACGTGAGTTCCCAAACATGAACCTCCCTCCCACCTCCCACCCCATATCATCTCTCTGGATCATCCCTGTGCACCATCCCCAAGCATCCTGTATCCTGCATCGAACATAGACTGGCGATTGCTCACTGATACACACTTGATTTCATTTTCAGCCCTTTTCCTCTATTTTAAAAATTTTTTATAGTATCTATATTTATGTTTTCTATAGCTCATTAATCTTTCTTCTGTAGTGTGTACTCTGTTTTTAATCCCATTCATAATATTTTTCTTCACCAACATTTTTATTTTTCATATCTAGTTTGATTTGGGTCATTATACATGTTCCATTTCTCTGCTTAATGTTTACCCTTTCTCTCTTCCTTCTAAAAATCATATGGAGTAAAGTTATAATCAACAATTTAATATTCTTGTCTACTAATCATATAATTTGTGCCACTTTTGGGTCTATTCTGGGAATTCCACCCCCCTCAATAGTCTATGAACATGAAATTTCTTTGTTTATTTGCTGTCCCCCACTGTACTTTTACAGGAAGATTAAATTGCAGGGTTATCAGTGATCTATTAATCAAAGAGCAGTGGAAACACAAGGGGAATGCAGATTGCCCATCAGGAAGCTCAAGACTTTCCAGATTACAAAAACACCTCAACTCAGTTACTAAGAGTAAGTATTGGCAAAGTGGGGGAAAGGAGGCAAAGGAAGTTCCTGTGGACAAAGTCCATATGCCAAAGCACAGAAATGAGAAATGGATACATGAAAGGAATCTCAGGAAGTTCCATGTGGCTGAATTATGGGCAGAGTGGAGAGAGGAAACAGTAGACTAGTAGGTGGAGCCAGCATGTGGTGGGACCTGTGCTTGGCTGAAGAACTTGAGACTTATTTGCATAGCAATGCTTTGGAAATCTTTAAAAATTGTGATAAAATATATTAACCATAAAGTGCAGTAGCTTAACCACTTTCAAGTATACAGTTCAGAAGCAATGAGTACATTTACGTTGTTGTGCAACCACCACCAACATTTATCTTCAGAAAACTTTAACCTTCCTAACTGAAACTCTGTAACCATTGTCAACACTCTGAACGCTGACTCCCCATTCCTCCCTCCCCTCAGCCGCCAGCAACCTTAATGCTAGCTTCTGGTTTTATGAATTCTAGGTATCTCATATAATTGGATTCACACACTACTTGTCTTTTTGTGATTGATTTATTTCACTTAGCGTAACGTCTTCAAGACACGTTGTAGCAGGTGTCAGAATTTCCCTCCTTTTAAATCACATTTATTCCACTGAATAATATCACATGTTGTTTATCCATTCATAGGTTGATAGATATTGAGTTGCTTTCACCTTTTGACAACTGTGACAAATGTTGTTATGAACGTGGGTGCACAAATGATGTGTTAGAATTCATGCTTTCAATTGTTTTGAGTATATAACTGGAAGTGGAATTGCTTGATCCTATGCTAATTCTAATTTTTTAAGGAATACCATTTTTGGCAGTAGCCACATCAACTTACATTCCCATCAGCCATGTTCTAGGCTTTTCACATCCTTGCCAAAGTTTGTTATTTTCTCTCTTTTTTAAAAATCTTAATTTATGGAGAAGGAAATGGCAACCCACTCCAATATTCTTGCCTGGGAAATCACAGAGGAGTCTGGCGGGCTACTGTCCATGAGATCACAAAAGAGTCAGACACGACTTAGTGACTAAACAACAGCAACAAAAGATTTGTAGGCTTATTCAGTTTTACTTGTTTAATGTTCACTAGTCTAGATGACACATAATACACGTTACTACTCAGTGGTCAGTGGACTAAGTCTCTTCGAGCGCTGTCATTTTTAGCAGAGACCGCAGATCAGCTGCTTGAGCACGTTCTATAAGAATGTTAGAACTGCAGGTCACAAGCTTCGATTCCTAGCCTTTGCTCTCCTGCTTGACCGTGAGCCTATTTCCTCACCTATGTATGAAAGGTGTGCATTAGTGATTCCTCAGTTTCTTTCCAATTTTAAATGTCTGTAATCTAGTAATATATTTTAAACAACTGAGCTGAGGAAGAGAAGATACCTGGAACGACTGGAACAGTCGTTTAGCCTAAGAGGTCCAAATCACACCATCTCGGTCTGCTACTAGTCAGCCAGCCATTGTCATGGTACAGTGGTATGTAACATGATGGCAGCAACTTCAGGAAAGCAACAGTAGTGATGTGATGACTTTTGCTCACTGATGCCTTGGCTAAGTGGTTACATGTGCCTACAACCACTCTTATCAGTTCTATTTCCACCTTGCTATTACTACGTAGGCTCTGGCAAAGAATGTTCAAGAAGAAAGGGTGGGAAAATAGTTTATACTCTCCTGGAAGTTGGGGAAGTGCCCCTTAGAGACTAGAATTCTGCCCCTTTCTGAAGTCTGAGTTTCAGAAGTTTTGGGAAATTCCAGACTGAGACTGAAAATTGAGTTTCTTCATCTAAAAAATCAGGAAATTGGAAAAGATACTCTCTGAAAGCTCCTTCAGGAATAAACTTACTCAGAACTTAGTGACTGTAGTAATTGATCAGTTATTAATATTTCCCATATAACACACTCTGTTTTGTTACCTGTGAAATGAACAAATAAGAGGGCCAACACATTTATTTTGTCATAAACACATATCCAGGTCTCCTCTGTACAAAACATTTTTTCCAGATGCTTTTAGTATGTTACCCATTTGTCCTTTCAACAATTCTATATGTAGTACAGTTCTCCTACACTTTACAAATAAGGAGATTAGTGACACCTAAAACCCCCTGGCTAGTAGAGGCAGATTGGGGACTTTAGAAACTACTCATTGTCATTATACAATATCCTTTAATATATAACAAAGCACATTTATGTTCTATGCTTGTGATCCAGGTGATAGCCCTGTGAAGTTAGTACAATAACTTTTACTTCTCACATTTTACCTATAAGGAAACACTTCATACTTGGGCAATGTTTGTAAGGTGGAACTCAAAAATAGATGATAGACAATGGCTATCTCATTTTATTTGACACATACTCTAAAAGTTCAAAAACTAATGTTATTTAGTAAAAATATTTTGACAGTAGAAATCTAATGTCAGAATAAGTCAGTAGAAAATAGTGGATTTATATTATTTTTTTCCCACTGCCAAGTAAATACACCACTGTGTGTTCTATCTCTGGCTCGGGAAGATCTCCTGGAGAAGGGCATGGCAACCCACTCCAATATTCTTGCCTGGAGAATCCCATGGACAGAGGAGCCTGGCAGGGTTACAGTCTAGGGTTGCAGAGTTGGACACAACTGAAGCGACTTAGCACGCATATGTGTTTTTTAAATTACCTCCAAATATAAGCTTGAACTTAGAGTCATGAATTCACATCCTAACCCTGTCACTTGCTAGCTGTATGACTTTGGGAAATTTCTTGAACCTCTCCGAGGCTCACTCATGGACCAGGTGCCCCCATCTTTGCTACCATAGTGAAGAATCCTATTTTGTGGACTTCCAGTAGTTAAGAATCCACCTACCGATGAAGGGGACACAGGTTCAGTCTCTGGTCTGGGAAGATTTTACATGCTGTGGGCCAGCTATGCCCATGAGCCACAACTACTGAAGCCTGGCCACTCTCAAGCCTGTGCTCCACAACAAGAGAAGCCACAGCAACAGAAGCCCACGAACTGCAGCTAGAGAGCAGCCCCACTTTCCACAACTAGAGAAAATTCTGCTTAGCAGCGAAGACCCAGCACAGCCAAAAATAAACATTGAAACATGTATACTATCATGTAAGAAACGAATCGTCAGTCTACGTTTGATGGAGGATACAGGATGCTTCAGGCTGGTGCACGGGGATGATCCAGAGAGATGATATGGGGTGGGAGGTGGGAGGGGGGTTCGTGTTTGGGAACTCATGTACACCCGTGGCTGATTCATGTCTATGTATGGCAAAACCAATACAGTATTGTAAAGTAAAATAAAGTAAAAATAAAAATTAAAAAAAAAAAAGACTCATTCTGTAAAAGAAGAGAAAGGGAGTCATTTTGGAATTATACTTGGAGCTCTGGAATTTAAACACTTCTGTGGTAACATTTTTATTTTGAGGATTTTGGGAGTGCAGTGGTTAACAGCACAAACTGGAGCCAAATTGCAGGGGTGGAAGTGCTGGTTCCTCCGCTCACTGTCTAACTTGGGGCATGTTGGTGATCCTCTGTGTGCTTTACTTTCCAAACTGTAACTGGTGAAGGGTTGTTGAGAGAATTAAATGAATGTATACAAAAAAAAAAAATCTTAATTTAAATTTGTATATAGCAGCCATCCTAATATGTATAAAGTGGTATATCCCACTTTGATTTTGATTTGCATTTCTCTAATGATTAGTGATGTTAAACATATTTTCATGTGTTTATTAACCATTTGTATATCTCCTCTCAAGAAATGTCTATTCAAGTTCTTTGATCATTTCGAAATTAGATTGGTTGCTTTTGTGATGTTAAGTTGTAGGAGTCCTTTATTTATTCTGGATATGAATCTTTAATCATATATATGATTTTCAAATATTTTCTCTCATTCTATGGGTTGTCTTTTCACTCTGCTGGCTGTATTCTTTGCTGTATGACAGCTTAACATTTGAATAAAATGTGTCTATTTTTTGTTTGGTTGCCTGTGCTTTTGGTGTCATATCCAATGGATCATTGACAAAGTCAATGTCATGAGGCTTTTCCCATTTTCTTCTAAGAGTTTTATCATTTTAGGTGTTACATGTAGGCACTTGATCCATTTTGATTTAAGTTTTGTATATTGTGCTAAGATAAGCATTCAATTTCATTCTTTCTCATGTGGATAACCAGTTTTTCCAACATCATTTGTTGAAAAGACTGTCCTTTCCCCGTTGACTGGTCTCTTTCCTCATTGAATTGTCCTTTTCCCATAGGATGGGTGCTGATCTCAGCACCCTCATCAAAATATATTTGATTATATATGTGAGGGTTTATTTCTAGGCTCTCTGTTCTATTACATTGATTACTGTAGGTTTGTAATAAGTTTTGAAGTCAGCAAATCTGAGATCTTACAATTTTATTTTTCTTTTGAGATTGTTTTGACTATTTCAGATCTTGAAATTTTATATGAATTTTAAGAGGAAATTTTCTATTTTGGTAAAAAATGGGATTTTGTAGGATTGCATTGAATTTGTAGATAGTTTCAGGTAGTACTGACTTTTTAACAATATTAAGTCTTCTAATCCATAAACATAGGATATCTTTTCATTTGCTAGTGCCTTATTCAATTTTTTTTCCAGCAGTGATTTATAATTTTCACTGTACAAATATCTTGCCTCTTTAACTTTATTGCTACATATTTTATTCTTTTTGATGCTTTTTTAAGTGGAAATTTTTCTTAATATCCATTTTGGATTATTTATTGATAGTATATAGAAAACAAATGATTTTTGTCTGTTCATTTTGTATTCAGGAACTTTGCTGAATTCTTTCATCAGTTCTAACAGTGTGTGTGTGTGTGTGTGTGAGTGTGTGTAATCTGTAGAATTTTCTACATATAAGATCATGTGGCCTGTTAAAAGTGATAGTTTGACTCTTTCCTTTCCAATTTGGATGCCTTTAAATTTCTTTCTGTTGCTTATTTGCTCTGTCTAAAACTTTTAATACTATAATGAACAAAAGTGGCAAAAGTGGTCTTCCTTAGACACAAGCACGTGCATACTTAGTCACTCAGTCATGTCTGACTCTATGTGACCTTGTGAACTATAGCACATAGGCTTTCCCAGGCAAGAATACTGGAGTGGGTTGCCATTTCCTCCTCCAGCAGATCTTCTTGACCCAGCGATCCAACTCGCATCTCCTGAGCCACCTGAGAACCTCAATGTGGAAATTTGGAAAGTTTTAAACAAGTGATGGAGAGGATCCTATCCAAGTTGTCTGTTCATCATTCTGGCTGCTGAATGGAGAATGAATAGAAAGGAGAAGACTAGAGGCAAAAAAAAGCTAATGAAGTAGATTTTCTGTAGTCCAGGTAAGGGAAGTAACTTTCTTGGAAGCAGTGGGGTGAGGCAACAGTAGTGACACCCAGTGCTTACCAACGCTAAACAGATGTGAGAGCGTCTAATGGCCAATGAACCACCCATTTCTAAAGCTAGAGGAGAGTTTGGGGTTGAATGATGCTCCTGCATTCCTCTGCACATTCTCATTCAGAAGGAGTCAAGTTAAAATCAAAACCAAAGACTCCCAGCATATGTGTTTGAGGGGAGCTTCTAAAGTCAAATATTCTAGCCCCAAGTATTTTAGTTTCTTCACAAGGAGTGTGGATTACAGAACAGACATGGAAGGCAGTGAGGATAGCAAACTATTCCATCCAGACTACACTCCTTCTTTTCCAACACCCTCCACACTAACACTTCTACAGAAAGTAGAAAGACAAAGCTAAGAGGCCTTTTGATCCCCAAGTTACCAGATGCAAGTAGTGAGCATTATTCAGTGTCTCAAGCTGAGAATAGGAATTTCTGGCACCTGTCAAATGTCAGTGGAAGGAAACAATGTAATATATATATTGAGAATGAAGATCTTGTATTTAGAGCCAGGACCAGTGGCAGAGTATCTTGGTTTCTGGGTGTTTAAGGATTACTTTTGAAACAGAGCCAAACAGTCAAAAACACATATCACCATGGACCATTCTGGATTGGAATCTTTACTGCAATAACCAAGTAGTCTAGGGATTGAGAATTTAATCCAACTCTTTCAAAATTGAGAGCCCACCCTCTATTCTATGTGGGTTTGGTGTCTTCTGATGTTCCTGCTCTGTTTTGTTCCCTGATCTGTCTTCATGGAATAATCAGTAGCAAATTTTCTTAGATTCTGTCTATAATTGCTCAGTGTTCATCTCATAATATATATATATATGTGTGTGTGTGTGTGTGTATGTGTATGTATATATATATATGTTTTATACCAGCCAGTACAATTGGAAAGTGTTTAACACAAATTGCATCCCTTAGAAGAGGTTTTCTTTTATTTTTTTAATTGTGGGTACTATAGTCAAATAGTTCTCTTCACTCTGAGTGCAGTGTGTTTTCTGCCTACCTTCTATCATTCTTTTTCCATTATGCAGCCATGGGAGAATTAATTTTTCTCCACTGGCTAGGAGAAGAATCTCCCTTTCTGAGCCCAAAGTGACTATTGGGAGCAATATGGATGTCGTGGTGCAGTCTATACAGTGCCATCAGATTCATGCCCATTGGCTTCAGTGGAAGGTTTGACTTCACATTTTGCTCCTGTTATCAAGAGAGCTGCACCAGAGCTTCTCATTAAAAAGTGTGTTTTGAAGTCTTAGCCCTCTCAGGGGCAGGAGAACTAGAAGAAGTTTGAAGAAGTCCAAAAGTCAGAAGAAAATGGTCAGGAAAGCTGAAACCTTGGCCCGAATTGATGATGGGAGTGGTCATAGGAGAGACTGAGTATTCTTACTGTGGGGTACTCCTCAGATCCCTGCTAGCTAAAAAATCAAACCCAGAAGAGACACCATAGAACCTCAAAGTAAGAGTAGTAATAGTTGGCAATTCTCAGAAAGGAGTTAAAATCATGGTGACTTTGGAACTACCAGTGTCCACATTCTAACAATAGTGGAGGATTTATGTACAAACAATATCATCCCAGGAAAACCCACTTTGAGAGCTCTATTGATTATAGCATTTGGCTTTTGAAAACCTTTGTAAGAAAGAAACATTATTAGAAAAGGTGAGTTATTATTCTAATCTAATACTTACATGCCCTTGCCATATTTATCCTAAAGAAATGAATTCTGATTTATAAATGTTATTTGATTGATTTTGGTTTCTAGGAGCTAAAAAGTGAAACTGGAAATGGTCTATGAAGGCCCTTGTAATCACCATGCACCCACCAGCTTGCTTTTGAGCCTTGGATGCCCCTGGTTCTGATTTGACCAGGATGCATCAAGACCAACTGGGGCTGGAAGGGAAGAGTTTCAAATTAAAGGGAACAATGTGGTGATGGCAGAGGGAAGAAGCTTGGTCTGTAAACCTAGAAAGATGAGACAGGTGAGAGTTACAACCCAGGAGGGTAAGCAGGGACCAGGAAACCAGACTAGAAGCCTAGAAACCCAGGAAAATGGATCAAAGATGAAGGCAGACATGAAGAGTTCATCAGAGAAGTTTCCATCTAAGCTGGTGGCTCTGCATCCTGGCCACATATGACAGTCACCAGTGCCCTGCCCCTCATCATCTACCAGATTTGGTTTCCAGGTTATTCTGGAGGGATTTCTGTGTCCATACTGCAATGGAGACTTACCTGCCAAGAATAAGAATGATCTCGTATTCTATTTCCTAAGCTTAAAGAATACTTTTTTTCCCATTCAATTTATCTAACTTCCAACAGAATCCCACGCAGTCAGTCCTCCTCCTCTGAACTCTTTTTTCTTTTGCCTTCATGACACCATCATTGACACTATATATATATATATATATATATACACACACACACACATATGCTTGCTCACTCTTTTTTTGTTTGAGCTTCTCTTTTGAACTTAATGTTGAGATGTTCCCAGAGCACTTCTCTGACCCTCTCCCCTTGTATCTTCTCTTTCCCATCTCACCACCCTTACTCTCTTCTTTCTTCTCTTTTACCCTCTTCTTTTCCTTCCCTTTTCTTTATTTTTCTTCTCTTTCTACTTATGTCCTGGGTAATCTAATCAAAGCCCATGGCTTTAAATATCACCCCTACACCTAGTAACCCAAATCAGTCAGAATAGCTTAGATTCTGTAGTATCAAGAAAAAAGTTGAAATTTCATCGCTGTCAATAACTAAGGTCTGTTTCTTGCTTGTGTTGCAGATCCAAACTACAACAGCAGGGGTTTTTGCTTACTGATGTCCTTCTGGTTGGAGTCATTATCTTGCTAGAAGACCCCACTTTTACGGAAGCTGTGTAGGGAATGCAAATTGTACATTGTCACCTCTGAAGTGTTCTGCCCTGAAAGTAAGATAGGTATTGTTCCCCTTCCATTTTCCAGAGGAGAAACAGAGGCATCTAGAGGCTAAAGAAAAAGCTGATGCTGGGCTGTGAATCCAGTCTGTTATGGCCACTCATTTATAAATGAGTAGTAAGGGAAGCTGGGTGCTTGCCAAGGGCCTCAGGGTTCTCAAGATAAGTTATGCTTGGGGAGCTCCAGTCTGCCTGGCGTCAGAGCCCTGGTCTCCCAGAACATTATGTCTTCTGTCACCGGAAGTCCATTCTTGCTTGTGAAGGAATCATTGTCATCTCCTGAGAATGTCAAGTTTTATTGGAAGGAGTAACTTAACTAACAATAGCTAACATGCACTGATGTCTTACAGGATCTAGCTTACTTGAAAACAGCCCTATATAAAAGGCACTGTGGAGTAGATGTGACTTTTCCCATTTTAAAGTGATGTTTGAGAGCTGGAGAAGGGAGACTTCCTCCAAAGCCACCTAACAAGGGGAAGTGGAGCAGGGATTTGAGACTGGGTAAATGACCCTGACCTTACCACACAATCTCAGATAATTCATTCAAAATGTGTTTTTCCACCAAGACGTGGAAACAACCTTAATGTCAATTGACAGAAGAACAGATAAAGGAGATGTGGTACGTATATACAATGAAATACTACATGCGTGCTCAGTTACTCAGTCCTGTCCGACTCTGTCCAGCTCATGTCTGACTGCACGAACTGTAACCTGCCAGGCTTCTCTTTCCATGGGATTTCCCAGGCAAGAATACTGGAGTGGGTTGCCCTGCCCTCCTCCAAGGAATCTTCCTGATCCAGCAATCAAACACGTGTCTTTTACATCTCCTGAATTGACAGGCAGGTTCTTTACCATTAGTGCCACCTGGGAAGCCCCTGTTTTACCTTATGAATATATCAAAAAAGAATGTATATATAGCTTCCCCAGTGGCTCACCTGTAAAGAACCTATGTAGAAGGCAGGAGCCACAGAAGTAGCAGGTTTGATCCTTGAGTTGGGAAGATCCCCTGGAGAAGGGAATGGCAACCCACTCCAGTATTCTTGCCTGGAGAATCCCATGGACAGAGGAGCCTGGTGGGCTACATTCCACAGGGTTGCAAAGAGTTGGACAATGACTGACGTGAGTTAGCACACACTCATATATGTATAATAGAACATTTTGCTGTAGAGCACAAATGAACATTGTATTATAAACCAACTATACTTAAATTATTTTTAAAATAAGATAACACAAAAATATACTTTTCCAACCAGGTACACATTAGCTATTGAACTCCACTTTCTGCCTTTTTATTCATGGGTACCTTATGGTTAACATGGGAGATGGGCCAGCCCTGCAAGCTTGGCATGTATAGGTGTTTGCTTGAGTAGGGAGGGGAGGCTGGACTGAAACTCTCAGTGGTCATTTCTCATGGCCAGAGACCCCTACGCTTAGGGGAGCACATATTTCATAGGTTCAAGGCAGGGGAATTGTGTTGTGGGAGCAGTTGGCAATTTTCCTAACTTGAAGAGGCTGGGCCATCTACACTCCCCATTGCCCATGGGTCCAACTTCTGAGTATCCTCGTTCCCTGCAGCTTGCCGATCTGTGCCTTCTTGCTTCATGCTTGGTTATGCTGGGACTACTAGGTCCCTCCTCCTCCTGTCCCTAATTGCATCCCCAGTTCCAGCCATGGTACCCTGGTTTTGTTTATCTTCGAGTACAACTCTCTCTCTTTCTGCCATTGCCATTGTCCCATTTCTTTCCCACTATGTGGCTTTGCATTTAAATTCTTCACAGCAGAGGAAAAGAGGACAGACATGTTTTGGGATCAGACAGATTTGGGTTGGGTCTTCGACTTTGTCACTTAACAGGTGTATGACCTTGTACATGTCACCTCAATTCTCCAGTCTCAGTCCCTGCATCCATAAAAATGGGGGGGGGGTCACATCTCCTTTGCAATAGGCAAGACTTATAAAGGCAGTGCAGAGTCTCTGGTGTAAGGGTTTTGTTCAAAAATGTAGAAACGAGGTCTTTTAATCCACTGTTATCGATGATTTACTATGCAGAAAAGATATATTCACATATACATGTAAATGGATATGAAGGCAAACCATTCAATATCACGGTAATCCAAGTCTATGCCCTGAACAGTAATGCTGAAGAAGCTGAAACTGAACAGTTCTATGAAGACATACAAGACCTTCTAGAACTAACGCCCAAAAAGATGTCCTCTTCATTACAGGGGACTAGAATGTAAAAGTAGGAAGTAAAGAGACACCTGGACTAACAGGCAAATTTGGCCTTGGAGTACAAAATGAAGAAGGTCAAGCTAATAGAGTTTTGTCAAGAGAACACACTGGTCATAACAAACACCCTCTTTCAACAACACAAGAGAAGACTCTACACATGGATTTCAGCAGATGGTCAATATGGAAATCAGATTGATTGTATTCTTTGCAGCCAAAGATGGAGAAGCTCTATACAGTCAGCAAAAACAAGACCAGGAGCTGACTGTGGCTCAGATCATAAATGCTTACTGCCAAATTAAGACTTAAATTGAAGAAAGTAGGGAATACCACTGGACCATTGAGGTATGACCTAAATCAAATCCCTTATGATTGTACAGTAGGAGTGACAAATAGATTCAAGGGATTAGATCTGATAGACAGAGTGCCTGAAGAACTGTGGATTGAGGTTCATGACTTTGTACAGGAGGCAGTGATCAAGACTATACCCAAGAAAAAGAAATACAAAAAGTTAAAATGGTTGCCTGAGCAGCCCTTACAAATAGCTGTGTAAAGAAGAGAAGCTAAAGGCAAAGGAGAAAACGAAAGATATACCCCTTTGAATGCAGAGTTCCAAAGAATAGCAAGGAGAGATAAGAAAGCCTTCCTCAGTAATCAATGCAAAGAAATACAAGAAAGAAATAGAATGGAAAAGACTAGAGATCTCTTCTAGAGGTACCAAGGGAATATCTCATGCAAAGATGGGCACAATAAAGGACAGAAATGGTATGGACCTAACAGAAGCAAAATATATTAAGAAGTGGAACAATACACAGAAGAACTATACAAATAAGATCTTCATGATCCAGATAACCATGATGGTATGATCACTCACCTAGAGTCAGACATCCTGGAATGTGAAGTCAAGTGGGCCTTAGGAAGCATCACAACGAACAAAGCTAGTGGAGGTGGTGGAATTCCAGTTGAGTTATTTCAAATCCTGAAAAATGATGCTGTGAAAGTGCTTCATTCAATATGCCAGCAAATCTGGAAAACTCAGCAGTGGCCAGAGGACTGGAAAAGGTCAGTTTTCATTCTAATACCAAAGCAAGGCAATGCTAAAGAATGCTCAAACTACTGCACAATTGCACTCATCTCACACGCTAGCAAAGTAATACTCAAAATTCTCCAAGCCAGGCTTCAGTAGTACATGAACCATCAACTTACAGATGTTCAAGCTGGATTTAGAAAAGCCAGAGGAACCAGAGATCAAATTGCCAACATCTGTTGGATCATCGAAAAAGCAAGAGAGTTCCAGAAAAACATCTACTTTTGCTTTATCGACTATGCCAAAGCCTTTGACTTTGTGGATCACAACAAACTGTGGGAAATTCTGAAAGAGATGGGAATACCAGACCACATGACTTGCTTCCTGAGAAATCTGTATGCAGGTCAGTAAGGAACTGTTAGAACTGGACATGGAACAACAGACTGGTTCCTAATCGGGAAAGGAGTATGATAAAGCTGTATATTGTCACCTTGCTTATTTAACTTATATGCAGAGTACATCATGAGAAATGCTGGACTGGATGAAGCACAAGCTGGAATCAAGATTGCCAGGAGAAATATCAATAACCTGAGATAAGCATATGACACCACACTTAAGGCAAAAAGCAAAGAACTAAAGAGCTTCTTGATGAAAGTGAAAGAGGAGAATTAAAAAGTTGCCTTAAAGCTCAATATTTAGAAAACTAACCTCATGGCATCTGGTCCCATCACTTCATGGCAAATAGATGGGGAAACAATGGAAACAGTGAGAGGTCTTTTTTGGGGGCTCCAAAATCACTGCAGATGGTGACTGCATCCATGAAATTAAAAGACGTTTGCTTCTTGGAAGAAAAACTATGACCAACCTTGACAGCATATTAAAAGGCAGAGACGTTACTTTACCAACAAAGGTCCATCTAGTCAAAGCTATGGTTTTTCTAGTAGTCATTTATAGATATGAGAGTTGGACTATAAAGGAAGCTGAGTGCCAAAGAATTGATGCTTTTGAACTGAACTGTGGTTTTGGAGAAGGCTCTTGAGAGTCCCTTGGACTGCAATGCGATTCAACCAGACCATCCTAAAGGAAATCAGTTCTGAATATTCATTGGAAGCATATTCAGTTTCATGCTGAAGCTGAACTCCAATACTTTGGCCACCTGATGTGAAGAACTGACTCATTTGAAAAGATACTGATGCTGGGAAAGATTGAAGGCAGAAGAAGAAGGGGACAGCAAAGGATGAGATGGTTGGATGGCATCGCTGACAGGACGAACATGAGTTTGAGTAGGCTCTGGGAGTTGGTGATGGACAGGGAAGCCTGGTGTGCTGCAGTCAATGGGTTTACAAAGAGTCAGACATACTGAGAGCCTGAACTAACTAACATATATACTAAGTGAATTTAATGAGGTTGTATGTTCACACATGCCACTGCCTAGATGGACAATACAAATGTCCCTTCTTGACCCACAACTTAGCTAATTTTCCTCCTTGAGCTCCAAACCTGTCCTGCTAGTAAGAAATCTTAAATTTGCCAATTTATTTATATTTTATAATCAATGGTCAACTGCTTTTAATAGGAATTTGTATAAGTTAATCTTTTTTTAACCATTTATCATTTATTTATTATTATTATTATTTTTTTACTTTACAATATTGTATTGGTTTTGCAATACATCAACATGAATCCACCATGGGTGTACACGTGTTCCCCATGTCTTTAACAAGTGGCGCTGGGAAAACTGGTCAACCACTTGGAAAAGAATGAAACTAGAACACTTTCTAACACCATACACAAAAATAAACTCAAAATGGATTAAAGATCTAAACGTTAAGACCAGAAACTATAAAACTCCTAGAGGAAAACATAGGCAAAACACTCTCCAACATAAATCACAGCAGGATCCTCTATGACCCACCTCCTAGAATACTGGAAATAAAAGCAAAAATAAACAAATGGGACCTAATTAAAATTAAAAGCTTCTGCACAACAAAGGAAAATATAAGCAAGGTGAAAAGACAGCCTTCAGAATGGGAGAAAATAATAGCAAATGAAGCAACTGACAAACAACTAATCTCCAAAATATACAAGTAACTCCTGCAGCTCAATTCCAGAAAAATAAACGACCCAATCAAAAAATGGGCCAAAGAACTAAATAGACATTTCTCCAAAGAAGATATACAGATGGCTAACAAACACTTGAAAAGATACTCAACATCACTCATTATCAGAGAAATGCAATGAAAACCACAATGAGGTACCATTTCACACCAGTCAGAATGGCTGCTATCCAAAAGTCTACAAGCAATAAATTTACCACTTTAAAAGTTACCCAAATTTCTTTTGGTGAGTGTCCTTTGGTTTAAATGTATCCCTTTAGGTCAATGCTAAGACCTCCAATATTCACTCTGCCCTTTTTTTGCCTTCAGAGGGGGATTCTTCATGTAGGAAGTGCTTACTGTGAGCTCCTGGTGGTGGGAGGGAGCCTGCAGTTTCTTGGAGCTCTTGTACTCTTCTCTTTGTGCTAACTGTTCCTTCCTGCTTTGGTTACTGACCCTATGGTGGGTATTTGCTGTTGCTTGCTTGGTGAATTCAGGTTGATCTCCCAGGCGCACTTGTATGCCAGAGACCTAGCTGTGCCTCCCCTGTCTCCCGCTGATAACCCTTTACCCAGGCCAACCAGCAACCCCAGTGACCTGCCTTCCACATGCCTTCACAAGATGTAACAAATAATGGTTGCTTACAACACAAAGTGGTAATTTTGGTGCGACCAGGGAACAGGAAATAGAAAGCAGACACTTTCATGAGCACCTTTGTATCAGAGTGAGATCTGTTAAAGAGCTTGAGGACCTTATATATTTTAAAAAGTTTAGAGAAGCCAGCAAAATTCCCTTGGACTAAAGAGATTCCAAAAATAATAAAGGCCTTTTTATTCAGTGGGGTCATGTAAATTTTTTATTCTATTTGGAAATAAAGCAAGTGTGTGAATTCTCAACTCCTTTTAATCTGTCACTCATATATATCACTCATATATATCAAGGGGCTGGGGCCCAAAAGTGGATTATAATGAGAGAGTTGGAAGACTTTCTTGACATAAGTGTGCCTTAAATTACATATTTTTCATCTAGTTTTTAAAATATGGAGTTCTATTTTTTTGTGGCTGTCAAATATGTCTTGGAAAGGCTGTAATTTCTCAGTAAGGATCAGAAAAAGTTTTCTGCTGAACAAAGTTGAAGGTACGCTTTTGGTGCTCTGTGTATTGCTATTTGATCAGTGAGGTTTACGTGTGTTTCATTAATCATTATTGCTTGAGGATGAATAATAATCATCATAGCGATAACAATATTCGGTCACTCTGATATTGTTGCATAAGATGAGCCAAGAGGTAGATGGACAAACTGAAACCTGACATTTCTGGCTCCATTTCGCGCCTGGGTGGAGGAGATGGAACCTGCACATTGTGATTTCAGACGCTCATGGAGGCAAGGTGAGTTCACACTACAGGGATAATTGAGATCTGGATTGTCTTTTCATGGGGACACATTGAGCAGGAAATAAAGAAAGCAGATTTCCTCATACAGGGTAACACAGAGCATCATTTATCGTGTGCTTACTAAGAATATCAGAACTTCCCTGGTAGCTCAGATGGTAAAGAATCTGCCTGCAATGCAGAAGACCTGGGTTCCATCCCTGGGTGTGGAGATCCCCTGGAGAAGGGCATGGCAACCCACTGCAGTATTCTTGCCTGGAGAATCCCATGGACAGTGGAGCCTGATGGGCTACAGAACATGGGGTTGCAAAGAGTCAGACACAGCTGAGCAACTAAGACTTTCACTTGCACTAAGAATAAGGCCATGGACCACACGTTCTGGGTCCTGTGTCCTTTTATCACCACGCGATGCTAAGAGGCTGTGGTGCAGTTGTGGATCCAGTAGGAGTGAGAATCCATGGGTGAGCTCAGGGGTCCAGGATTAGGCAGAGAGTATGTGGCCGAGCTGCCCTGGGAGCCCAGGTCTCTCAGTCTTTTCAGGCAAGGCTCACAGAACCACACAGGAAAGATTTCAGTTCAGTTCAAGCACTCAGTCATGTCTGACTCTTTGCGACCCCATGGACTGCAGCATGCCAGGCTTCCCTGTCCATCACCAAACTCCTGGAGTTTACCCAAACTCATGACTATTGAATCAGTGATGCCATCCAACCATCTCATCTGCTGTCATCCCTTTCTCCTCCCACCTTCAATCTTTCCCAGCATCAGGGTCTTTTCAAAGGAGTCAGCCCTTTGAATGAGGTGGCCAAGGTACTGGAGTTTCAGCTTCAACTTATGTGGATCAGAAAGCAATAGTTAGAACTGGACATGGAACAACAGACTGGTTCCAGTTAGGGAAAAGAGTATGTCAAGGCTGTATATTGTCACTGCTTATTTAACTTATATGCAGAGTACATCATGAGAAATGCTGGGCTGGAAGAAGCACAAGCTGGAATTAAGATTGCCGGAAGAAATATCAACAACCTCAGATATGCAGATGACACCTCCCTTATGGCAGAAAGTGAAGAAGAACTAAAGAGCTTCTTGATGAAAGTGAAAGAAGAGAGTGAAAAAGTTGGCTTAAAGCTCAACATTCAGAAAACTAGGATCATGGCATCTAGTCCCATCACTTCATGGCAAGTAGATGGGGAAACAGTGGAAACAGTGGCAGACTTTAATTTTTTGGGCTCCAAGATCACTGCAGATGGTGGTTGCAGCCATGAAATTAAAAGACGCTTACTTCTTGAAAAGAAAGTTATGATCAACCTAGACAGCATATTAAAAAGCAGAGACATTACTTTGCTCATGTGTGGTTGTGAGAGTTGGACTATAAAGGAAGCTGAGTGTCGAAGAATTGATACTTTTGAACTATGGTGTTGGAGAGACTCTTGAGAGACCCTTGGACTGCAAGGAGATCTAACCAGTCCATCCTAAATGAGATCACTCTTGCTGTTCATTGGAAGGACTAATGTTGAAGCTGATTTACTGTTTCGCTTTTACAGTGATGCTTGCAGAAGTGAAAAAGCTGTCCAATGTGTCCAAGTGTATTTCTTTTTCTGGTATCCCCCAACTCAGAAAGTAACAAGGCTTAGATTTCACTCAATTCTGCAAAGTAAAGCACATTTTTTTTAAATTTGCTAAATCTGTTCCAGACCATCAATATGTAAAAAAGGGATAAAAGTAAGCATAGTATATACTCATTTTATAAATCTGTATTATAACCTTTACTAGTAAAGTTAATCAGTGAGAACAATCAAGGTATCTTGACAATAACAAACATTTAAAAAAATTAAAAATATAACCTTTTTTTAAAAAGATTTACATCAACTTCAGCATCTAATTTATTTCTCAGCTTCATAATATTTGAAAATCTCAAATTTAAAAATATAACCAATTGAAAGTGCTAAATTCTTTCTAGTAGGTCGAGGTTCTCCAGCTGATTCAGGAGAAAGTTGACACAGGGGCTCTAAGTCAGAACCAGATGTGCTGAGCTGCACAAAAACCCTGGATGGAACCCTGGGGAGTTCCCTGGGAGGTGTCTGGCAGGAGGACTTTTCTTGTTCATCTCTGGATCCTGATTCTGAAGTCACTTTCCTTGGCCACACTCACCAACCTGTGCTGGCCCTCATTGGCAGTGTGGTGTCTCCATCCCGCACTCAGGAAGATGGGTTTTGTATTCTCATCAATGAGCTCCTTGACGATCTGCAATGTGAGGCTTTTCAATGACAGTGACCAGCAGGCAGCCCGGCCCAGAGATATGGAAGTGCTGCTTGGCCATTACTGCTGCCTTTTCTTCCTACCCTACCTTCTGCTCTCAGATGGCACAGACCTGTGCCTGCTCAGATATCCACCTTAGGGGAAGGAGACACACCTAGAGGGCTTGGGATAAACCTTGGGATGTGCGATGGCTCTCCATATCCCACCCAACCAACTTTGACTGTTACTGAGCCCGGGCTGCCTCTGTCGCCTGCAAGACAGGCCAATAAATCAGCAGGCAAGTTATGGGGGCAAGAAATAATGACTTCAATTGAAAGGTTAGCAGACTGAGAAAATGGTAGACTAGTATCTCAAAAAACCCATCTTGTCCTGGTCTGACTTTGGGCTCCTTTTATACAGAGGAAGGGGAAGAAACGGGGCTTGCAGAGCACTGATTCATGGCTAAGACCAGCCTGCCAGGCTCTGACCCTTCATCAGCCTAGTCCTGCTGGAAGCAGACCCACTCCATATGACCCCTGCTCCTTCCACACACATAGGGAGAGGATATGGGGCTACTCGGGTGGGATCAGAGTGGTGGCTCGGCCTGGACTGCCTGCCCTGGGTCTCCCTGTGTTACCTTTCGGTCCCTCTAGGCAAATGGCCAAAGGCATCAGGAATGAGACCCGGCCAAATACCTGCCG
The DNA here is from genome assembly GCF_014754425.2 of Oryx dammah. NCBI lineage: Eukaryota > Metazoa > Chordata > Mammalia > Artiodactyla > Bovidae > Oryx > Oryx dammah. The sequence continues at coordinate 56,960,157 of NW_024070211.1, forward strand.
TGTCAGAAAAGGTGGTCACTGTGAGACGGTTTCTGAGGCCAGGGTTTCAGGACATCAGGACAGAGAAGTTTGAGTTTCTCCTACCAAGTGAGCTAGGTAGGGATCTTCTCTAGAATGTGGTGCGTGGTTTCCTGGGTTCCAAGTTCTGTTGGCCTCTATTGCCAGGAAAATGAGGTTGCCTCCTGGGGTCCGTTTATCTGGCTTCCTTCTCTCACAAAGCTCCCCAAGGACACCTCTGGTCTGCTGACTGCTCATGCTGCCACCCCATGTCCATGTGCAATGAAACCAATGGGGAGGCCTGAGTGCAGATCCCATCCAGCAAGAGCAGAATCATCTTCCTACACACAAGAAAAGAACAGGCATGGGCCCACACCCATCTTATCCTTCTCCACCTGACCAGCCTCATCATATCAGAAAAATGTGACTTTCCTCCCATTAGAAATCAAACACCAGGTAAGATTTAGATGTAAAGTAAACCAGAATATTGTTTGAGCTACAGACATTAAAAAACAAAACAAAACAAAACAAAACAAACCCTAGCAGCAAAAACAAACAACCCCCCCACCCCGCAAACAGCAAAACAGTAGGTGCAAGAAGAGTGTGCTGACTCTTCCCTTTTTTCTTCCTGGAAGCAGGTGATGGCATATCCATCCCCCTACCACTGTTCCTCACCCCCTGCCTCTCCTTCAAGTCCCCTCTTCCCCCCAACTGGCCCCTCTCCATCCCCCAATGAAAGATGTCTTCCCTCTCCTGGAAGCAGAATGGCATTGTTATTGTCAGGGGCAGAGAGTGGAGAATGAGAGGAGGAACAGACCTGTTCAACAGAATTCTCATCCTTCTTCGCCTCCCCACATACTGCAGTTATTTTTCCACAACTGCCTCTCTTTGTTCAACCCAATAGAAAAACATTTAGATTTTGCCACTTCTCTGAGTCTTTCTTCATTTTTTAGGATGGTTCTCCATGTCATGTAAAACAGGGAAAATAAATGTGCATGCTTCTCTCCTGTGAATCTGTCTCATGTCCATTTAATTCTCATGACCAGCCAACAACCTAAAAGGGTGGAGTTAACATTTTGTTTTGGCAATGTCTTTCTTGAAGGCATCTTCAATTTTACCTCCTTCCTTGGCTTGGTTCCTCAGTATGTTACATGCTCTCAGTTACTCTTCAGAAACTCTGTGAACACAGGCTATGTCTTTCAAAATGAAACACATCAGTCCTAGAACTCCTTGGTATAGATGGACTCCTTGGTGTCAATGAATTTCCATGACAGTGTTTAGTGTGATACACACATGAGATTCATTTGTCAAAACCCATAGAATGTACGCTAAAGTACAGGAGTGAATTCTAATGCAAGCTTTGGACTCCAGTGATAGCAATGTGGCCATGCAGATTCATCAGTGTTAACCAACACACAGAATGATGATAAGACAGTTGGGGGCTTGGGAGGCTCTGAAGACCAATTTCAGACTTAAAGTAGGGGAAAACATTAGAAAATTCAAGTATTACCTAAATCAAATCCCTTACAATGATACAGTGGAAGTGGCAAATATGTTCAAGGGATTAGGTCTGATATACAGATCTGATAGACCTTCTAGAACTAACACCTCCCAAAAGATGTCCTTTTCAATATAGGGGACAGGAATGAAAAAGTAGGAAGTCAAGAAATACCTGGAATAACAGGCAAATTTGGCCTTGGAGTACAAAATGAAGCAGGGTAACGGCTAATGGAGTTTTGCCAAAACAACACACCACACTGGTTATAGCAAACACCCTCTTCCAACAACACAAGAGAAGACTCTACACATGGACATCACCAGATGGTCAACACTGAAATCAGAGTGATTATATTCTTTGCAGCCAAAAATGGAGAAGCTCTAGACAGTCAGCAAAACCAAGAGTGGGAGTTGACTGTGGCTCAGATCGTGAACTCCTTATTGCCAAATGCAGACTTCAATTGAAGAAAGTGGGGAAAAACCACTAGACCATTCAGGTATCAACTAAATCAAATCTCTTATGATTGTACAGTGGAAGTGATGAATAGATTTTAGGGATTAGATCTGATAGAGTGCCTGAAGAACTAGGGACCGAGGTTCGTGACATTGCAGAGGAGGTAGTGATCAAGACCATCCCCAAGAAAAAGAAATGCAAAAGGCAAAATGGTTGTCTGACAAGGCCTTACAAATAGCTGTGAAAAGAAAAGAAGTGAAAGGAGTAAAGGAAAGATATACCCATTTGAATGCAGAGTTCCAAAGAATAACAAGGAGACATAAGAAAGCCTTCCTCAGTAATCAATGCAAAGAAATAGAGGAAAGCAATAGAATGGGAAAGACTAGAGATCTCTTCAAGAAAATTGGAAATACCAAGGGAACATTTCATGAAAAGATGAGCACAATAAAGGACAGAAATGGTATGGACCTGACAGAAGCAGAAGATATTAAGAAGAGGTGGAACAATACACAGAAGAACTATACAAATAAGATCTTCATGACCCAGATAACGATGATGGTGTGATCACTCACCTAGAGTCAGACATCCTGGAATGTGAAGTCAAGTGGACCTTAGGAAGCATCACAACAAGCAAAGCTAGTGGAGGTGGTGGAATTCCAGTTGAGTTATTTCAAATCCTGAAAAATGATGCTGTGAAAGTGCTTCATTCAATATGCCAGCAAATCTGGAAAACTCAGCAGTGGCCACAGGAGTGGAAAAAGTCAGTTTTCATTCCAATCCCAAGAAAGGCAATGCCAAAGAATGCTCAAACTACCACACAACTGCACTCATCTCACACACTAGCAAAGTAATGCTCAAAATTCTCCAAGCCAGGCTTCAACAGTACGTGAACCATGAACTTCCAGATGTTGAAGCTGGATTTAGAAGAGACAGAGGAACCAGAGATCAAATTGTCAACATCTCTAAAAAGCAAGAGAGTTCCAGAAAAACATCTATTTTGCTTTGACTATGCCAAAGCATTTGACTGTGTGAATCATTACAAACTATGGAAAATTCTGAAAGAGATGGGAATATCAGACCACCTGACCTGCCTTCTGAGAAATCTGTATGCTGGTCAAGAAGCAACAGTTAGAACTGGACATGGAACAACAGACTGGTTCCAAATTGGGAAAGGAGTATATCAAGGATGTATATTGTCAGCTTGCTTATTTAACTTATATGCAGAGTACATCAAGAGAAACACTGGGCTGGATGAAGCACAAGCTGGAATCAAGATTCCCAGGAGAAATGCCAATAACCTCAGATATGCAGATAACACCTCCCTTACGGCAGAAAGTAAAGAAGAACTAAAGAGCCTCTTGATGAAAGTGAAAGAGGAGAGTGAAAAAGTTGCCTTAAAGCTCAGTATTCAGAATACTAAGATCATGGCATCTGGTCCCATCACTTCATGGCACATAGTTGGGAAACAATGGAAACAGTGACAGACTTTATAGTTTGGGGTTCCAAAATCACTGCAGATGGTGACTGCAGCCATGAGATTAAAAGATGCTTGCTTTTTGGAAGATAAGCTATGACCAACCTAGACAGCATATTGAAAAGCCAGAGACATTACTTTGCCAAAAAAGGTCTGTCTAGTCAAAGCTATGGTTTTTTTCCAGTAGTCACGTATGGATATGAGAGTTGGAGTATAAAGAAAGCTGAGCGCTGAAGAATTAATGCTTTTGAACTGTGGTGTTGGAGAAGACCCTTGAGAGTTCCTTGGATTGCAAGGAGATCCAACCAGTCCCTCCTAAAGGAAATCAGTCCTGAATATTCATTGGAAGGACTGATGTTGAAGCTGAACTCCAATACTTTTGCCACCTGATGCGAAGAACTGACTCATTGGAAAAGACCCTGATGCTGGGAAAGATTAAAGGCAGGAGGAGAAGAGAATGACAGAGGATGAGATGGTTGGATGGCATCACCGACTCGATGAACATGAGTTTGAGTAAGCTCTAGAGGTTGGTGATGGACAGGAAAGCCTGGCATATTGCAGTCCTTGGGGCTGTAAAAAGTTGGACACAACTGAGTGACTGAGCTGAACTCAACTGAACTGAATACCTGTGTTTGAGTGTAGGATGTAGGAAGACAGCAACAACAGAGCAGGGTCCATGTGGGACCTCTCTCTACTCTGCTCCATTCTGCTGCCAACTCAAAACTGCTTTAAAATATATTATGAAGCCTATTTAAACAAAGGAAAAAGCAAAGCTTTCAGTAACATCACATGGCTACTCCTCTTTGAGTCCTCATCCTGTCTGGGCCACTTGAGAGTGAAACGTCAGTGGACACTGTCCTTTCAACACACGTCCTTTCAAAGTTTCATCTGCCAACCTCTTTCTATCTCATTCAGTTCAATTTAGTTCAGTCTCATTGCACTCTTTCTTTTTTAAGATACTCTTCTTGCTCTTTCAATTTGAAATATAATTGACTGGCAATACTATATTATTTTTCTGGTATATCACATAGTGATTTGATATTTTTATACATTATAGAATGATCACCAATATAAGTCTAGTTACCATTCACTACCATTGAAAGTTATTACAGTATTAGGAACTCTATTCCTTATGCTTTCATTACATTCCCATGTTTTATAACTGTAAATTTGAAACTGGAGGAAGCAATCTTTTTCACTTATTGAACTCATCCTCTACTCCCCTCCCCCTTTGGCAACCACCAGCTTATTCTTGGAATCCTTGAGTCAATTTCTATTTTGTTGTGTTCATTTATTTTGTTTTGTGGATTCTATATATGACATCATAAGGTATTTCTCTTTCTTGGTTTGACATATGTCACTTAGCATAATGTTCTCTCAGTCCATCCATGTTTTAAGATTTCATTCTCTTTTGTGGCTGAGTCATATTCCATTGTATATGTGTACATGAAATATATATATATATATGAAATTTTCTTTATCCATTTGCCTATTGGTGCACATCTGGATAGCTTCCATATCTTGGCTATTGTCAATAAAGTTCCATAAGCATGGGGATGTATATATCTTTTTAAATTAGTTCTTTTTTCCTTCAGAAAGATACCCCCAACTGGGATTCCTGTATCATATGGTAGCTTTATTTTTAACTTTCTGAGAAAAATCTGTACTGTTCATATTGTTTTCCATAGTGTCTGTATCAATTAATATTTCCAACAAAAGTGCACAAGAGTCCCCCTTTTTTCCATATCCCTGAAAATGCTTATTTGTCATCATTTGGATGATAGCCATTCTGTCCGGTGTGACTTGATATTTATTATGGTTCTGGTGTGCATTTCCCTGATTATAAAGGATTTTTAAAAAATTTTATCTTTTGGCCACTCCACATGGCAGGTGGGATCTTAATTCTCCAACCAGGGATAGAAACTGTGTCCCCTGCATTGGTAGCATGGAGTCTTAACCACTGGACCATCAGAGAAGTCCTGCAGATAAATGATGTTGACATCTTTTCCTGTGTCCATTGACCATTTCCATGTTCTTTGGAAAAATACCTGTATGGGTGTTCTGACCATTTTTTGTTATTTTTGGTGATGATTGAGTTTTGTGAGTTCTTGGTCTATTTTGTATATGAACCGCTTGTCAGATATATTGTTCACAAATGCTTTCTGTCGTTTGGTAGGCTGCTGTTTTACTTTGTATTTGTTGATGAGATGGTTAGGACAGAGTTGCCTGGTATGCTTCAGTCCATGGGGACACAAAGAGTTGGACACAACTTAGTGACTGTACAGCAACAAGAAATATTGGTGATGGGGAGGGCAAAGGAGAGGATGAAAAAGTGGAGTGAGGGCTGAGACTTGAAGGGTGACTAGCATTTTGTAAAAAAAAATTTATATATAGTGACTTTAATTTATATAGCTCCCAAATGGAGAAAATACAAATGCCCTTCAACTGGTGAAAAGACAAATTATGGTTTATCTATACAATGCCACATTAATCAATTAATTAAGCAATAACAGCAATTAAGCAATAAAAAGAAACTACTGAGACATGAAATTAAATTATGAATCTCAAATGCAGTTTTGCTGAGTGAAAGAAACCAGATTCAAGGCTACCCGCTATGTTACTCAGGTGATATGACATTCTGAGAAAGGCAGAAGCAGAGACAAAATACAGATTGGTGATTGCCAGTGGGTAGGCATCGACAACAAAGAGGGAAAGGGGAGCTTTGGGGGAATTGTTTTGTCAGTGAACCTTTTGGGTACTTATACAGGTATATATGGGGCTTCGCTGGTGGCTTAGTGGTAAAGAATCTGCCTGCAGGAAACATGGATTCAATACTTGGGTTGGGAAGATACCTTGAAGAAGGAAATGGCAACTCATTCCAGTATTCTTGCCTGGGAAATTCCAAAGACATAGGAGCCTGGCAGGCTACAGTCCATGGAGTCACAAAATTCAGACACGACTTAGCAACGAAGCAACAAGTAAATAGAGGTGGGGAGAAGGTTGAGTGGGGTGGGCTGGGGACTCCTTGGGGCTCTGTGGATTCTGATGGAACCACAGTGCAGGCTGATGGAGAGGAGCACACACAGCGATGCTCCTGCTCCCTGCAGAGCATTCCTTCTCCCGAGCCCTCCGTGATTCTGAATTGGTTTCTCCCTGGGGGCAGGCACAGCCCCAAGTCTGGGGCAGGGTCCTGGGTGTCTGAGTCCCAGTGCAATCTACTGCCTCAACTGCCCCTTTCTGCGGCTCCCTCATTCTGCAGAGACCCTGGCAGCAGAAATGATGCAGGGTGTTCTAAATATGATGAGGAAATGCAACAGTAATTTGCAGTAACACATCTGGTGTAATCAGTTGCTCTTCACCTGGAATGGAAATAGAGCAAGAGGCTCTTTACAAATATGTAAACTCTTATCAGAGGGTGCCTTGTACAAAAGTAACAAAGTAGCTTCTCTGGAGATACTGCTGTATCTATAACAACTATTATTGATAACCTACAACCTTCAGACACTTTGTGGCATTAAATTATCATGACACTGTGGTGGGTATTGCTATTATCTTTTTACATCACAGATATTAGAGTCCAAAGAAATTAAAGTGAAAGCACAGTATCATGCACCAGTAATGGACAGAGTCCATCCCGACTCATTCCTGCCTGATTGCTTTTCATTATTGCTCTTGATGCTCAGTGCCACCCCCAGACCAGTCCTTCTGTGTCTTGCACACCTGTACAGTCTCTCTGTAGCCTTCAGGGTCCTGATACTGGAAGAAACAGAGGGAATTTTGGCTCAGCTGATGGATCTGGTGCTGGGGCAGTTTGGTCTGGAAAAACCTCACAAGATGCAAGGAGGGTCCCCTTCAGTACTGTGGAGGAACTTGAAGATGTACCTGCTGGGAACTGTTGCTTGGAGTCTCAAAACTCCACTGTGGCCTGTGGCCTTATCCCTGATCCTTGACACAGAAAAGAAAGACATAAAACAGGCTGACACAGGACACATGAAGAGAAACAGAAGATGCAGAAGATTGAACAGAGAAACAGAAGCCTGAAAGATTGAAAAGACTGAGAAAGACCCACATCATTTCACCACCCCCAATTAACTTAAGCCTTACATTTTAAACACACATACACATACGTGCACACACACACAGTATCGATGTCTCCATTTCACCACACGTACCACCCTGCATTATAGTTAATTTATTAATTTAACTAATGTTTATTGAGCATATATTAATACTATGAGCCAGACACTGTTCCAGGCACTAAGGATATAACAGTGAACCAAACAAACAAAAATCCCTGAAACTATATTCAACTAAACAATTAGACGGGAATACCCAAGGCAAGGTAAATATAAAGGATTATATAAACTGTCAGAGAAAGTTTATATTAAGTTTTCCTACCAATGCAGGTAAATACTAAATGACTGAATACAAATTTTAATCTATATACCAAAGATTTATGTGTTATATACACTTTACAACTAATTTCATATCACAGCCCACATGGAAGTGAATAATATGCGTTCAGCATCCTGGGATAGATGAATAGGGCTAGGTGCAACCTGAGCACTGAGTTCTGGGGGATGATGCCTCAGTCTCCACCAGGCTGCCTGAGGAACAAAGTGACACACGTTTCAGCATGCCTCTAATCCATGTGTAACAAATACTATAGTGTATCATTTGGCAAACTTTGCCTAATAGACACAAGCTTCCTGCAAGTTGAACAAGTGACATTCCGATAGAATAAGTGGAAACTATGATGAATAGACAATTTACAGAGCCCACAGAGAAAACATCAAGGCCTAAAAATCATATAAATAGATGCTCAACCTGACTAACAGCTAGGAAATTACAAAAAAACACCTTTCTTGTTGTCTGTTCTTGAGATGCTGGGGAAATGGGTACCCTTGATCTTCCTTGTGGAAATTAGTTAAACATTTTGAGGAAACAATCTATTATGGTGCATTGAAATGAAAAAAATATGCTTATTGCATACATGAACAGATATTAGAGCCTTGTTTGTAACGTCAAAGACTAGGAAGAACCAACATACCCATTGGTTGAAGACTGATAGAATAAAGATGCACCAAGTCCTGGAGTCCAATGCAGGGGTGAGCAGTCATGAAGCACCACTCTCATTTGTTCAGTTGCTCAGTTGCATCTGACTTTTTGCAACCCCATGGACTGCAGCACACCAGGCCTCCCTGTCCTTCACCATCTCCTGGAGTTTGCTTAAACTCATGTCCATTGAGCTGGTGATACCATCCAACCATCTCATCCTCTGTTGTCTCCTTCTCCTCCTGCCTTCAATCTTTCCCAGCATCAGCGTCTTTTCAAATGGGTTAGTTCTTTGCATCAGGTGGCCAAAGTATTGGAGTTTCAGCTTCAGCATCAGTCTTTCCAATGAATATTTAGGATTGATTTCCTTTAGGATGGACTGGTTTGATCTCCTTGCAGTCCAAGGGATTCTCAAGCGTCTTCTCTAACACCACAGTTCAAAAGCATCAATTCTTTGGCACCCAGCCTTGTTTATGGTCCAACTCTCACATCCATACATGACTACTGGAAAAACTATAGTTTGACTATGTGGATTTTGTAGGTACAACTTTGTCTGCTTTTTAAAATGCCGTCTGAAAGTGAAAGTGGCTCAGTTGTGTCCTACTATTTGTGACCCCATGGACTACATAGTCCATGGAATTCTCCAGGCCAGAATACTAGAGTGGATAGCTTTCCCCTTCTCCAGGGGATCTTCCCAACCCAGGGATTGAACCCAGGTCTCCCACATTGCAGGCAGATTTTTTACAAGCTGAGCTACAAGGGAAGCCCAAGAATCCTGGAGTGGGTAGATTATCCCTTCTGCAGTGGATCTTCCCAACTCAGGAATCAAATCGGGGTCTTCTGTCTAGGTTTGTCATATCTTTTCTTCCAAGGAACAAGCTTCTTTCAATTTCATGGCTGCAGTCACTAATTATTTGAGAAATGTAAATCAAAACTACAGTGAGGTATCACTTTATTCTTGCAAGAATGGCCATCATCAAACAATCTACAAATGATCAATACTGGAGAGGGTATGGAGAAAAGAGAGGCCTCCCACACTGTTGGTGGGAATGTAAGTTAGTATAGCCATTATGTAAAATAATATGGAGGTGCCTTAAAAAGCTAAAAATAGAATTGCTATATGACCCAACAGTCCCACTCCTGGGCATATACTGGGGTAAAACCATAATTTCAGAAGACATGTGTACCCCAAAGTTTACTGCAGCACTACTTACAATAGCCTGGACATGGAGGCAACCTAAATGTCTGTCAACAGAGAAATGGATAAAAAAGATGTGGTATGTATATACAACGGAATATTACTCAGCCATAAAAAGAACAAATAATGGCCTTATACATAGTTTTGAATGTAGTTAACAGACATTTTTGGATTTTGATTTTTAACACAAAGCACATAATGATTATGTTATTACAAACACTTCATAAAACTGGGCTAATGTCATAGATTTACATTGCTCATATTGTTTTTCTTCCCAACAAATCAAATTGAAATGTACATCTTTGAGCAAAAGACACTTTTATTTAGCAGACTTTCCTTAGGGTGGATTGTAAGAGGTGTAAGTAGTAGAGAATAGGTTTATTTTAGGTTGCTTTGTCCATATTTAATGAATATATTATACCAGAGACCTGAAGCCATATTAAAAGCAGCACCAGGCATGTTTTGAAAATATAGCCTCAGCTGGGGTTATTTCCACAGTTCAACCTAAAGACTGTGCATCAGGTAAGAGGCACAGAAAAGGGGAAGCCAGCTGGGCTGTGGAGGAGACTCTGTTCCTGGGCTGCTCACATCTTCACTGGTCCTGGAGACAGTTCTCCATAGAGAGTTGCCCACCCCAGGTGAGGATGAGGAACAGGGAGGCTACATGGAGAGGGATGCTGTTGAAGATGGCCTCAGGTTGGAGTGGGCAGGAGAGATCAAAGTGAGGCTCCAGTGAGCAAAGAAGAAAACCATAGCAGAGAAGAAGGAAGAAGAAGGTAGTGTCCACAGAGGAACCAAAGAACTAGAGATGGCTCTTCATTTGCTCAGCAGAGCTCTGGATTCACCCAGGTTTCTGGCTGACATGGTTTAAAAGCTTATCTGGTCTGTGGCTTCTCAGGGGCTAGAATAGAGAGGGTCTCCCATTTCCATAAGTCATGGAAGGGAGTGTGTGATTTGAGAATCAGGATTAATGGGTATAAAGTAAAAATCTTTAAGCTCTCAGGCTCCAAAACTGACTCAGGCTATGACCTCAATTCAAATATATTCTCTCTCTTGGAAAATGCTAAGTGACCCTCCTTGGGGTTGGAATTTCCATGTGGTAGTTCACATTCTAAGCCTGCCCAAGTGCCCAGCCCGGATCCAGCACATGAAGATTAAGACATGGCCTCTGGCCAGGAGGAGCTAGCAGCCTAGGAAGGGAGGCAACTTGGGAGTACCATGGCCTGCAGGGCCACTGGGAAGTTTGTGCTCTGTTGTGCCTACAAGAATAGAGACCCAGCACGGAGAGTCTGTAGGCCATTGTACTTGACATGTGTTCTCATTCAGTTCTGCAATTTTATTCACTCACCAAATATCCATGGAGCCTCTTTCCATGGCAGATTCTTTAACAGAGTAAAAAGCACACAGAGTGGAAAAATAATCATTCCAAGCATGATCTCCGGTCTCATGAGGCTCACAGTCTAGAGGTGAGACAAAGATATAACTACCAGCAGTATAAGATATGCAATGTTGAAAGCAGTTCAGAATGTGGATTCTTAATTTTCTTGCATGGTTGGAGGTCGATGAGGGGTCAATGTGGAGAGATAATCAGGCATGGCTTCTCAAAGAAAGAAGTATATGCTGAGTTGTGGGAATACAATTAGGTTTCGCCATCTATCAGAAAAATAAGCCTATGAATAAAAGAATGAAATAAATGTGTTTCTGACAGAAGGCCCATTCAGAAGAGAGCATGGCATGGTGCAATCAGGGAGTGTGTGTGTGTGCGTGCACATGTGTGTTGGATCCTATGTGAAACATTTAGCTCATTTGTTTATCTACATTCTTCTTTACAAAGAGGAAGGATAAAAATGTTAACCTGCTTCATTTTGGACTGATCAAATAGATGATAATCCAGCAATTTTGATGAGACATAAATGCCCATATTAAAATTCCACAAATGCTCACCATCAAGGAAGTCTATCAATTCATACTACTGAAGTTTTTTCTTATTAATATTTATTTATATATTACTTATATTTTCCCCACAATGGAAAGATAGCAAATTTAACCTTCTTTTAGATTAATGTATATATTCTCACAAGTTTGATGATCACAAAGTACTTGCATATGCATTATCTTTTTTGATCCTGAGCTCTTTTTCTTTTCTCTTGATGGCAGTCCAAAAAAAAAAAAAAAACTTTTCTCTTTCATCAATTCTGCCAATTGATAATTGGACAGTCAATTCAGTGGCTGTATAAGATACTCCCTTAATCTTTTTCAGTCAATCACATCAAACAAGAATTTCTGACTAGAAATAAATCTTTAACAAATATGATTGATATTCTAAAGTAACAGATGTGAAAATTTACAGTACATTTCAAAACCTAATTGATTTTTAAAACCACCTGCATGGATTGTCAAGGAAATCAATTTCTGTAATTTGTTGGGATACAAGTATGGTCTGAGAATGGTCTGTGGATTACCAGTAGTCTTGTCTGAAGGGAGAGAAATACAAATACAGACCCGGATTTTAGGCCTGACTCTGTCACTCTATGGTCCAGAGACTCAACACTGTTCCCTGGCTGCTCTGTCTGCAAGATGAGAACTTTGATACAGTTACCCATAGCTTGGGATACATTTAGAAAGTTATTTAAAAGTGTCCTAATCACTTTCACTTATTTTGATTTTATTCTTCTCAGTGATCCTGTGTAGTAACTGGACCATGATGTAGCATTTATAATAATAAAAAAGAGAATGGGATGTCCAGAGAAGTGCAGGGGCAGGCTCAGCATTGCATGGCTACAGCAGGGTCTCCTGGCTTCCAGGAAAGCACACCCACTGCTGCCACCCAGAGCTCTGGAGTCCCCAGATGGAATTCCAGAAGGAGATCCCATATGCAAGCAGGCTTGTACTCAGCTTTCTGACCTGGTTCTACCTACTCTTTGGTGCAGACCCTCCTTAGGGCCAAAAGAGATTAAGGCAGACCTAGGAGGGAAAGGCAGCAAATAAGAACTTTAATAAATTAAATTTTAATTTAAAAATTGGGCTTGTATGATCCAGCAATCTGACTCCTGGGCATATATCCAGAGAAATCTCTAATTCAAAAAGATCCATGTACCCCAAAGTTCACAACAGCACTATTTACAATAGCCAAGACATGGAAGCAACTTAAGTGTCCATCAGTAGATGAATGGATAGAGAAAATGTGGTACATATATACCGTGGAATATTACTCAGCCATAAAAATGAAATAACACCATTTACAGCAACATGGATAGACCTAGCAATTATCACACCAAGTGAAGTAAGTCAGACAAAGACAAATGTCCTATTATATCACGTATATGTGGAATCTAATCTATGACACAAATGAATTTATTTATGAAATAGAAACTGACTCACAGATATAGAAAACAAACTTATATTTACCAAAAGGGAGAAGGAGTGGAGGAACAATAGATTGAGAGTTTTGGGATTAGCAGATAGAAATTGCTATATATAAAATAGATAAACAGCAAGATCATACTGTATAGTACAGGAGGGCACTATATTCAATATACTGAAGTAAGTCATAACAGAAAAGAATATGAAAAAGTATATTTATAACTATGTATAATTGTATCACTTTTCAGTATACCATATGCCAACACAATGTTGTAAATCAATTATATTTCAATAAAATAAATAAAATAAAAACAAACTTTATTTTCTCTAGATTTCTTCACAATTGCCAAAATTTGCAGTCCTCGGATGCAAACATTTGCTTCTGGCAAGGGAGGGGCTTTTTCAGTTAAAATTGGACTAAGAAAAATATTCAAAAATTAAATTTTATTAAACATTATTTAAAATAGGCAACAACTTTGGATTTTTTGTTGTTGGTTTTAATACAAGAGCATTGTTGAGCCATAACTCATATACTTTAGCAAGTGACTCATTTAAAATGTAAAACCTGATAGCTTTTAGTATATTCACAGAGTTGAAATTTGACCACAGTCAAATTTAGAACATTTTATCACCCCAAAATGATATTCTATATCCATTATCAGTCATTCCTATTTCCTTTCAAATTCCTTCCCTCCCAAAGTCCTAGGCAATTCCTAAAATAATTTCTATCCCTATAGTTTTGCATATTCTGAACATTTCATACAAATTGATTCATATCCTATGTTATATTTTTTACCTGATTTCTTTAACTTAGTAAGATATTTTCAATGTTCAATGGTGTTGTAGTATGTATTAGTATCTGCATTCTTGTACATATTAAGCAATATTCCATTGTTTGGACATACCACATTTATCCATTTATCAATTTTTGCCACTTCTTGGCTATTATGACTAATGCTGCTATCTATATACATCAATTCTACAAATTTTGTGTGGATGTATGTTTTCACTGGGCTTCCCTCATAGCTCAGTTGGTAAAGATTCTGCCTGCAATGCAGGAGACCCTGCTTCGATTCCTGAGTCGGGCAGATCTGCTAGAGAAGGGATAGGCTATTCTTGGGCTTCCCTTGTGGCTCAGCTGGTAAAGAATCCTCCTGCAATGTGGGAGACCTGAGTTGGGAATCCCTGGAGAAAGGAAAGGCTACCTATTCCAGTCTTCAGGTCTGGAGAATTCCATGGGCTGTATAGTCCATGGGATCACAAAGAGTTGGACACAACTGAGCGACTTTCACTTTCACATGTTTTCATTTCTCTTGATTAATGCCTAGAAGTAGATTTGCTGGATCAAATAACTTTTAGTTATTTAGTTTCACTTTTCAAGGAACTATGAAACTTTTTTTTTTTGCAAAGCAGCTGCAGCATTTTATATTCCCACAAGCAAGATCTCAGCGTTCCAGTCTCATTACATCTTTGTCATCATATATTATTATTTGTCTTTTTCTTTATAACTGTTCTAAAGGGTGTGTATCTCATTGTGGTTTTGATTACCATTTCTCTGATGGTTAATTATGTTGAACACCTTTTTATATACTATTTGGGTATTTATGTGTCTTCCTAAGAGAAATTTTCTGTTAGTCAAATCCTTTGACCATTTTTAAAATTGGATTACTTGTCTTTTTAATATTAGTTGTAAGAATTCTTTGTATATGCTAGATTCAAAGTCCCTTATTATATATAGTATTTGCAAAAAATTTTTCCCAATTTATGTGTTATGTTTTCAATTTCTTGATGGTGTCTTCTAAAGCACAAGAATTTTAGTTTATATTAAGTCTAATTTATCTGTTTTATCTTTTGTCATTTGAGGTTATAGTGTCAAATCTAAGAAGGATTTTCCTAACTTGAGGTCATGAAGATTCTGTTTGAAAATTTTAGTTCTTATGTGTAGGTCAATGACCCATTTTGGTCAGTTTTTGGGTTTGGTATGAGGAAAAGGTTCAACTTGGTTTCCTTATTGAAATAATGAAATGAGCAAGAATAAATGGTTGCCAAATTGTGGGCTGGAAGAATTCCAACAGTCCTCTATGTGACACATTGCATTTTCCAAAGAATTTTATGATAATTTTTTTCTCCATTTGCTTTTATAGAACTTGCCATTCACCCATTATAGGGTAGATTTTATTTCTCTTCATCTTGAGTTTGAGGGTGCTTGTTGCTCACTTCTAACCCACAGAATCTGGGAAAATTGATGCTATGTGATATTTGAGCCACTGATATTCTTAGCTAGAATCCGAACTAGTGTTTAGAGTATTGAGCACTAAAAAATTCTATTTCTTCTCCAAGGCTACTTTGAAGCGAGAAAACAGAGTCCTTGAAGAAATCTATTGTAGGTGCTTTAGACCACAATCCCAGCTGAGGCCCCAGACAACATGAAATATCAACTGCCAGATGCGTAACTAAAGATGCAATCAATTCTGGTTTCCTCAGTGTATATGCCCAGCAGTGGGATTGCTGGGTCATAAGGCAGTTCTATTTCCAGTTTTTTGAGGAATCTCCACACTGTTCTCCATAGTGGCTGTACTAGTTTGCATTCCCACAGGATACAGGATGCTTGGGGCTGGTGCACTGGGATGACCCAGAGAGATGGTATGGGGAGGGAGATGGGAGAGGGGTTCAGGATTGGGAACTCATGTACACCCGTGGTGGATTCATGTTGATGTATGGCAAAACCAATACAGTATTGTAAAGTAAAATAAAGTAAATTAAAAAAAAAAGATGCTATCAGATAATTCAAGTCCCCATCTGCTGAGTGATCCAAGATAAAACCCTAAATACTGTTGTACAAAATAGCATGTCTGAGTTCTTCACCCACAGATCCATGAGTACAAAAAAATTTTTGGGAAAGATGATCTGCTTGTGAGTAGAGTAACAATCCTTGAATGATCCTCCAAATGACTGCATTGTTGTAATGACTAAAATAACAGATGTGAAGATTAGAATATTTAATGAATTACAGGAAGTATGAGGAAACTATGGGAGGAAGGTCCTGTTCTTTGGCTTTCCTCCTAGTCCACAAGGATGTCCCTACTGTGGCCCTTGCCTGCCTCTCTACCCCCTCCCCCCAGACTCATGGACCAGCAAAACATCTTGGAGTGCTGGTTCTCACCTGGCACCTAAGGGGCCTATGTTCCTCTGGTCTGAGATGTTTTTCTCCTCCCATTCCTCTTTGCTATTTCCTCCACACATCCATGATTTATGAAGGTTAGTCTGCCTTCGGGCTCAGTGCACAGAGCTCCTCTTTCACCACATTTACCGTCCATGTGAGTTCCCTTTATGCATGCGTTTGCACTTAGTCGCTCTTTGTGACCCATGGACTGTAGCCCACCAGGCTCTTCAGTTCATGGGACTCTCCAGGCAAGAATACTAGAGTGGGTTGCCATTTCTTTCTCCAGGGGATCTTCTAGACCCAGAGATCGAACCATATCTCTTGCATCTCCTGCATTGCAGGCAGATCTTTGTCAGCGGAGCCACCAGGGAAGCAGATTTCCTTTATACTGGAGCTTAAAACCATCCTTCAGTGTTTTTTTGATTTTACAGAATATCATACGGAAGCTTTCCCTCAGGTATTATGGCCTACAGTGACCCAGATTTGACTAACCTTCAGGGTTCTTCTCTAGCCCTAGAAGCACAGTTATTCCTGCCTTGTGGGACTGTGGATAGACACCCAAAGTATCATATAGCCCTCCTTCAGATTTCCAAAAGTTTACATATGCAACTGCCTCTGCCCAAATTTCTCTTCTACGTCTTTGTTTCATTATACTCTGATTATTCTTTGAAATTTTGCTCTTCATTTAAACTCCATCTGATATCCTACTTTCTCAGACTCATCTGAGGGGCCCTATTGGTTGCTCTTACATTCTGTGGTTTGTGTTCCTATTTTTTGTGATGCTCTTGGTACTGTTGACTTGCCTGTCTGAACCGCTGGATTTAGAGCTCTTAGAAAGTAGAGAGCAGTGTGTCCTGGGACTTAACATGCTGTATATTCCAGGGTGGAGGCCAAGTATGTGGTTTTACTGGATATGGCATGTACATTAAATAAGACACCCGGATGAAAAGGCACCCCTTTCCCTTGCTGTGGAATCTTATAAGGCAAATCCTTGCCAATTGCCTTTACTGTATTATCCAGACACTTGGCTGTGATCCATCAGACACTCTCATCCATTAAATATGATTATATGCTTTGTTAGAATAGCTAGATGTTAAGCACGGTGAAAAGATGTCATTTCATCCAGTGGAAAGATTATGAACATATTTACAGTGGCAATCAACCACAAACCACATTTAAATCAACCATATTAAATGATCCAATTAAATTATGGATAGAGTAGACAGGTTTTTCTGTTAGTGAACCCTGTAAAATGGGGTTCTCCCAGGAAAGTGGAGTTGTGGGGTGGAGTTGAATTTCTGAGGAGTAGTCATGACCTTGCTAATTGTTCTATCTGCTTGAAATTTTATTGATGATTTGTGAAAGTTGTTATCCCAGGAAAGCCTACCCCGAAGTTCAAGATATTTTAAGGATTTACATAGCACATGTTTTAAATGGGATTTTATCCCTGTTCAGTTGATGGGGCCAGCATCTAACCTGATATCCATGCTAGAAATATAGAAGTCAATCAGTTATCTAGTTCTGCCTATCTCATCTCTCCAATACTATTCAAATTGTCTCATTTACAGGCCAGTAGTAAACTGTCCAAGTCAACATACCCTTATTACCTCTTGGGTGAACTTCCTCCATAATTTAAAGGTTAATGAATTCCTTTTGTAAATCTAAGGAGATATTGATTGACCTGGGGAAGAATTTCAATACACACAGTACGGAAGTCAAAGAATTGAACATTTTTATTATGTTTTTCTAATATGGACATTTTGAACTGAAATTATTTCCCAATACCTTCTGATAAAGTTTGATTACTAAACTTCCCTAACTCTGAGAAAGGGAGAACTAATTTGGTAAGTAGGAAATCAAATTTGGAAAAGAGGCAAGCACTATAGATGTAGAGAGAGAGAGAAAAAAATGTGAGACTGAAAAATGATAGCTAAGGAATGGAGCTAAGAGAGGAAAAGCCAGTATTACCAGCAGGGAACTTGAAATATTTTTCTACGAGAATTAATGAAGATGGGAGATGGTCCTTTACCTAGGATGAGCCTGATGTTTGGAAGGATCACTGTTAATGGCACTATTCTAAGAAGCCTTGTGGTAGCTGAGTTATTGTCCACAGTCTACCAGCTCTCTGGAGTGAGGTCTTCCCATCATTGTGCTCAGGGACTTTCATCATTATTTCTTCCTTCAGCACAAGGTAATGACTTAAGTTCATCCACACCCATCACCTTATCTATGACTACCTGGGATAAATGGTAACCCTTTTTTGTTGCCAGAGACTTCCCTGGTGGTTCAGACGGTAAAGCGTCTGTCTACAATGCTGGAGACCTGGGTTCGATCCCTGGGTCAGGAAGTTCCCTGGAGAAGGAAAAGGCAACCCACTCCAGTACTTTTGCCTAGAAAATCCCATGGACGGAGGAGCCTGGTGTCCATGGGGTCGCAAAGAGTCAGAAACGACTGAACAACTTCACTCAATTTGCTGCCAGATCCAAGATGTGTGTGTGTGTGTGTGCGTTTTAGAGCATCACAATCAACTAAGACAATTTGGGGAAAACATTTAAAAAACAGCACTGACTATGGCACAGACCATGAACTCCTTATTGCCAAATTCAGATTTAAATTGAAGAAAGTAGGGAAAACCATTAGACTATTCAGGTATGACCTAAATCAAATCCCTTATGATTATACAATGGAAGTGACAAATAGATTCAAGGGATTAGATCTGATAGACAGAGTACCTGAAGATCTATGGACAGAGGTTCATGACATTGTACAGGAGGCAGGAATCAAGACCATCCCCAAGGAAAAGAAATGAAAAAAGGCAAAATGATTGTCAGAAGAGGCTTTACACATAGCTGTGAAATGAAGAGAAGCAAAAGGCAAAGGGGAAAAGGAAAGATGTACGCATTTCAGTGCAGAGTTCCAAAGAATAGTAAGGAGAGATAAGAAAGACTTCCTCAGCAATTAATGCAAAGAAATAGAGGAAAACAACAGAATGGGAACGTCTAGAGATTGCTTCAAGAAAATCTGAGATACCAAGGGAATATTTCATGCAAAGATGAGCACAATAAAGGACAGAATTGGTATGGACCTAACAGAAGCAGAAGATATTAAGAGGTGGAACAATACACAGAAGAATTGTACAAAAAAGATCTTCATGACCCAGATAATCATGATGGTGTGATCACCAACCTAGAGCCAGACATCCTGGAATGTGAAGTCAAGTGGGCCTTATGAAGCATCACCATAAACAAAGCTAGTGGAGGTGATGGAATTCCAGTTGAGCTATTTCAAATCCTAAAAGATAATGCTGTGAAAGTGTTGCACTCAATATGCCAGCAACTTTGGAAAACTCAGCAGTGGCCACAGGACTGAAAATGGTCAGTTTTCATTCCAATGCCAAAGAAAGGCAATGTCAAAGAATGCTCAAACTACCGCACAATTGCGCTCATCTCACACGCTAGTGAAGTAAGGCTCAAAATTCTCCAAGTCAGGCTTCAATAGTACATGAACCATGAACTTCCATATGTTCAAGCTGGTTTTAGAAAAGGCAGAGGAACCAGAGATCAAACTGCCAACATCCATTGGATCGTCAAAAAAGCAAGAAAGTTCCAGAAAAATATTTACTTCTGCTTTATTGACTATGCTAAAGCCTTTGACTGTGTGGACCACAACAAACTGTGGAAAATTATGAAAGAGATGGGAATATCATACCATCTGACCTGCCTCTTAAGAAGTCTGTATGCAGGGCAGGAAGCAACAGTTAGTGCTGGACATGGACCAATAGACTGGTTCCAAATAGGAAAAGGAGGACGTCAAGGCTGTATATTGTCACCCTGCTTATTTAACTTATATGCAGAGTACATCATGAAAAATGCTGTACTGGATGAAGCACAAGCTGGAATCAAAATTGCCAGGAGAAATATCAATAACCTCAGATATGCAAATGACACCACCCGTATGGCAGAAAGCAAAGAAGAACTAAAGAGCCTCTTGATGAAAGTGAAAGAGGAGAGTGAAAAAGTTGCCTTAAAAGTCAACATTCAGAAAACTAAGATCATGGCCTCTGGTCGCATCACTTCATGGCAAGTAGATGGGGAAACAATGGAAACAGTGACAGACTTTATTTTCTTGGGCTCCAAAATCACTGCCAATGGTGACTGCAGCCATAAAATTAAGACACTTGCTCCTTGGAAGAAAAGTTATGACCAACCTAGACAGCATATCAAAAAGCAGAGACATTACTTGGCCCACAAAGGTCCATCTAGTCAAGGCTATGGTTTTTTCCAGTAGTCATGTATGGATGTGAGAGTTGGACCATAAAGAAAGCTGAACACTGAAGAATTGATGCTTTTGAACTGTGATGTTGAAGACTCTTGAGAGTCCCTTGGACTGCAAGGAGATCCAACCAGTCTATCCTAAAGGAAGTCAGTCCTGAATATTCATTGGAAGGACTGATGCTGAACCTCCAATACCTTGGCTACCTGATGTGAAGAACTGATTCATTGGAAAAGATCCTGATGCTGGGAAACATTGAAGGCAGGAGGGGAAAGGGACAATAGAGGATGAGGTGGTTTTATGGCATCACCGACTCAATGAACATGAGCTTGGGTAAACTCTGGGAATTGGTAATGGATAGGGAGGCCTGGTGTGCTAAAGTCCATGGGGTCACAAAGGATTGGACACAACTGAGTGACTGAACTGAACTGAACTGAACTGAACTGTAGTGAGTTTAGAGATCCAATCTTGAGACTTAATGAGTGGAGAAACTGTTAATGAAATTGCTATAGCCTGTTCTTTTCCTTTTACTAAGTATAACCTTAGGAGAATTTCATAAACACTCTATCTGAATTTCCTTGTGTGTAAAATAAGGATAATAATTTCTACTTCTTGGAGTTGTCATGGGAGGAATACATGGAATAATATATCTATATTTAAAGTTTCTTAGTCTGTCTGGAACCTGAGAGATGGCCAATAAATTATAGACATTATTGTACTCAAAGTTATTAATGATCCTACTTAATCATCATCAGATTTCTCCTGATTTCTCTTTGGGTACTAAGAACATACACTATTAAATTTATCTTGTAAGAATGTCTTTCTGCTTTATGGTTATTGAGAAAAATCAGCTTAGAAAAAATACTTTCCTAGTAACTAAGTATGGGAAATGTTGCCTGCTGTATACAACTTCCATCTTTACCCTGTTCTTCTGGTGCTATACCAAATTTATAAATATATTACCCGTGGTGGATTCATGTCAATGTATGGCAAAACCAATACAGGATTGTAAAGTAAAATTAAAAAAAAAAAAGATACATTAAAAAAAAAAAACAGTTTGTTTAGCTCACACATTTTAAAGTCACTTTAAGGGCTTACCAGTGGCTCAGTGGTAAAGAATCCACCTATTAATGTAGGAGACACGGGTTTGATCCCTGGTCTGGGAAGATCTCACAGGCCACATGGCAACTAAGCCTGTGAGCCTCAACTATTGAGCCTGTGCTCTAGAGCCCAATAGCTGCAACTACTGAGCCCACATATCACAACTACTTAAGCCCGTGCACCCTAGAGCCCTTGCTCCACAACATGAGAAGCCACTGCAATGGGAAGCCTGTGCACTGTAACTAGAGAGTAGCCCCAGCTTGCCACAACTAGCAAAGAAGCCCATGCAGCATTGAAGACCCAGCACAGCCAAAAATAAATAAATAAGTTATTAAAATGCAGCATTAAAAACCACTTTGAATATGGAACTAATTTTTTCCCCATGAAATATAAAACGTTCTAAAGAAGGTTTGTTCCATGGATAACATTTTGGAAAATGTATCACTAAGCAAAGCCAGTGTTTTCAATATGCTTCATGGAGTTTAAGAATCAAAAGCAAGGTGGGGTACTATCAAGCAGTGGCTCCAAGTCAATACCTTCAGCTCCATGGGAGGGCCTGCCACTCTTGATCTGCACTTGCTTTGATATCTTGCTTTTCAATGTGATTGATGCACAAAATGATTTCACATTACCCTGTATTAGCAAAGATTTGTTCTGACATTCCATTGGGAGTCAGTCAGAAATCCAGTTTGAAGTTAAGTCAATAAATGCCAAGTTTCCCTTTCTTTCCTTTATCTATTAATAGTATTAATAAACTCCAAAGGCCTTTCTTTTTCTTTTCATCCTGCCAATATAAAATCACACATTCTAGCTATAAGATCACACTCTGCTTTAAATATACTGCATCACAAATAATACTCATAGTTCAACGATAATATTCATTTTAATAGGCAAATAAACAAAAGTGAAGAGAGTTTTAAAAGCTTGTTTATTGTCAAAGAACCAGAATTCCAATATATGTATTATTTCTGGTTCAAGCATAATGTATTATGTTCCACAGCACATCATACATCTTCAGAAAGCCTTACCTGCCCATCTTTTTGGAAAGCTACAAATATGTTGTGCAACAAACTACCCAAACACTAAGTGATTTAAAGCAAACATTTATCCTCATGAATTTGTAAATTGGCTAATTTAGGTTGGGCACTGCTCTGAGTCTATTATCCTTTCTAGAGATGAGCACATTTTTATCATGTTGATGTCAAAGATGAAAGAGAGCCAAGAAAGTCACAAACATGCTTCTCGAGCTTTGGACAACATCATGTGAGCTAACATTCTATTACATGAGCCAAGTTACATGGTTGAAAGGGACAAGGAATCATGCTCTGCCTCCATAGCAGAAAAACTGCAAAGCCACATGCCAAGTAGCATAACATATTCCCAGCTTTGAAGGATTAGGATGTGGACCATCCCTTTGGGGGCATTATTCTGCCATAGTATATGTTTTTTGGACATTCTAATAGCTGTTTACTGGTATTTCACTGTGGTTTTAGTTCGCATTCTTTTGTTGGCTGTGCCACATTGCTTGTGGGATCTTAGTTCTTAGACCAGGGATTAAACCAGAGTCCACAGATTCACAGACATATAGATGTATGAGTGGGACCATAAGGAAAGCTGAACACCAAAGAGTTGATGCTTTCAAATTGCAGTGCTGGAGAAGACTCTTGAGAGTCCCTTGGACTGCTAGGAGATCAAACCAATCAATCCTCAAAGAAATCAACCTCGAATACTCATTGGAAGGACTGATGCTGAAGCTCCAATAGTTTGGCCACCTGTTGCAAAGAGCTGACCATTGGAAAAAAACCCGATACTGGGAAAGATTGAAGGCAGCAGGAGAAGTGGATGACAGAGGATAAGACGGTTGGATGACATCACCAAAAGAATTAAGAAAAACCACAACAGGATCTTGCTGCTGTGCTGTGCTTAGTTGCTCAATCATGTCCAACTCTTTGTGACCCCATGGACTCCAGCATGCCAAGCTACCCTGTCCTTCACCATCTCCTGGAGCTTTGCTCAACTCATGCCCACTGATTCAGTGATGCCATCCAACCAGCTCATCCTCTGCCATCCTTTCTCCTCCTGCCCTCAATCTTTCCCAGCATGAGGGTCTTTTCCAGTGAGTCGGCTGTTTGCATCAGGTGGCCAAGGTACTGGAGCTTCAGCTTCAGCATCAAGTCTGTCCAATGAATATTCAGGAATGATTTCCTATAGGATTGACTGGTTTGGTCTCCTTGCTATCCAAGGGACTCTCAAGAATCTTCTCCAAGACCACAGTTCAAAGGCATCAATTCTTCTCCACTCAGCCTTCTTTATGGTCTATCTGTCACATCCACACAACACTACTGAAAAAACTATAGCTTTGACTATACAGATATTTATCAGCAAAGTGATGTTTCTACTTTTTAATATGCTATCTAGGTTTCTCATAGCTTTACTTCCAAAGAGCAAGTGTCTTTTAATTTCATGGCTACAGTTGCCATCTGCAGTGATTTTGGAGCCCACAAAAATAAAGTCTGTCACTGTTTCCATTGTTTCCCCATCTATTTGCCATGAAGTGATGTGACCAGATGCCATGATCTTAGTTTTCTGAATGTTGAGTTTTAAGCCAACTTTCTTACTCTCCTCTTTCACCTTCATCAAGAGGCTCTTTAGTTTTTCTTCTCTTTCTGCCATAAGGGTGGTAATCATCTGCATATCTGAGGTTATTGATATTTCTCCCAGCAATCTTGATTCCAGCTTGTGCTTCATCCAGCCCAGCATTTCTCATCATGAATCAAGGTAGCCAGGAGAAATATCACTAACCTCAGGTATGCAGATGACACCACCCTGTGGCAGAAAGGAAAGAGAAGTGGAAGAGCTTCTTGATGAAAGTGAAAGAGGAGAGTGAAAAAGCTGATTTAAATCTCAGCATTAAAAAAATGAAGGTCATGGCATCCAGTTCCATCACTTTGTGGCAAATAGATGGGGAAAAAATGGAAACAATGACAGAGTTAATTTTCATGGGCTCCAAAATCACTATGGATGGTGACTGCAACCATGAAATTGAAAGACACTTGCTCCTTGGGAGAAAAGCTATAATGAACCTAGACAACATTAATAAGAAGCAAAGACATCACCTTGCCAGTCAAAGGTTAGTATAGTCAAAGCTATGGTATTTCCAGTAGTCATTTTCAGATGTGAGAGATGGACCATAAAGAAGGCTGAGTGCCGAAGAACTGATTCTTTTGAACTGTGGTTTTGGAGAAGACTCTTGACAGTCCCTCGGACAGCAAAGAGATCAAACCAGTCAAGCCTAAATGAAATCAACCCTGAATATTCCTTGGAAAGACTGATGCTGAAAGTCTAATACTTTGGCCAGCTGATGCGAAGAGTTGACTAATTGGAAAAGATCCTGATGCTGGGAAATATTGAGGTCAGGAGAAGGGTGCCACAGAAGATGAGATGGTTGGATAGCATCACCAACTCAATGGACACAAGTTTGAGCAAACTCTGGGAGATAGTGAAGGACAAGGAAGCCTGGCCTGCTGCAGTTCATGGGATCTCAAAGAGTCAGAGATTACTTAGCAACTGAACTGAACTGAAATGTGTTTTTCAAACACCACAGTTCTTCACTTTAATGAAATTCTATTTATTATTTCTTACTCAGTAATGCTTTTGGCATGGTATCTGATGACTTTCCTATCTCAAAGCCATGAAGATTGTCTCCTACATTTTGTTTTAGAATTTTTTAGTTTTATGTTTTACATTTAGGTCTGATACATTCTGAGATAATTTTTGTATAGGACATAAGATATGAATCATGGTTTCATTCTCTTTTACTTTTTTGATTTGGATATCCACTTGTTTTAGCATAATTTGTTGAAATTATTATCCTTTCTTCACTAAGTTTTCTTTGCATCTTTGTCAAAAATCAATTAACAAGAGTTTGTCTGGTAGTCCAGAGATTAAAAATCCACATATCCATTGTAGGGAGAATGGGTTCCATCCCTGGTCAGGGAACTAAGATCCCACATGCTGTGAGGCACAGCCAAAAAGTAAATAAATACAAATACATTTAAAAATCAATTAGCAATAGAAGTATGAGTCAGTTTCTGAGCACTCTGTTCTGTTCTTTTTCTAGGAAACAGGATCTTTATCATTGTCGCTTTATAGTATAGGTGAGCTCCAAAGAATAGCAAGCAGAGATAAGAAAGCCTTTCTCAGTGATCAACGCAAAGAAATAGAGGAAAACAACAGAATGAGAAAGACTAGAGATCTCTTCAAAAAAATTAGAGATACCAAGGGAACATTTCATGCAAAGATGGGCTTGATAAAGGACAGAAATGGTATGGACCTAACAGAAGCAGAAGGTATTAAGAAGAGGTGGCAAGAATACACAAAAGAACTGTACAAAAAAGATTTTCACAACCCAGATAATCATGACGGTGTGATCATTCACCCAAAGCCAGACATCCTGGAATATGAAGTCAAGTGGGCCTTAGAAAGAATCACTATGAACAAAGCTGGTGGAGGTGATGGAATTCCAGTGGAGCTATTTCAAATCTTAAAAGATGATGCTGTGAAAGTGCTGTACTCAATATGCCAGCAAATTTAGAAAACTCAGCAGTGGCCTCGGGACTGGAAAAGGACAGTTTTCATTCCAATCCCAAAGAAAGACAATGCCAAAGAATGCTCAAACTACCACACAATTGCACTCATCTCACACATTAGTGAAGTAATGTTCAAAATTCTCCAAGCCAGGCTTCAGCAATACGGGAACTGTCAACTTCTTGATGTTCAAATTGGTTTTAGAAAAGGCAGAGGAACCAGAGATCAAATTGCCAACATCTCCTAGATCTTTGAAAAAAGCAAGAGAGTTACAGAAAAACATCTACTTCTGCTTTATTGACTATGCCAAAGCCTTTGACTGTGGAAAATTCTTCCAGAGATGGGAATACCAGACCAACTGACCTGCCTCTTGAGAAACCTATATGCAGGTCACGAAGCAACATTTAGAACTGGACATGGAACAACAGACTGGTTCCAAATAGGAAAAGGAGTACGTCAAGGCTGTATATTGTCACCCTGCTTATTTAACTTCTATGCAGAGTACATCATGAGAAACGCTGGGCTGGAAGAAGCATAAGTTCGAATCAAGATTGCTGGGAGAAATATCAGTAACCTCAGATATGCAAATGACACTACCCTTATGGCAGAAAGTGAAGAGGAACTAAAAAGCCTCTTGATGAAAGTGAAAGAGGAGAGTGAAAAAGTTGGCTTAAAGCTCAACATTCAGAAAACTAAGATCATGGCATCTGGTCCCATCACTTCATGGGAAATAGATGGGGAAACAGTGGAAACAGTGTCAGACTTTATTTTGGGGGGCTCCAAAATCACTGCAGATGGTGATTGCAGCCATGAAATGAAAAGATGATTACTCCTTGGAAGGAAAGCTATGATCAACCTAGATAGCATATTAAAAAGCAGAGACATTACTTTGCCAACAAAGGTCCGTCTAGTCAAGGCTATGGTTTTTCCAGTGGTCATGTATGGATGTGAGAGTTGGACTGTGAAGAAAGCTGAGTGCCAAAGAATTGATGCTTTTCAACTGTGGTGTTAGAGAAGACTCTTGAGAGTCCCTTGGACTGCAAGGAGATCCAACCAGTCCATCCTAAAGGAGATCAGTCCTGGGTGTTCATTGGCAGGACTGATGCTGAAGCTGAAACTCCAATACTTCGGCCACCTCATGTGAAGAGCTGACTCATTGGAAAAGACCCTGATGCTGGGAGGGATTGTGGGCAGGAGGAGAAGGGGATGACAGAGGATGAGAAGGCTGGATGTCATCACCAACTAGATGGACATGAGTTTGAGTGAACTCCAGAAGTTGGTGATGGACAGGGAGGCCTGGTGTGCTGCGATTCATGGGATCACAAAGAGTTAAACACCACTGAGTGACTGAACTGGACTGAACTGAGCACGGGTATTGTCTGTTCTTTTTTAAAGAATAGCTTCTGGTTATTCTAGGTCCTTTGGCCATACAAATTATAGATTCATGCTTCAATTATATATAGAATCACTTTAGAATATTGGCATACTGATTCTATTTTCTGGAAACTTGGCAAACTCATTTATTAGTTGTATGTAAATTCTTGGGAAATTTCTACATAAAAAACTTTGTAATCTGTGCCAAGAAACTTTTGTCTTCTTTTGTTTATCTCATGCCTTTCGTTTCTTTTTCTTGCTTTGTTTCTCTTACCAAGGCCTTTGGTACAATGTTGAATAAAAGTAGTGAGAACATACATCCTTTGTTTATTTCCTATTTTAGGAGAAAATAATTCAATCCTTCACCATTAC
Organism: Oryx dammah; assembly: GCF_014754425.2. NCBI lineage: Eukaryota > Metazoa > Chordata > Mammalia > Artiodactyla > Bovidae > Oryx > Oryx dammah. The sequence continues at coordinate 56,988,064 of NW_024070211.1, forward strand.
ATATAAAGTTAAGTGTAGGGTTGATTTTTGTTTGTGTGTAGATGTCCTTTTTCAGACCTAATGGTGGGTATAGCATGGATCTGTGCCCCTCCTCCATGATAGGTTGGTTTTCACTGCTCCCTTCCTCCGCTGTAGTAGGTTTTCCCTAGTGTCCTTAGGATACTGCTTTTTGTTGCCTTTTCTCTTGTAGACTAGTTGGGCTTCCCTGAGGGCTCAGTGGTAAAGAATCTACCTGTAGTGCAGGAGTCCCAGGTTTGGTCCCTGGGTCGGGAACATCCCCTGAAGAAGAAACTGGCTACCCACTTCGTATTCTTGCCTGCAGAATTTCATGGACAGAGGAGCCTGGTGAGCTACTCCATAGTGTTGCAGAGTTGGACACAACTGAGCAATTAACACTTGGGGATAAATGTTCCTGTTCTGCCGGGAGGATTGGAAAATGGATGTGAACAGACCTGAGAAGTGCCTGCCGTCCAGCACCTCCAAACAGCTTTATAACAGGGCATTCTCAGGATTCTCTCTAATCTAACATGTGAGTACCCTGTGGGGTCCTGAAAGAGAAGTCTTCTAGAAGTCTGGACGTCCTCATGTCTGTGCTGCGGGGACTTCACCCTCTCACACTAGTCCACATTTAGATCCTAGTAATTCTTGACATTTTCTTGCTGAATATTCTTAGTGGCATTTAGTCATACTTTGTTGGGACCTTTTTCTTTTTTTTTTTGTAGGTGTCTCTCTCTCAAAAGTCTCAGTGTTTTGCCCTATCATCTCAGTTATCTAATGAGTTCAAGATAGTAAGCGAAAGGGTTTTTTTTTTTTCTTTTTTTAAACCCCGTTTCTTATTGGAATAGTGAGAGTAACACTTTTCCAGTTCCATACATCTGAAACTAGATGTTTCTTCTCATCTCTAGAGTTGAGGAGGATGGAGAAGTTTGGAGAGGTACTGAGTGTTATACAAAACTACTCTGAGCCCTGTGTTGTGCTAAATTGCCCATATTATCAAATTTAGACATTAAATAATTACATGAGCAGGAACCATTATTATTATTATTACCACCATGTCAGTTTGTACTCTTAGTCATTTCACGTATTGCCTTTATCTTGGGTAATCACAACACCGATCATCTGATTAAAGGGACCACGATATTCTTGGTGTTGTTACATGATCAGCCCTTAGCAGAATACTTAGAGCATGGTGAATGCAGAAAAAGTCCCTGTTGAATAAATTAGTGCAAGTGGAGACTTCAGGCATATATACAATAGTCATTACAGGATCTCCACATTCCTTCCTTTCCTGCATTAGTAGAAGCCTGGGATGGGGTGAGATCTGTGCACTCAGAAATACATTTATTCATATATTGACCCTGTGAAGATGAAAAGGTGGTGGCAAGGCCATCAGGAGCATGGAGGGGAGGGGGGTGGCTTGGACAGCCTTTCCTGACTCTTCCTACCATCTTATTACCTCCATTCTGGGAAACTGATTGACTCCTTTCTTTGGCCTTGATGCTTGAACCATCTGAGATTCTCAGAGTCAAGTCTGTAGCGCTGCATCGTTTTAACTGTTGCTTCCTCCCACCTTCCCCATCATTCACAGATCCCTTGTTTTTCATGACAGAACATGTCTTTCTCAACATTCCAGAGTCCTGCTGCTTTACTTAAAATCCATTTTATAGTACGAACTGGATCTTCCTGTAAAGGTGTACATTTGTGATCCGCACAGCAGAGCATGCATGGGGATGGAATGCAGCCTACACTCAGTTTACCGAGACAGGCAGTCAGAGCAGTGGCCACATCTGCTGGGGAAGAAGCACTTCTTCCCACTTTCGCAAAGGCACTCTGTGGGTTGACGATGGCCTTGATCCTGCATGAGACTGTGCTGAGCAGGGGGGCAAATCAGGAAAATAGCCTTTTCCTTTTGAACCTGAAATTTCTAGTAACTTCTCTGCAGTAACCTCTGACCCCTTCTGCTGCCTCCCTCTGCCATTTCTTGTGCTTCTGCTCTCACATGCTTAGATTATCCTTGGTTTTGCTTCATCTCCCCGTCATCCACCCACCCCATCCCACTCCACCACACACAAGCACACAGCACCAGTCTCGGTTTCCTTCTCCATTTCCATTTCATTTTTCACTGGGATTCTAAAACCAATCCTGATACTCGCACCTGCTCAGGAAATTAAAATGTCTAATCTTTTTTGGCTGCTGCATTGCTGTGAGGCCAAACTGACAATCTGCTAACTACAGACTCAGAGCTAAAATAACAAAATGTTTTGCAAACTGGGCTAGAATCACAGGTGGCAGATTCTTTTTTAGCTTTCTGAAGCCAACAAAGCAAAAGAAAAATATTCCCCAGCTCCCGTCTGCTTTTTCCATTAAACAGTGGGGAGAGGAGCCTCGAAGGGGTGGACTTCTTTGCTGCCTTCTCCACTCTTTCTCCATCTTCCATCTCGCATTTGCTTCTTATGGATAATCACCTTCCCTCCCAAGGTGTGTGCCCCAGAAGGCATCCTGAGCAGCTGTGATAACCAGAAGCCTGGGTCGAGCCTGGGTTGAGGGTGCCTGCCCACTGCCAGTCTTTAGTCTTGGAAACACAACAGTTCTCTGACAGCAGGCTGCCTCTCTGAAGGAGGTAAATGCTCTGCTTGCAGATAGAGAGGGCATCTTTCCAGGAGGGTTGATGGACCTGGCTTCAGGACCCTGGTCCACGGGGGTCATGTGCTGAGTTGCCCTGAAGGAATAAGAAGGAAAAAAGCATTCAGCAGAGCTGCTTGAACACTCCAAGAGCATCCTGTTTCAGCATGTGTGCGTGCAGTGCTCTTTGCCTCAAACGTTCTTCCTTTAGCTCTGTGAATGTTTCGCTCCCTCATCTTTATTCAGATATTTGCTCAAACTTGATTGCTTCCCGACCATCCTATATAAACATGCTTACATCACTTTAAACTTTTATGGAATTTATTGCTCCCTCCCTCTAACTGATTTGTTGTTGTTGTTGTCATCCTCTCTCAGATATAAGCTTCATGTGTTGGTGTGTGTGTGCTCAGTCATGTCCGACTCTCTGCACCCCTTTGGACTGTAGCACACCAGGCTCCTCTGTCCATGGGATTCTCAGGCAAGGATACTGGAGTGGGTTGTCATTTCCTCCTCCAGGGGATCTTCCCAACCCAGGGATCAAACCTGCATCTCCTGTGTCTCTTGCATTGCAGGTGGATTCTTTACCCACTGAGTCATCGGGGAAGTTTCATGAGGACAGGGATTTTGTTTTCCTGTGACCTTCCTCGTACTCAGAACACTGCCTGGTAAATAGTAGGTGATCATTAAATGTTTTACGGGTATGAACCTCAGGAACATCTCAAGTGGACCAGGTACCATGTCAGTTGATTTACATACTTTATTTCATTTCATTTTCAAATCATCTTGCCAAACAAAGTGCTAATGGTTTCCAACACTTTACAGAAAAGGTGACCAGAGGGTCGTGATGTTAGGAATGCCTGGGCTGATTCCACAGTGCCTTGACCTCTGCTAGTCTGACCTCAGAGCCTGCGTCATGTCCGCCAGAGGTTGCTGCCTTCCAAAAGCAGTAACCCTGAGTCTTCCTCCCTGTTTCATTTCCCCAGTTCTTAGCCTGTGATGGGAAGGACTTGAACATTTTCTAGGATAGAGAAGAGTTTCTTAGGCCCTCTTTCTGACTATACCTCCCTGCTCTGAAACCTCTCACATCCCTGGTCCTCTAGACTGGCTGCTACTCTCAGAGCATCCTGATATGATTGATGGCACCTTTCCTTGGGTACTTCTTCAGCTTCTATCCGTAGTTTAGTGGTGTGTGAAAACAAATTTCACTTAAGAATTTCCACTAAATTCACAAAGGAATAAGATGTCAAAGCTTTGTGAATCATTCATATTTGCCGTCTCTCTTGGCAGGGTTACAGTTTTCTGGATTAGAGTGTGCAAACAGAAAAACTGAGCTCCTAAGAGGTTGAGAATTTTCTCTATGTATCTCACTGCACTTTGGATCTCAGTCCCAGAGGCCTGCATCCCAGTGATGGGAGCTGCATCCTTTTTCTGAAAAGGACACTTCAGTGCTGCCCTGTGTGATTCTTCAGGCTGTAAGCCTGCTCTGCCTGGCACCACGATCACCATGTGTTGGGGCAGGTCCACCCCTGCTAGCTGTCGTGTTCTCAGTTCTGCACCCTGTGGATCCCATCCCCCATCACATATCCCACTCTGCTCTCAGCTTGGTAAGCTTCCACCTCATTACCCTTTCGCCTGACTGTCCTACAGACTCAGGGCTATGCACGGCCTTCCTTGTTCCTTGTTCCTTCCATACCAGACTTGTTGCCTAAGGCCAGCCTGTCCTCACCTGACCTGGTCCAGAACCCAGTCTTTTGCTATGTTCTCCTGTGGGAAGCCCCTCTTCAGTTTTCCCAAGCCCTGAGCAGGGACAAGCCTTGCCCTTCAGAAGTTACTAGATAGCCTTTAATAGACTTTTTTTTTTTGATTTGATTTTGGTTGCCCTGGAGCCCATAGAATGCAAAAAGGAAGCAAGCTTTCTTAAGCCAAGATTCTTAACTTGACAAGGGTTTTAATCCAGCTTATTCATCTATTCAACAAGGACTTACTGATGAGCTAATATGTACCAAAGATCATCCCCAGGGCTGGAGATATAGAGACACAGGGGCTTTAGTTTCTTTACATGGAGTTCAGAGCTGCGGTGCAGATCGTAGAAGACAGGGAGTAGAAGGAAGCAATGTCAACCAGTATTTGCTAAACCTGTACTTCTATATTTCAAGCCCAGCACCAAAGAGTTAACATGCTTCTACTCATCTAATTTGTGCCTCAGGGTGCCCATGGGTTTTATCCATTCTTATACCCCAGCTGTCCTTCTGGTTTTGTCCAGCTCCTCTGCAAATATGTGTTTTGTTAGAACAGCTCAGGGATTACCTGTAGACACTTGATGGTGATCATTGGGAAATAGTGCAGGCTGGACTTAAGATAGAATGTCACTGCCTGTATGTGGCATTCTGTAAGTGGCATTCAGTTCAGTTCAGTTCAGTTCAGTTCAGTTCAGTCACTCAGTCATGTCCGACTCTTTGTGACCCCATAGACTGCAGCATGTCAGGCCTCCCTGTCCATCACCAGTTCCCAGAGTTTACCCAAACTCATGTCCATTGAGTCGGTGATGCCATCCAACCATCTCATCCTCTGTCATTCTCTTCTCCTCCTGCCTTCAATCTTTCCCAGCATCAGGGTCTTTTCCAATGAGTCAGCTCTTCACATCAGGTGGCCAAAGTATTGGAGTTTCAGGTTCAACATCAGTCCTTCCAATGAACACTCAGGATTGATCTCCTTTAGGATGGACTGGTTGGATCTCCTTGCAGTCCAAGGGACTCTCAAGAGTCTTCTCCAACAGCACAGTTCAAAAGCATTAATTCTTCAGTGCTCAGCTTTCTTCATCATCCAACTCTCACATCCATATATGACTACTGGAAAAACCATAGCCTTGACTAGATGGACCTTTGTTGGCAAAGTAATGTCTCTGCTTTTTAATATGCTGTCTATGTTGGTCATAACTTTCCTTTCAAGGAGTAAGCTTCTTTTAATTTCATGGATACAGTCACCATCTGCAGTGGCACTGGGCTGTCCTTAATGCCTACCCTTCTCCAGCTGCTCTCCTCCTCTTCTAAACACATGTAATGTTTTCTAACTGAATACCCTCTAACCACTCCCCTTATCTACCTTCCCGTGCAACAGACTTGAGTTCTTTCCTGAAAAGAAATCTGATCATAATGTCTCCTGGCCAAAGGCCTTAAATGGCTTTCTAATTCTTTAGGGTCAAGTTCAAAGTCCATAGCTTGGCTTCTTAGGCATTGACCTGGCTCCTGTCTAAACCTAACCCTAACTGTAACCCTAACCCTGACCCTGAAAATGAAAGTGTTAGTCACTTGGTCATGTCCAATTCTTTGCCTACCTATGGACTGTAGCCCACCAGGCTCCTCTGTCCATGGATTTCCCCAGGCAAGAATACTGGAGTGGGTTGCCATTTCCTTCTCCAGGGGATCTTCCAGATCCAGGGATCAAACACACAATTTCTACATTGCAGGCAGATTCTTTACCATCTGAAGCACCAGGGAAGCCCTAACCCTGATCCTAGCCCTGACTCTAACACTGAGCCTGAGCGTGACCCCTACCCTAACCCTAACCCTAGCCTGGCTTTAGCCTCTGAGCTCACCACTGCCTCCTGGTTCATTTCATTCTGGTCCCACAGCTGTCTTGGAGATCCTAGAGTGATATTTTCCTCCCTCAAGGCCTTTGATTAAGCTTTCCCCTCTGTGCAAAAGCCTTCTTCCATCTCAGGCTCATTCCCATTGTTTGACAGTTTTTGGCGTAAATTTTTTTTTTCTTTCCCTCCCTTTCTTTTCCCTTGAATAGTTCATGCCTCCTATTTTATACTTCTGTGATACTCCATCTTTATTCTTCCAGCCACTGTTATGGCTACTGTTGTTATATGTGAGATGAAATGGTTGGCTACCTACTAGTCTTTGGTTAGAAGGTAATCTGCAGTTAAAATGGTTGTTGCTATATCAGAAAGTGGGGGTCTAGCTGCTCACTTCTCAAAAGTCTATAAAGAGACAAAGTTGGTGAAAAGGGAATTTTGCTTTATTTTGGATGCTAGCAACCAGTGGGATGGGCCGACTCCATCCACTGACAAGCAGTGGACAAGACCTTTTATAGACAGAGGGCAGGGGTCTACATGTAGAAATAGCACAGTCAGCTCTGACAGTCATCTTGAAATTGATCATGTAGTCGTCTTACCAGCATCATCTTGATTATGTCAAGTGTAATTAATCTTCCGTTCTAGGGTCAGTTTGTTCCCATTTCCTTGAGGTCAGTTCTTAGAATTATAGCAGCTTATGTCATGACTACAGTTTGGTCAACATGTAGTTAAATTCTTCTACACGGTGGAGGTTTCAGTATCTACAAAACAGAGCAAAGAATATGGTTCAGAATATTATCTACAGTCCTTGAGGAGGAAACAAATACCCTTGCCTTTGCTTAATGACTAAGCTATTATTGTTTTGTCCTGTTTGATTGTTTACCTTTGCTTCTGCATTTTTTTCAATTCTCTAATTAAACTTATTCTTTGGCTAAAGTTTTTCCACAGACAAAAGGCACATTGAAGACATGGGGCAGAGGGAAAAGACCATAGGGTCCTGCTCCATTTCATTGCTGGTATACTAGGTGTATGCCACAAGGACTTGGGTTGAGCAGGAAAAGCTCTCCATGCACCAGACCACACTGGTGGTGGGCCTATTACCCATAAAAAGGCCAGCATTACTAGTAAGACAAATAGCCTTTCCTCACATGGGCTTATACTCTGGCATCTCTAAGTACTTAGTAAATACCGAGTAATTATTGCTTATACCTTGGAGTTGTTACAATGTAAAGGGGACCAGTCCATCACACAGTTTTCATTGATGAGGGTGGATAGCAGGAAAGCAGGACAGTAAATTAAAAAGGGAGCACTGTTCTCTTCCTTGTTCATGGGCAGGGAGCCCTTTATCCTCAAAAGTACATGAAAGTGAACAGCGGAATGTGGGCCAAATCCTGGAACTTGCTTCACTTGCAAGATGTAGGTGGAATAAAGAGAAAACATGCTTATACACTTATAAGGAAGGTCAGGTACTCTTAGCATGGGATGATAAGCCTAATACCTTTGAAGAAAATAGCCTCTTCTTCAGGCAATTTAAGGGATAGAAAATACCATGTAGTCATGTTTGGGGATAAACTATCACCTAGGAACTGGCAAGTTGACCAGTTTGAATGTGTGGTTGGGTATTTGGTCAGGGTTGTCACAATCTTCAGTTTGTTACACTACAATCCTCTCTTGACCTACACTCAAAATTTAGTAAGAAAAAAACTTCCTTGGATGAATAAATTCTATGGGCTTGTCTGACTCCCAAGACTTGATGATAAATTCCCGAGGGCAAAGCCCATGGCTTATTCATTTTCATTGCCTCAATGTTCAGTTCAAGGCTTGTTAAGAGTAGCTGTTTAACGTTGCTGAGTTTGGATAAATGAGCCTATGTACATTTTTCATTCAAAGAAGCTTTTTTCTTACTAAATTTTGAGTATAAATCAAGAGAAGATTGTAGTGTAGCAAAATGAAGATGGTGACAATCCTGATCAGATAAACAGCCACACATTCAAACTGGTGAAAGGAGGGAAGAGCCACTGAGAAGGAAAAGCCAAGATAGAAAAGTCTTGATGGGGATGGGAGGGGATGGGGTGCATTGTTCAGATGTCTAGCAAGGCGTAGTCAAGGAAAGGAGGGGGATGCCTGTTCTGATGAGGCAGGCAATATGGGAGAAGTAGGGGTATTTGGGATGGATAAGAGCAGTGTAGACATGGGTTCAAATTCAAATTTAAATTGACAAAAGTAGGGAAAACCACTAGACCATTCATTCAGGTATGACCTAAACCAAATCCCTTATGATTTTCCAGGCAAGAGTACTGGAGTGGGTTGCCATTGTCTTCTCCGATTATACAGTAGCAGTGACAAATAGATTCAAGGGATTAGGTCTGATAGAGTGCCTGAAGATCTATAGACCGAGGTTCATGACATTGAACAGGAGGCAGGGATCAAGACCATCCCCAAGAAAAAGAAATGCAAAAAGGCAAAATGGTTGTTTGACAAGGCTTTACAAATACCTGAGAAAATAAAAGATGCAAAAGGCAAAGGAGAAAAGGAAAGATATACCCATTTGAATGCAGAGTTCCAAAGAATAACAAGGAGAGATAAGAAAGCCTTCCTCAGTGATCAATGCAAAGAAATACAGGAAAACAATAGAATGGGAAAGACTAGAGACCTCTCCAAGAAAATTAGAGACACCAATGGAATATTTCTTGAAAAAAATGAGCACAATAAAGGACAGAAATGGTATGGACCTAACAGAAGCAGAAGGCATTAAGAAGAGGTGGCAAGAATACACATAAGAACTATACAAAAAAGATGTTCATGACCCAGATAACCACTATGGTGTGATCACTCACCTAGAGCCACACATCCTGGAATGTGGGCTAAGGCCCAGTTCCCTAAGTGGGCCTTAGGAAGCATCACTACAAACAGAGCTAGTGGAGGTGATGGAATTCCAGCTGAACTATTTCAAGTCCTAAAAGATAATGCTGTGAAAGTGCTGCATTCAATATACCAGCAAATCTGGAAAACTCAGCAGTGGCCACAGGAATGGAAAAGATCAGTTTTCATTCCAATCCCAAAGAAAGGCAATGCCAAAGAATGCTCAAACTACTGCACAAGTGCACTCATCTCACACGCTAGTAAAGTAATGCTCAAAATTCTCAAAGACAGGCTTCAACAGTACATGAACCGTGAACTTTCCGATGTTGAAACTGGATTTAGAAAAGGTAGAGGAACCGGAGATCAAATTGTCAACATCTGTTGGATTATCAAAAAAGCAAGAGAGTTCCAAAAAAAAAAAAAAATCTACTTCTGCTTTATTGAATATGCCAAAGCCTTTGACTGGGTAGATCACAACAAACTGGAAAATTCTTCAAGAGATGGGAATACCAAACCAGCTGATCTGCCTTCTGAGAAATCTGCATGCGGATCAGGAAGCAACAGTTAGAACTGGACATGGAACAAAAGACTGGCTCCAAGTTGGGAAAGGCATATATTAAGGCTGCATATTGTCACCCTGCTTATTTAACTTATATGCAGAGTACATCATGAGAAATGCTGGGCTGGATGAAGCACAAGCTGGAATCAAGATTGCCAGGAGAAATATCAATAACCTCAGATATGCAGATGATACCACCCTTATGGCAGAAAGCAAAGAATAACTAAAGAGCCTCTTGATGAAACTGAAAGAGGAAAGTGAAAAGTTTGGGTTAAAACTAAATACTGACAAAACTAAGATCATGGCATCTGGTCCCATCAATTCATGGGAAATAGATGGGGAAACAGTGGAAACAGTGTCAGACTTTATTTTTGGGGGCTCCAAAATCACTGCAGATGGTGACTGCAGCCATGATATCAAAAGACACTTGCTCCTTGGAAGAAAAGCTATGACCAAGCTAGACAGCATATTAAAAGGCAGTGACATGACTTTTCCAACAGAGTTCTGTCTAGTCAAAGCTATGGTTTTTCCAGTAGTCATGTATGGATGTGAGAGCTGGAGTATAAAGAAAGCTGAGCACCAAAGATTTGATGCTTTTGAACTGGGTGTTGAAGAAGACTCTTGAGAATCCCTTGGACTGCAAGGATATCCAACCAGTCCATCTTAAATGAAATCAGTCCTGAATATTCATTGGAAGGACTGATGCTGAACCTGAAACTCCAATACTTTGGCCACCTGATGTGAAGAACTGACTCATCGGAAAAGACCCTGATGCTGGGAAAGATTAAAGGCTGGAGGAGAAGCGGAAGATAGAGGATGAGATGATTGGATGGCTTCACTGACTCAATCAACGTGAGTTTGAGTAAGCTCCGGGAGTTGGTGATAGACAGGGAAGCCGGGCGTACTGCAGTCCATGGGGCTACAAAGAGTGGGACACAAATGAGTGACTTAACTGAACTAAGAAAAGAGTGGCAATTTGGATAAGCTTCTGCTTCTCCATATTGTTGCTTCTTAATAAAGTTTTAAAAAGAAATGTGTGTGTGTGTGTTTGAGAGAGAGAGAGAGAGAGAGAGAGAGAGAGATTTAAGGGTGTGAGGACTAAGCATCATGGCACAGAAATAAAACCAATGAAACTTGGACTATGAGTCTTCCACTTATTTTTATGATATTGGATAGAAAATAGAAGAACTTAGTTCACTGATTTAATGTGATGATTTAATTAGCTATCACAAATGAAACTTTTTATCAACTCTAAAGCATATTGCAAATATGTTTCTTTGCAAGATCTATTGAAATATCTAAAGTCCTTGAAAGATCTAATCTATAAAGATCTACTTATAGTTTAGTTGAATTGATGGAAGAAATTTAACCCGTCTGAACAGTATGATAAACTATGTATAAAATGTTAAAAAAATTATAAGACTACAGAAATATGGAGTATCAACTTGGTGGGTTTTTGGAAACCATTGACATGATCTCCCATATTGGATAACAGTATTTTCCTATCGTAATTATTTCTGTATACATCTCTATGAAAGTGAAGGTGAAATCTCTCAGTCGTGTCCGACTCTTTGTGATCCCATGGACTGTAGTCTATCAGGCTTCTCTGTCCATGGGACTTTCCAGGCGAGAGTACTGGAGTGGGTTGCCATTTCCTTCTCCAGGGGATCTTCCTGTCCCAGGGATTGAACCCAGGTCTCCTGCATTGCAGGCAGACGCTTTACCCTCTGAGCTACCAGGGAATACTACATCTCTATAAGTCTTTCCAAATCTTGTTTGTGAATTTCCCCCAAAAGAGGTAGTATCTCTATATGTCAGCATCTATTAAAGTCTTATCTATAAGCTATTTATAATTTCTTAATACCTATACCTATATCATCAATTATCTGTTGAAAGCTTTCATTTTACAATTAGAGAAACAGGCTCAGATATCTCACGTACTCTGCAAATTTCACACAACTAGCTCTTCTCACTGCCAGCCTAGTGCTTCTTACAATTTGACCTTAGAAAAGAGGTGGGTCTTGAATATGGCTTTGATGAACAAAAACATAGGAGCAAACAGAAAACAGGACATTTTTAGAAACAGAACATCTTGTGCAAAGGCACTGTGGCAGAAATGGGGATTGAGTATTCAAGGGACCTTTTACAGACAAGTATGACTGCAGTAGAGGGCACACACATTTTTGGGGGGTCTGCTAATCTCTTGTAGTCCTGAGAAAAAGAATCAAGAAATTGTCAAAGATAATAATAAAAATATTTAACAATTATTTAATTATTTAGCAATCTGTCCAGTATTAAACTCTGGGACTTACCAGGTGACTCAGTGGCAAAAGAACCTGTCTGCCAATCGTGAGATGCAGGAGACCCTGATTTGATCCCTGGGTTGGAAAATCCCCTGGAAGAGGAAATGGCAACCTACTCCAGTATTCTTACCTACAGAATCCCATGGACAGAGGAACTTGGTGGGGCTTCAGTCCATGGGGTTGCAAAGAATTAGACACAACTGAGATACTGAGCATGCACGCCAACACTAATCTCTAAGGTGACATTAGTGTCATGTAATTTGAACACAAAATTGAACACATCAAATAAATGATTCCTTCTTGTAAAAGTCTCCTTGGAATTACATCACAAAGAACCCTTGAATCTTAACGATAATATTGAATTGAAGAAATTTCCTTCACTTATTTCAAAGTAAATGCCATTGGATAACTTTGAGGTTACTAAGGGTCCTGTATGTAGTTTGACTACCTTTAACAGAGCATCCATTTATTCCAGACGGAAAAGTAGACCAGTGTCTACTAGTCCCTGACTTTTCTGAGACTTGGACCCCAGTATCACACCTCAGCATTGTGCACCACTAAACTGAATAGAATGCATTTCAAAGCTTATTGGAAAATATCTAAAATCATGGAGGGCTTTCTCAAGGAAGGATGACTTTGATAGAATCCTAACAATGGAAAACTGCTACTTACATACCTTCATTGTCTTCCTAATGGAGACATCCCTCCTCAGTCATCCAGTTTTGTCTCCCAATATTTCTTCCCAATATTTCTCTTTCATATCCCTATACTGCAATCTGAGATGGTTGGAGGGCATCATTGACTCAGTGGACATGAGTTTGAGCAAACTCCAGGAGATAGTGAAGGACAGGGAAGCTTGGCATACTGCAGTCCATGGGGTCACAAAGAGTCGGACATGGCTGAGAGACTGAAGAATGACAAATACCCCAATCATACCAAACTGCTCACAGTTCCTTGAGCTTTTTATTGCTATTTCACAGTTTGGAGTCCTTAAATATCCTCATTTTTCTACCTGATGCACCATTGTACTACTTCTGGCTGGAGAGAATGTCTCCTTGGTATTCAAGACCCTTATGACTATTTCTTCCCCCAACTAAGGTAAAGAGGAGTACTTAACTTTGTGTTCCACTCTGTATCTTATATCACCTTTCTTAAAACACTTATCTCACTATCCTGAATCCTTTTTCGTTTTAATAAGATTTTTTTGTGTGTTTATCTCTAGACTGAGCTAAACAACTAGGCTCTGTGTATTACTGGGGACTCTTTCCCTATTAAGTCACTGGTGCACAGTAGGTGATCTGCTTGTGAAATGAATGAATGAATTAGTGAATGAATAAATGAAAGGTACCAGGCTAATAGTTTGAGTCCCAGAGCCAGGTGGGTGCATTCGGTAGAATGCAGATACACTTGACTGCAAGAAATAGACAAGCCAACTCTATAAGTATAAACGGAAATTGATTCTTGCAAAGTTTCTGTAGGGCTTTCAGGCCTTGGTTGGATGAGTCTCTGCTCAATGATGTTAGCTGAACCTGGCTTCTTTTCTTTCCTTCTGCTCTACCATCTCCTGGCTCCCCCTTGTGGCTGAAACTTGGCTGCCAACAGCTCCTGAGACCTGTTGCACTCAAGAGAGATACCATGTCTCCTTGGAAAGCTCTCTGAAAAGACACATTTCCCCCAGAAACCACTAGGTAACATTTCCACAGTTCTATTACTCAGTTTGAACTGGGCAGCCACTCCTAAACCAGTAACTGGCTGGGAGGTAAGTTTTGCTGAGAAGTCACATGCTCTGGCTTAAAGCTGGGAGACATTGTTTTTGAGGAGGGGGAGGGGAATGGTTGAGATATGGATGCCCAATCAATAAGATTATTTTAAGGAGAAGAAGGCAGGATTCGAGGGAGGTGAACACAGTGACTAAAATGGGGGTGGAAAAGACATGCCCCAAAGCCATTCCTGTGATCTGTGTTGACCTTGTATTTTTATTTGTTTGAGTTGGGATTTATGGTTCTTGCTCACTGTCCTTGGCTTTATAAAGTGTCAGTTTATTAAAAACAAACCAAAGAAAAAACTCCCAATAACATATGTGTGTGTGTATGTGTATCACAAGCATACATCTCCAAGTTTGACTTACTTTCTGTTCATGATGAATCTGCTGAGGTAGAGGTGAAAGTCATCTTGAATCTCTGTCAGAGTGGGGTATAGCAGAAAGGGACCTCCTGTCCAGAGAAGCCATTCCTCCACAGGAGACGCTCCAACACTAGCAGGTAAATCTGGTTCAGTCTCCAGTGGGGTCTCTGCTTCTTTCCCCTGGGTCCTCATGCATGTCAGATTTTGCTTGTGCCTCAGTGTTTTCTCCAGTCCTGTGGAAGTCTTGCATTCAAATCCCATTGGCCTTCAGAGTCATTTTCCATCAACTGCTACTGGCTTCACAGTAAGAGCATTCAGCATGCATACAAAGTTTTGACTTTGTCTTGAACATGTTTACAGTCATCTCACTGAATTCAAACAAAATTCTAATCTCTCTAAAAGGGGAGGAAATTTGGACACCCCAGGGAAAGATTTTTGTTGAAATATACTTGTTTTAGCCTCTGCCTCAGTGGAGATGTTTTTTGGCTGGTGCTCTCCTGCTTGTTCTAATCTTTGATTTATTCTCCCATTGAAGGAAGAAATACATTAAGTCAGCAAAGACTCATTGTACTACATGGCAGGTACTAATATTAGCTCTAGGAAGAATAACCATGGACAAGATCTATCTGCCCCTACTCTTCTTGTAGTTTAATTCCAGGTGGAAAAATGAACACTAAACTCATGAATCAAGATGTGATCATAGAATTTCAGCTGGTGATGACTGCAGTGAAGAAAACAACACAGGGAGATAAAGTAGGAAGGGCCTGGGTGGAAGGCTAAGTTAGATGCGGCCAGGGAAGACCCTCTGGAAGAAAAGAACATTTGAACAGAGATCTACATAATGGGAAGAACCCAGCCACAGGGGGAATTGGGGTCATGTTTTCCAGGAAGGAAACAGCAAAATCAGAGTTTGGAAGTCATGAGTGAGCTTAGCTTGTTTGAAAAGACCAGAGCAAACATGGGAAGAGTGGTGGGTGTTTTCTGGATTCTGTTCCTTTATTCTGTGGGTTACCTCTGACCCCAGTGCATAATTTAACCTTTAAAGCAGCATATTTTTACACACTGTGTTCAGTTTAGAGTTGTTCAAGCTGACATACAGAGCCAGTGGGTTGCTTGAAATGGCATAGCCAGCCATGAGCAGAGGAAAGATGGATCCTATGCCATACCCACCACTCGGTCAGTGTGAGAGAGAACAGTCCATGAAAGACCATCCTTACTTCTGATACCAATTGTGGTTTGGAGGTTCCTCCAAAACAACCTTAGGTTCCATACTAGAAGGACTCCCAGAACTCACTGAGGGCTGTTACACTCACAGTTATGGTTTATTACAAGGAAAGGATGCAGATGAGAGGAAACCAAGGAAATAAACATGTGGGGCAGAGTCTAGAAGGATGTGGAATGTGGAGTTTTCAGGCATCTTCCCCAAGGAGTTAGGATGGTATTTCGCTCCTGGCACTGATGTGTGGCAATACACATGGAACACTGCCAGTCAGGGAAGCTCACCTGAGCCTCAGTGTCCAGAATCTCTATTAAGGCTCCATCATGTAGGCATGTTTAGTGATTGCCTGCATGATTGATTTCAGTCTCCAGTTCTTCCAGAGGCTAACTGGTATTGTATGACCCAAAGCCTTTCTTTACCTTAAATCTAATTGTTACTATTTGATGTGGCCAGTTCCACAATCGCATTGTTAGGCTATCTAGTATGACCCAAGGGCCCCAGGCAAATAAAGACACCACTGTCAGGCATAATCTAAGGGGCTGGAGATCACTTGCCAGTAGTTGAGGGCAAAGGCCACAAATCTTTCAGGGAAGATTAAATTTTTGATTGCCCACTGAATATACATCTTCCATAGGACATTGTCTTAATGATGGTCAGGCTTCTGGTATACACATTACTCTTGTCCTGGTCCTCTGTGTCCTTTGGGATATGGCATGGGTTGTGGCAGCAAAGTGTTCCCCTGCATTGGCAGGTGCACAGGGCAGGAACACCTTCCACTCACTTCAGCCAGGACATTTTCTTACCTACTAGGCTCAAGCTCCAGAGCAGACATTGGTGTGAGCCAACCTGGGAGGTAGCCTGGGAGCATGATGGAAAGCACCTTTGACAGTTTGCCCTCACATAGCTGCTTAGAAAGGGCAATGTGGAAAGGAAGGCAACAAATTGGCTCTTTCCTACTGTCTCCATGGCAACCAATGCAATCCAATACTCTGGGTCCTTCTGATTCATTTCTAAACTTTATCCCTCCTGCTGACCAAAAAGCTGCCTGTTTTGTTTTAGGGCATGCACACTGATTGTGAATCCCCTCTGGCCATGACAGCTCTGTTCAGCTGCCTTTATAAATATGCTGGAAACTGACATCTGACAATGAGGAGAGGGTAGGCAGAAACAGATTTACCTATGGGCCCATCTGAAGTGGGTCTTGCATCCTATCATAGCTCTGCAGTTCCTGTATTAAGGCCTCTATTCACCCATCACACCTTAGTCTAAGAATCACTGAGGATGGTGATGGCAGCCATGAAATTAAAAGACACTTGCTCCTTGGAAGAAAACCTATAGCAAACCCAGACAGCGTATTAAGAAGCAGAGACATCATTTTTCTGACAAAGATCCATATAGTCAAAGCTATGTTTTTTCCAGTACTCATGTATGGATGTGAGGTTTGAATCATAAAGAAGGCTGAGTGTAGAAGAATTGATGCCTTTGAACTGTGGTCCTGGAGAAGACTCTCGAGGGTCCCTTGAACAGCAAGGAGATCAAACAGTCAATCCTAAAGGAAATCAACCCTGAATATTCATTAGAAAGATGGATGCTGAAGGTGAAACTCCAATAAGTTCGGCCACCTGATGCAGAGAGCTGACTCATTGGAAAAGACCCAGATGCTGGGAAAGATTGAGGGCAGGAGGAGAAGGGGGATGGCAGAGGACGAGATCAGTTCAGTTCAGTCACTCAGTCATGTCCAACTCTTTGCAACCCCTTGGGCTGCAGCACACCAGGCTTCCCTGTCACTCATCAACTCCTGGAGCTTACTCAAACTCATGTACATCGAGACGGTAATGCCATCCAAAGTTTTAGCTTCAGCATCAGTCCTTCCAATGAATATTCAGGACAGATATTCTTTAGGAGGGACTGGTTGAATCTCCTTGCACTCCAAGGGATTGTCAAGAGTCTTCTCCAACACCACAGTTCAAAAGCATCAGTTCTTCAACGCTCAGCTTTCTTTATAGTCCAACTCTCACATCCGCACATAACTACTGGAAAAACCATAGCTTTGATAAGGCAGACCTTTGTTGGCAATGTAATGTCTCTGCTTTTTAATATGCTGTCTAGGTTGGTCATAGCTTTTCTTTCAAGGAGCAAGTCTTTTAATTTCATGGCTGCAGTCATCATCTTCAGTGATTTTGGATCCCCCAAAATAAAGTATCTCACTGTTTCCATTGTTTCCCCATCTCTTTGCCATGAAGTGATGTGACTGGTGCCATGATCTTAGTTTTCTGAATATTAAGTTTTAAGCCAATTTTTCACTCTCTTTCATTTTCATCAAGAGGCTCTTTAGTCCTTCTTTGCTTTCTGCCGTAAGGGTGGTGTCATCTGCATATCTGAGGTTATTGATATTTCTCCTGGCAATCTTGATTCTTGCTTGTGCTTCACCCAGCCCAGCATTTCTCATGATGTACTCTGCATATATAAGTTAAATAAGCAGGGTGACAATATACAGCCTTGATGTAATCCTTTCCTGATTTGGAACCAGTTGCTTGTTCCATGTCCAGTTCTAACTGTTGCTTCTTGATCTGAGTATAGATTGCACGATGAGATGGTTGGATGGTATCCCTGACTCAATGGACATGAGTTTGAGCAACTCCTGGATATAGTGAAGGACAGGGAAGCCTGATGTGCTATAGTCCACGGGTTGCAAAGAGTCAGACATGACTTGATGACTGAACATCAACAACTTAAGTGGTCCTTCATTTTCAGCCCTGGTCTTTCTTCCTAGATATACCCACATCAGACTCAATCTAACTATTTCTAAGATTTTCTCAACAGAGAGGTAGTATGTTTGGCTAATGGCAATGTAAGATCACACAGTGATCCATTAAAAAATCCAAGTCTGCCTGTGTTATCTTGTCACCCAGCAAATTACTTCAAATCTCTGAGCCTACTTCCTTCTCTATCAAGTGTCACAAGTGGTGAAGGTAGTGATCAATACATTATTAAGCTACTATTGCTATCCTTGGACTTCCCTGGTGGCTCAGATGGTAAAGCATCTGTCTACAATGTGGGAGACCTGGGTTTGATCCCTGGGTTGGGAAGATCCCCTGGAGAAGGAAATGGCAACCCACTCCAGTACTCTTGCCTAGAAAATCCCATCGACAGAGGAGCCTGGTGTCCATGGTGTCACAAAGAGTCGGACATGACTGAGCGACTTCACTTCACTATTGTTGTCCTGGTGGCTGCCATGAGGGTTCCACAAGGGAATACACATCATTGGTACATAACAGTAATTCTTTGCACACACTTCCTTTCTTACCAAGTATTCATTGTCCTCCAGCCAGAAAGTTTGTACAACATTGTGTCCCTGTCCTTTGAAGTAAAAGGCTTTAGTCTCCCAGACCTTTGAGTCTTAAAAGTCTGACGCATGGCCTAATGGTTAGAAAATGTAGATGTAGAAACAAAGAATAGTCTGGGGAACTGGTAACAATTTATATGTTAAACCAGCCTCACAGAACTCAGTTCCCTTAAAGATAGATGAAGGCCTGACACACATTCCTAAGTCATTTTAATAGGAAGTAGACCCAGTCCCCCGACAGATGAAGAGCTGACACAAGCACAGAGACCGTAGACTGATTGAAACCAGGTTGATGATGCTTGAAACATCACCTTGATGCCAACCAATCTGGGAACTGTGCATGAGCTAATCACACACCCTGAATGCCCCTCCCTTACACTGCATTTGGGAATGCATGTACACCCGTGGTGGATTCATGTCAATGTATGGCAAAACCAATACAGAATTGTAAAGTAAAATAAAAAAAAGAAATTAAAAAAAAATAATAAAATAAAATCTATCTGTAAAAAAAAATAAAAATAAAAATAAAACCCCTTCCCTGAAAGCTATCAGTGTGGGGGAGTTTGGATCTTTTGAGCATGAACTGCCTGCTCTCTTTGCTTGGTTCCTGCAGCAAATGCTGTGCTTCCTTTAACTCGACTGGCTTTACTATTCATCTGTGAGCAGACCCAAATTTGGTTCGGTAACATGCCTAGATTATCATGCACAGCACTTTGGAAGCTGAATACACACACACACACACACACACGCACACGCACACACACGCACGCACACACACATGCACACACACACACTGCATTCTCTCATCTCCAACAATAGGGGCCTCTTTGTTCTTCTCCAGGTGTCTGAAACAAGCCCATCTCTAGACATTTGCTCTTTTATTCCCTTTCCTTGCAACACTTTCCCAGGAGAGCTGTGTGGATCAACATTTTATTTCAGTTGAGTCTGTGCTCAAACACCAGCTTCTGAGAGGCCTTTCCTAGCCTCATCTCTCTTCCTTTTTCCTCTGCTTGTTTCCCTCCACATCACATATCACAACTAATGTTATATTATTCATCTGATTGCTTATTTTTATATCTTCATCAGAACTTAAGTTACATCTGAACAAGTTCTTTGCTCAGTACTCTGCCCTCTGTTCCTAGAATGGTGCTAGTTATGCAGGAGGTACTCAGCTAATATTTGTTAAATAAACTAAAGGATATTCTCTTGCATCACATTCACATGGTTTTAATGTTTTGTTTACACATATAGGCCTGGAAGATGGTGTCTAGGACTTAACTCTTTTTCTGCCTACCCTCAGTACACCTCAAAAGTAGTGGTTTATATCCAGCACTCAGTGAAGCCATCTAGCATTCACTTGTATTTATCTACCCATCAGTCTTTTTTAATTGGAAATAGATTTACTGATGTCGGTCTTGCAGTTAGCCCTATGCTTGACTTTTTAAGAACTGAAAGACGATTGAAATGTCATCCTGCCTTCAAAGAGCTCATAGTTCAGTAAACTGAAAGAACAGTGCAGGAGAAGAAATGTGTTTTCCATGGTGACTCACTATAATATATACATATACATGTACATACATGTGATGGAAACAGTTATTTTAGGAAGCAATGTCCTCTGCTCTTGTCTATTCATTCTTTGACACTTCTCAAAAGTCCTCCTGGCAACTCACTCAGTTGATTAACTCATTAATGAGTTATGACACAATTTAGAAAACACACCTGTGATACAACTTATTTTCCTTGATTACATAGGGAATACATAATTATTATTTCCCAGATATTCCACTATGTCGGCCTTTTCCAGTATGATAATGATAATGGCTATGAGACTACTATTACTGTTACTTAATACTGCAGAACCAATATTGTTAATGGTTGATATACTACCACTGCTCCTACTTTCTTACCCTATACCAAATGCTGTTCTAAGATCATTTCATGGATAATCTTTGTTAAATCTTTGTAATAAGACTTTAAGGCAAGGCCGGTTGTTAAGAACATTAAACCAACAAGAAAATGAGCCCATAGAGACTAGACATCATCTTATGTGAAATCATACAGCTAGTGAGAGGCAGAGAGCTGGAATCTGTCTTTGGAGCTGTGGTATAAGAGTAGCGGGTAGCCATTCCTTTCTCTAGGGTGTCTTCCCAACCCAGGAGTTGAACGCTGGTCTCTGGCGTTGTAGGCAGGTTCTTTACCACCTGAGCCATCAGCGAAGCCCTTTAACCACTGACTGAATGCTGATTCTCTGGAGCCATATCTTTTTTCACTTGTATGTCCAGAGTTGAAAGTCCCCAATTCCCCTGAGCTCTGTCCCCCATTTAGTGATGTTATTTCTCCACCCCACAGAGTAGTATAATAAAGTATATTTCTGATCTTTGTGCCCAGTTCTTGGAACAGAGCTTCAAACATGGTCCCTGGAATTTCTTAACTTCCTGGAGTGTTTCTTATGCTAATGGAGTGAATCAGGATGGATTTATAGGTGACTTCAGGATGCTGGGTGCTCATCGGAAAGGCCTACTTCATCATTAGAGGAGGCGGCCATACAGCGTCATACAGGACGTGGTCTTACACACCTGTTCAAGAGGAGCTGCCCACCAACGCTACCTGAGGCTGGGCTCACGACAGGCCGTGACATTTGGCCTGTTGAGTTATCTGATTTTTAAAGTGTTTACATCACAGTCAGACAAGACAACAGAGGTTATATTTAGCTCCCAAGTGGGCACTTTGCTTTTAAAACCCAGAACAAGTTTCCTTATAACCTGGATCTATGTCTGCTCTTGGAACACCAGATCATCTGGCAACTCTGGGAACACGTTTCCTCAGTCCAACAGTGGACCAGGTCAGAAAGTGCCTCTGTACACAGTTCACACTTGCTCCTGCAGTCACAGTCCCCACCGCCTCTCACTGCCTCACCTCGACTGTATTTATTCACGCTAACTGCTCGGCTTTATCCTTTCCCTATATCAATGTTATTCCCCACATTACCTGACCAGAATGTTGAATGCAAGTGGAATCCAGGCAGTTTCATCAATATTTTTCACAGCAATTCATTTATCTATTCAACAAATAAACAATGAGTGCCTGGATGTGCAGAACTATTCTAGATGCATGGATATATTTTAACATGATTTTTTTTTAGGTGTTAGAAGTTTTTTTTTTTTTTGGATTCATGTTGATGTATGGCAAAACCAATACAATATTATAAAGAAATTAACCTCCAATTAAAATAAATAAAATAAAAAAACCTCTAACATGATTATTTAAACATGACTTCACCCCCAGAAACCTGCTATGAGGGAAGAAAGACACAGTTATTTGTGAAGATGGACAAGCTAACAAAAACAGCACAGTACATTAGCTAATTACATGGAGGGATCCACAGGGTCCTTTGTGGATACTGGGGACAATTGATCCCATGGAGGGTTGATGAGAGGGTGAAAGAAGACTGCCATCCTTTTCAGAGAGGCATTTTATAGTGTGGAGGACAATTCGGCTAAGCCTGAGGTAATCAAAAGTCAGAGTCCTCTAAACTGGGGGAGAACAGCTTTTGAAAAACAATAGGTATGGGTGCAAAGGCACAGAAACAGGATGATGTGCTTGGGATGGATGTGCAAGAGGGATGACAGTGTCGGCTACACGTGAAGGAGCATGGAGAATGGGAGAATGGGAGGGTGGGATCCCTGGGGCTGCCTCAGGAATTACCAAGTAGGTGGAGGTCCTAAATCCATGTGTATTGATGACCCCTGGCAGGGGCCAAGGGAAGCTGTCAGCAAAGAAAAGAACTGGGATGTAGATGTGTATAGATCCGAGAAGACCATGCTTGGCATCCTAAGCATCACCTGCAGAGCACAGACCTCCAGTGATGGAGCAGGATGAGCCAGAGACACACCTGACTTGTCCTCACTCCCAGCAGAGACACAGGAAGACTTTTGACCTCTCTCTCTCTAAGCCTCCAGCAGAGGGACAGGAAGAATAAGCAAAAATGCCAACCATCCTTTCACCCCATTCTATGTATCTGGATCGCAATGCTTAGTTCAACAGAAGGGAAAATTTATCATTTGATATAAGAAGAAAAGTTTAAGGTGTGTTAACTTACAATAACCAAAAGTAACTGAGACCTCCAAGATTTGTACACAATTTCATCAAAGGACAAGAAGAGGGTTTGACAGGACCTGGTTGAAAGCAGGGATTAGAAAAAATAAATAAAATATTTACATGTTGGGCTTCACTGGCTACATGTCACCTAATACACTGGTTACACAGGGTTGAACAAGGCTCATGTCAATTTGAAGGACTTATTTGAGTGTCTTGTCCTGAGTTCCAGACTCAGACAAAGATGGTCTGGGAGTGAGAAGAGCCAGAAACAACCATGAGAGGCGTAGGACACATCTCTCCCACAGGGCGATGATGATGCAAAGGCCCCTAGGCAGCTGAGTTCACAGCTCCGGCCAGAGGCGGGGTAGCTGGCCTCATTTACCTGGGGGTTTTAAAGGCTTGGGCGATAATTTAAGAAGACATGGAAAAGCCACAGAGAGCTGGTGAAGCTGGCACCAAGGGGGTGGCAGGGGCAGGTCCACTTGCTCTGTCCACCTCGTGGTCTGAACAGATAGTGACAGGTACCTCCATAGGTGTATGTCCTTCCAAATGTAGGCCAGCCTTCTCATCTCCGCAGTGACCGTGGAGCCACACAGATCAGCTTCCTCTTACTCTCAATTACTGTAAATGAATTTCTGCAGAATCACTGATATGGGGGAAGATTTACAACAGATTAGCTTTCATTTATTTTAAAGGGATTGTCTAAATGCATAAATCCAAGCCTGCCTCAAGCTCATGAATTTTTATAACTTCTGCTTGGATAATAATCTTTGTCTCCCTTTCTTTGCTTCCTCTAACCCTCTCATCCCCACCTCCTCTGCTCTGCCATTGAATCTGCCAGGGTTTTGCACCTCTGTCAGGTACTTTGAGAGCCAGGAGATGAAAGCTTTGAGAGAGGTGTGTAAAATATATTTACAGTGTGTCTCCGCGAATACTCTTGTTTAGTTAAAAATGAGTATAAATGATGCATGACAAGCAATTTGCTGCATGGAAGCTGACATTAATGACTTGACATATTCATGCCTATTTGTAAATCAGATTCTTTTTTTGCCAGTGACATATTCTGGTCCAAAGTGTCTTATATTAAGAATACCCATTTCTTCACACTAAGAGGAAATCATTTTCTCAGGTTTTTTTATTGTTTCCATGGGTACCAAAGAGCTTATTTCATTAGTTAATGGGAACCTTACTGTGGGAAGTAGTGTCCCAGAGAGGAAGGTTTTCCATTAATTGAATCAATAGAATTTCCTAGCCTGATTGCTTCTGTTAGATGTTGGGGTGTGTGAGAGGACAGAACTGAAATGGCCCCACTGTTCAACCTCACTGTCTACTGGGGTGCCATGGACAGCCAAGTCCAGGGCTGAGTTGGTTTTTGAAACTATTCAGTTTTCTGTCTAGTGCTACCTTCCTGCAAGATTGTTATGGAAAGTTCCCGTTGCATACTTCTGGGATTGTTGGTGAATGTAATGACCAGACACTGGGATGAGGCAGAACCATCTTTTGGGGGAAATTAGGACTATGGTTTTTCCTGTGGTCATGTATGGATGTGAGAGTTGGACTGTGAAGAAGGCTGAGTGCCAAAGAATTGATGCTTTTGAACTATGGTGTTGGAGAAGACTCTTGAAAGTCCCTTGGACTGCAAGGAGATCCAACCAGTCCATTCTGAAGGAGATTAGCCCTGGGATTTCTTTGGAAGGACCGATGGTAAAGCTGAAACTCCAGTACTTTGGCCACCTCATGCAAAGAGTTGACTCATTGGAAAAGACTCTGATGCTGGGAGGGATTGGGGGCAGGAGGAGAAGGGGACAACAGAGGATGAGATGGCTGGATGGCATCACTGACTCAATGGACATGAGTCTGAGTGAACTCTGGGAGTTGGTGATGGACAGGGAGGCCTGGCGTGCTGCGATTCATGGGGTCGCAAAGAGTCGGACATGACTGAGTGACTGAACTGAACTGAACTGAACTGAGGACTTCTATCAATCTGTCTTCCATGGCTACCCTCTTTGAAGCCATTTTACCCAGGAGGGAATTATCCAAAGCAAACCATCCCATAAAGAAACAACAGTTCTCAGGTTTAAAAAACAAAGGTCAAGATAATAAGACATGAGATAGGATTTGAAAGACAACTTATGCCTGTGTCCACCTCCACTGAGACCAAGGAAATTCTGACCTGGGAAGACAGTGGTGAGGAAAGAGAAGGACAGGAGTGAGGTGGGGCCTGCCCTGGCTTGTCTCCACCAGTTAATCTGGTGGGTTGAGGGCATGGAGAGAAGTTGTATTAAACCTGCAAGCTGAGAGGCATTCTTCTCATCAGGACCAGACTTGAGGATAGTGCCAGCTTTGCAGCTCTGTTCTGCACCACACCCGGTGGAGATGAAGGGTAATGAGGGTTAAGATAGGGAAGCAATACAGGTCAGTTTCTCCCAGGACTTTTCCCTTTTCCATCCTCAAGACTGTTTTAAGCATTAGAAGGGGAATCATGCAGCAGTCAGACCCAGCAATGACTGATGATGGAGAGGCCCAGTGAGGAAATATTGGTACAATCCGTTGATGAAGTGCTATGGGCGGGGATGGTGCATGGTGGTGGGGATGATTATGACTCAACAAGGCAGCATAGGTCTGTGTGTGAGAGATGATAAAGGGAAGAAAGTCAGATAATGTGAGGATTGCGCCCAAGTGTCTCATTGAGGTAAACTTCTACCGGGTTCCAAATCATTCCTGATTCCTATCAATCTCAGGGTATATAGTTCCTCTTCCACAATTCATTAGCTTTTGGTCTGAAGCCCAGATGCCATAGAGATGAAAAGTTAGTGAAAATATTTGGACCTGCCTTTTTATAACTCCATGACCTGTATCTTGCAGAACAAAACTCAATTGTTAGCTTTGCCCCTGAGGCCCTGAGGATTTCATAGGAATATGAATGAAAGGAATCCTATGAATTATTTCCTCCTCAGAAGACACTCTTCCCCTCCAAGCTATTTTATAATGCCTTATGAGATGGAAAGGGATTAAAAAACAAAACAAAACAAAACAACAACTTCTCTTAAGGTGGTCAAAATAAAATTAATTCCTATCCTCTGGATGAGGTTGAGAAAGCACAATGGAAAATTTTCTCACTGAGCCCAGAGGCTGCTTGGCCTCTCTGGCAGTTTGTGGGGGCTGTTACCTCTGCACGTATTTATCTGTGCCCTCCTGCAGAAGGGGCTGTGTCTGGCACTGGTGCTCTGATTCTGACAGCTATGAATCTCAGTGGGGAGAGAAATCTTCCCCAGTGCAGCAGGGCACAGGCAGCCCAGGTGCTTGGGGGAAGTTTCTGTATACAGTTGTTTTGAATAATATGGCTCTACCAGGGCAGAAAAGAGGTTATAGGGCTTTTAGGAAGAACACAGGAAAGGGAGGAGGCAGAGCTTCTGCTTTTAGATCTGGTTACATTTGTGACAACTCCACCTCTGACAAAAGAACTAGACACATTCTGTCTACCAACAAGACATTTTGGTGGCTTCAATAGCCCATGGGCTACCATCTTCAGCCTTGGTGATCACAGGGCTATGCTTTCGCCCTGTAAAACTGTCTATGGTACACAGACTATGCTCTCACTTGCCGTCTTTTATGAATGTGGAGTAATGTGAACTTCACAGATTTGGGCTCTTTTCTTTTTCTTTCTGTTTTATTATTATTATTATCTAGTCAAGGCTATGGTTTTTCCTGTGGTCATGTATGGATGAGAGAGTTGGACTGTGAAGAAGGCTGAGCGCCGAAGAATTGATGCTTTTGAACTGTGGTGTTGGAGAAGACTCTTGAGAGTGCCTTGGAATGCAAGGAGATCCAACCAGTCCATTCTGAAGGAGATCAACCCTGGGATTTCTTTGGAAGGAATGATGCTAAAGCTGAAGCTCCAGTACTTTGGCTACCTCCTGTGAAGAGTTGACTCATTGGAAAAGACTCTGATGCTAGGAGGGATTGGGGGCAGGAGGAGAAGGGGACAACAGAGGATGAGATGGCTGGATGGTATCATGGACTCGATGGACGTGAGTCTGAGTGAACTCCGGGAGATGGTGATGGACAGGGAGGCCTGGCGTGCTGCGATTCATGGGGTCGCAAAGAGTCAGACATGACTGAGTGACTGAACTGAACTGAACTGAACTGAACTGATTATTATCCAGACTTATGTGTTTTCTATGTTAAAAAGATATATAATCCTGCCTTGCAATTATTTGTGCTGATGCTTTGTTTGTATCTTAGTTTCTAAAGTACTAGAGGGCAAGGGCCATGGCTACGCATCCTTGCTTCCCCCATAGCATCTGAAAGCATTATGTAGATCATTACACCTGATGGCCTTGGTCAGAATACCAGCACTGAAGCAGACCTGTGTCTGCTCTGATTCCATCATCTTCTTGCAGTGTGACCTTCTGTACCTTACATAACCTTTATTTATTTATTTATTTTTGGCTGTGCTGGGTCTTTGTTGCTGCCCAAGCAGTTTCTCAGATGGCAGTGAACAGGGGCTACTCTCTAGCTGCAGTGCTTCTCACTGCAGTGTTCTCTTGGTTCTGAAGCACAGGCTCTAGAGCACATGAGCTTTGGCAGTTGTGGCACGAGGCTTAGCTGCCCTGCGGAATTTGGGATCTTATTTCTTGGACCAAAAATCAAACCTGTGTCACTTGTGGTGGTTGGGAGATTCCTAGCCACTGGACCACTAGGGAAGTCCCTGATCTAACCCTTTTGAACTTCAATTTCCTTATCCAAAAAGTGAGGATACCAAATTCAGCTACTACAGGGCATTGTTGATAGGATGAAATGGCATAAATGATAAGAAATAGCTAAGTTAATATTTAGAGATTAAAAGTTGATCAAAGTCTTAGGCTTAGGCTATGTTAAACCTAAAACCATAATTTCCAAGTAGTAGATCATTATTTATCACTAGGAATGAGAAGAAATAGTGGTGTAGCCCAGCAGACACTCAAACTGGTGACCTGTTTTGAATCTTTCACTTTTTACTTGGTAATCAAAATCACAGTTTCTATACTAACCTCCTAAAATACGATGTACCCAATAAGGTAACTAAAGAAGGTTCCTGTAAAAGAAGAGATTGCTAGGTAATTGTGCTGGCTGTGGTTCCATCCTCTTTTTCTGATTCCACTTCCATACAATTTGTCTGCAGAGATCTAGCCTAATTTGGAATCCTACTAGTATTACTCAAATATATATGATTATTGTGACACCATATATTGTATCAGGATGTAAGCTCCTGAAGATAAAACTTTTTGCCTGATTGCCTTATTTCTCTGTCCCCCGGAGAAGGGAAAGGCTATCCACTCCAGTATTCTGGCCTGAAGAATTCCATGAACTACAGTTCATGGGGTCGCAAACTGAGTGACTTTCACTTTCACTTTCACTTTCATCACTTACAAAGGTTTCTGACTTATGTTCTCAATGAATGTTGAATGAATGGATGTATTCCAGCTTTCAGCCAGTAAGAGGGATTCTTTTGGATGTGAAGGCAGCTTGGATTCAGCATTGTCAGGGTCTGGTAAAATGAATGAAACCTAACTGTCCAATGTGACTGCTGAGTTAATTCAATACCTGAGGCGTCTCCTGGAGATTATGTCAAAACAGCTACATTCCTAGGCAGACAGGCAAGGCTCATAAATCTGCTCCATGCTTTCTCACTCTCTTTAACAGCAACAAAAATTCACTTTGAGGTAAAATGTCCTGAAGGCGCCTTCAGTAATATGCATCATGAAAACAGAGAGGGTCAAACACATCGCCTCAATCCTGGGAATCATATTTCATTGCTAGTTAGTGTCAAACATTATCTCATTTGTCAACAAAGCACTGTGGGGAATAAATACTACCACTAGGCAGGCACTGGAACAAGCTCTCTTTTTAATCAGGAGAGTATGTGTTTGTAGAAGGAAGACTAAGTTTAGCATGAGTGAGTTTATCACTTTGTATCAATGAAATTCCATAGGACATATGTTCAGACCTTGCCTGAAATACCATGAAGCTAACACTTAATTAGTGTATGCTTTCTAGTGATAAAAATCAGTTACACTTCAATTAATCTTGAAACACCAGAGCAAGCACAGAAAAAGTGGACTTGCAAAGGGGTTATATTTTTGTCTCACATTAAAAAAAAAAAAAACCTGCAAATTATGCTAGGAAATTTGTTGCTCACTTTATTCAAAAAGTTCAATGAAGATCAGAGAGGATCTAGAATTTACTCTTGGGATGAGCATTTATTTGTAAAGAGGAAACTTGGGTACAGGACACAGATTGTACTTTTTGAGAAGAGCTGACTCCTTTGAAAAGACCCTAATGCAGGGAAAGATTGAAGGCAGGAGGAGAAGAGAACAACAGAGGATGAGATGGTTGGATGGCATCACTTACTCAATGGACATGAGATTGAGTAAACTCTAGGAGCTGGTGATGGACAGGGAGGCTTGGTGTGGTGCAGTCCATGGGGTCACAGAGTTGGACATGACTGAGCGACTGAACTGAACTGAGAGCAAGATGATCTATCTTTTTTCATTTAAGGGTTTCATACCTTAAGCATATTCTATTTTGTGAGGATATTACATGTCAACTTCCGTGAACAATCTTGTTGAGTTTTGAATTAGTCTTAATTTATAGATCAATTTGTATGATCTTATTTTTAAAAATTATCTCATATTTATCTAGTATTTTATGATTTTTACAATTTGATTCAGATTCATATAAAAAGATTTTGATACAAAAAGTAAAGTAAGGGATCCATTTACCATTACTTTCCAGAAGGTTATCCATTTGTCTAAACACCAGTTATCAAACAATCCATCTTTTCCTAACTGGTTTGCTGTTCTGGTTTCTTTTCTTTTTTTGCTGTTCAGTCACTCTGTAGGGTGTGACTCTTTGTGACACCATGGACTGCAGCACACCAGCCTTCCATGTCCTTAACTATCTCCAAGAGTTTGCTCAAACTCATGCCCACTGAGTCTATGATGGCATCCAGCCATCTCATCCTTTGTCATTCCCCTCTCTTTCTGCCCTTAGCCTTTCCCAGGATCAGGGTCTTTTCAAATGAGTCAGCTCTTTGCATCAGGTGGCCTTTAAAGTATTGGAGCTTCAGGTTCAGTCGTTCCAATGAATATTCAGAGTTGATTTCCTTTAAGATTGACTGGTTTGGTCTTCTTGCAGTCCAAGGGACTCTCAAGAGTCTTCTCCAACACCACACTTTGAAAGTATCAATTTTTGGGCACTCAGCCTTCTTTATAGTCCAACTGTCACATTTGTACATGAATACTGGAAAAACCATAGCTTTGATTAGATGCCTTTGTTAGCAAAGTGATGTCTCTGCTTTTTAATATACTGTCTAGGTTTGTCATAGTTTTTCTTCCAAGGAAAAAGCGTCTTTTAATTTCATGGGTGCAGTCACCATCTGCAGTGATTTTGGAGCCCAAGAAAACAGTCTGTCACTGTTTCCATTGTTTCCCCATTTATCTGCCATGAATTGATAGGACCGGATGCCATGATCTTCTGTTTTTGAATGTCGAGTTTTAAGGCAACTTTTTCACTCTCCTCTTTCACATTCATCAAGATGCTCCTTTGTTCCTCTTTGCTTTCTGCCATTAGGGTGATGTCATCTACATATCTGAGATTATTGTTATTTCTTCAGGCAATCCTGATTCCAGCCTGTGATTCATCCAGCTGGATATTTCTCATGATGTATTCTGCATATAAGTTAAATAAGCAGGGTGACAATATACAGCCTTGATGTACTCCTTTCCTAATTGATTCTAACTATTGTTCCTTGATCTGCATACAAGTTTCTTGGGAGGCATATAAGGTGGTCTGGTATTTCCATCTCTTTAACGCTTTTCCTCAGTTCCTTGTGATCCACACCGTCAAAGGCTTTAGCATAGTCAATGAAGCAAAGTTGATATTTTTTTCTGGAATTCCCTTCCTTTTTTAAGATCCAAAAGATGTTGGCAATTTGATCTCTGGTTCCTCTGCTTTTTCTTTTTTTTTTTTTTTTAAATTTATTTATTTATTTTTAATTTTTACTTTACAATTCTGTATTGGTTTTGGCATAGATTGTACAGCTGGAAGCTCTTGCTTCATGTACTGTTGAGGTCCAGCTTGAAGGGTTTTTAGGATCACCTTGTGAGCATATGAAATAAATGTGATTGCGAGTTAGTTTGATCATTCTTTGGCCTTGTCCTCCTTTGGGATTGGAGTAAAAATTGACCTTTTCCAGTCCTGTGGCTCCTGCTGAGTTCTCCAATTTGTCGGCATATTGAGTGCAGCACTTTATTATTATTATTTTTTTGAGTGCAGCACTTTAACAGTATTATCTCTTAGGATTTTAAACATGTCAGCTGGAATTCCATCACCTCCACTAGCTTTGTTTGTAGTAATACTTCCTAAGGCCCACTTGACTTCACACTCCAGGATGTCTGGCTTTAGGTAAGTGACTACACTATCATGGTTATCTGGGTCATTAAGACCTTTCTTGTATAGTTCTTCTGTGTTTTCTTGCAACCTATTCTTCTGTTAGGTCCATTATGTTCCTGTCCTTTATTGAGCCCATCTTTGCATGAAATATTCCCTAGGTATCTTTAATTTTCTTGAAGAGATCTCTAGTCTTCCCCATTTTATTGTCTCCCTGATTTCTTTGCTTTGTTCACTTAAGAAGGCTTTCTTACCTCTCCTTGCTTTTCTTTGGAACTCTGCATTAAAATGGGTATATGTTTCCTTGTTTCCTTTGGCTTTTGCTTCTCTTCTCAACTGGTTTGACCTATTATTATCTCATTTATTAAATTTTATCTTATTTTTTAATTCTTTTCCATTTCATTACTATTGGTCTTCTATTTATATGTTAATCTTAAGCTTTTAATTACTATACTTAATACTTATTGTGTTCTTTAGATTATCTGGGATATACTTTTATGTTTACTTTTTCATTTAAGTTGTTGAATTAGCTTGTGTGGTTTTACTAACTCTCCTTCCCTTTTAAAATGTCAAAATTATATTAATGTACATGTACAGATAAAGTGTTACAGCTTTAAAGATTTATGTAGATTTATTTATGAATTTATAGACAGTCTTAATAGCTTTATAATATTGACTTTTTCTTCTCAAAAAAGATTATGTCTTTCCATTCAATAAAAGAGATTTAAAAAAAATTAAAAAATTTCACTAGCATTTACAATCTTTCTTCACAGAGCACTTGCATATTTCTAGTTAATGGTTACATTTTTATTATTTGTTGCTATTATAACTATAGTCTTTTTCTCATATTTCTTCTAAGTGGTTGATCTTTTTACAGTATGTCACTATTGAATTTTATATGTTAACTTTGTAATCAGCCACATTACTGGGTTCTTTTTTAGTCCTTAATTGTGTTGAGCTAACTCTTGGGATTTCTAGATATGCTGTGTTATATTTGGCAAATGAAAACAATTACAAATCTTTTCCAATTTTATGCCTCATATGTCTTTCTTTTCCCTTCTTGTACTTGCTAGGACCTCTAAAATAATTATAAAAATAGTGAGGAGAATGGCCAATATTGTTTTAGTCCTGATTTTAGGAGGGATGCTTTCATTGTTTCACCGTTAAGCATTATGCTGCCTTTGGTTTAATCTACTGACACTTTATTAGGAGCTTTATTTTTACTTCAAAATCAAGAATAGGTTTTGAATTTTGTTGGCTATTGTTTGTCCAGCAGGTACAGAAATATCTATGCCTTTTCAGCTACCAAGATAAATATAAGGCATTTGGTA
This sequence comes from Oryx dammah, assembly GCF_014754425.2. NCBI lineage: Eukaryota > Metazoa > Chordata > Mammalia > Artiodactyla > Bovidae > Oryx > Oryx dammah. The sequence continues at coordinate 57,020,541 of NW_024070211.1, forward strand.
GCTGTATATTCCTGTATTAATATTCTGTAGGATTGCTTGTTAATACATTGTTTAGGACATGTTTTATATAATTTATTTATAATAGTGCAATTAGTGAATTTTGTCTATGTCTTACATCAATTTGTGTCATTGCGCTATTTTTTGGTCATGTTTTCATATCCAGAGTATGATGGTTTTGTAAATATAATTTAAGATATTTGATCTTTATATTCTTTTTATTCTGCAAAAATTTTGAAAGCTTTTGGGTGTTCTGTTAGCTGAAGCATAGAACATATCTAGAATCTTTGATGTCTGGTATCATTTATCAGATTCCTTTGCATCCTGAACTGTTGTATGTGCCTGTGAGCGTGCCATCATTATAGTCGTATCCAACTCCTCACGACCCTATGGGCTATAGCCTGCCAGGCTCCTCTGTCCACAGGATTCTCCAGGCAAGAATACTGAAGTGGGTTGCCACGCCCTATGCCCGTAGATCTTCCTGGCAAGGGATCAAACCTGTGTCTCATGTCTCCTGGGTCTCTTGCATCTCCTGCATTGGCACGTGGTTTCTTTGCCATTAGTGCCCCTTGAGAAGTCTGTATTTCTGTACGTTTATGCTTAAATATGGAAACTTCCTTAAGTTTATATTTAATTTTGTCTTTACAAGACTACTTCATGAGTTGCAGGGTACTTCCATTACGATGGTCAGATTTTTCTCCCTTTTTATGATATTAGTAGTCATTGATAATCATTGTCTATATCCATTAATTAACTGGAGATTTATTGACATACTTATTTTATCATTCTGTGTTTAGTTCATGGAATATTTTCATAAAGGGAAAGCTTCTGTTATCCATACTTGATTATTGTGAGTTACAGTTCATACAGTGAAGGCAGCAGAATTCCTTTTGCTTATTTGTTTTAGCCAGGTTTAAAAATATTGGATTGTTTCCTTAGCAATGGCAAGTGTTTTATTTGTTTTCTTGTTGTTGCTTTTGTATCTTTATGAACTCCTGGATTTAGACTTGCTTGATTGCTTTAATCCATTGCAGCTATTAACCTAACTAATACATTTCTCACCCCTGAACAATAAAAGTTCGTTAAATTTGGTCTGTGAATCCTTTTCACAGATACTTTCTAGTATTTGGCATTTTCCTTGGTCTTTGATAAGAGAAACTGTTATATAGCTTCATTTTGCACATTCTATTTTGCTTTAGAACTGGAATCTAGAGTAATTTTTTTACAGTCTTTATGATTTTCAATGTATAGAGTAACAAAATTTTTAACATGTTATTTTCTAGTTTCATACTTGTAGCTCTAATTATCTGTCATAATTATCAGTTTTATTTATTCTAAACCATGCACACAACAATTTCATAATGACAATTAACACCACTAGGAAAGATGCTTACCTGCGTGTGGCAATTTGGAGCCTCCAGAAATGTGAGAAAATAAATTTGTTTTTTAAGTCACCAAGACTATGGCAATTGGATACAGCAGCCACAAGAAATTAGTACATTGTTTTTCTACTTTTCAGATGTTATGAATAATGCTCCTGTGAACATTTGTGTACACATTTTTTGTGTTGACAGGTTTTCATTTCTCTCACATACATGTTTGTGTCAACATGTGTTTTTATTCTTCTTTCCACATATTGGGGTGGGGGGATTGCTGAGTAATATAGTATCTCTATACTGAACATTTTGAAGAATTGCCAAACTTTCTTCAATGTAGCTTTACAATTTTACCTTCCAACCAGCAATGTAAGAGAACTCCAATTTCTCCACATTCACATCAATACTTTTTTTTTTCCTAGCCACGCTAGTAGGTGTGAAATAGTATCTAACTGTGGTTTTCATTTGAATTACCCTAATGACTAACGATGTCATGCTTACTTTCACATGCTTGTAGGCTGTTTGTATCATCATCTTGGGGCTCCCTAGGTGGCTCAGTAGTGAAGAATCCACTTGCCAGTGTAAGAGATGCAGGTTCAATCCCTGGGTCAAGAAGATTCCCCTGGGGAAGGAAATGGCAGGTGACTTCAGTATTTTTGACTAGGAAATCCCACGGACAGAGGAGCCTTGTGGACTTGGCAGGCAATAGTCCATAGGGTCATAAATAGGTGGACATGACTGAGAGACTGAGCCCACACGAATTATCATTTTTGGAGACATATCAGTTGAAATGATTTGCCAATATTAAATTGGATTATCTGTAATTTGTTATTAAGTTGTAAGGATTTTTTAAAAGATATAACTCTCTTTGTATACATATATGCGTATGATTTATAAATATCTTTTATTTTGTGTAGCATTTATTTATTGGCTTGGCCACAAAGCTTTTCCCTCATATACTGAAAAAACTTTCTAGCTAATCTAATAATTTCTTGGTGGCTGTCCTTTGAATTACAAAAAATTTTTTAGTTTTGATGAGATAAAATTTATCTATATTTTTCTTTTGATGCTTATACTCTTGGTGTCATATCTAAGAAGTCATTGCCTAAGGGGATTAAAAAGTCTTAGCTCTTATATTTAAGTCTATGATCTATTTTAAATAAATTCTTTCTTTCTTTTTTTACATGTGGTTGTCCAGTTGTCCTCCTACATACGAACTGTTGAAAAGATTACAATTTCCGAATTGAATTGTCTTGTGTGTAAAAAAAATCAATTGACCATAAAGGTGTAATTTTGGACTCTCCATTCCACTACATTGATCTATATGTATTTTTTAAAGCAAGGACCACACATTTGTGGCTATTGTAGCTTTGAAACCAGATAATGAAGTAATCCAAATTTGTTACTCTTTTTGATACTGTTTTAGACATTCTAGTTAACTTAAATAACCATATAAACTTTAGAATTATTTTGTCAGTTTCTGCAAAACAGCTAACTGGGATTTTGATAGGAATTGCCTTGAATTTGTAGATAAATATGGGGAATATAGCCATCCTAACAATATTATTACCTTCTGATCCACAAACATGAGATGTATTTATTTTTATTTAAATCTTTTAAATTTCTTTAAACAATGTTTTCTGATATGTCTTGCATTTATTTAAAAAATTTATTCCTAAGTATTTTATTCGATTGATTGCTATTGCAAGTGTTAGTGTGAGAAAGAGAGAGACTACACATGAACATCATCAGATGAACAACACCAAAATCAGATTGATTATGTTCTTTGTAGCCAAACATGGAGACCCTCTATACAGTCAGCAAAATTAAAAAAAAAAAAGACCTGGAGCTGACTGTGATTCAGATCATGAGTTCCTTTGTGCAAAATTCAAGCTTAACTGAATGAAAATAGGGAGAACCACTGGGTCATTCAAGATGACTTAATCAAATCCCTTATGATTATGCAGTGGAGATGATGAATACATTCGGGGGATCAGAACTGGTAGATAGAGTGCCTGAAGAACTATGGACAGTGGTTCATAATATTGTACAGGAGACAATGACCAAAACCATCTGAAAGAATAAGAAATGCAAGAAGGCAAAGTGGTTGTCTAAGGAGGCTTTACAAACAGCTGAGGAAAAAAGAGAAGTGAAGGCACTGGAAAAAGGGAAAGATTAGCCTAAATGAATGCAGAATTCCAGAGAACAGCAAGGAGAGTCAATAAGTCCTTAAATTATCAACTAAAAGAAATAGAGGAAAACAATAGAATGAGAAAAACTAGAGATCTCTTCAAGAAAATTGGAGATATTAAGGGAATATTTCATGCGATGATGGGTATGATAAAGGTCAGAAACAGTAAGGATGTAAAAGAAGCAGAAGAAATTAAGAAGAGGTGGAAAGAACACAAATACCTATACAAAAAAGGTCTTAATGATCTGGACAACCACAACAGTGTGGTCAATAACCTAGAGCTGGACATGCTGGAGTGTGAAGTCAACAGGGCCTTAGTAAGTGTTACTAAGAGCAAAGCTAGTGGAGGTGATGGCATTCCAGATGAGTTACATCAAATTCTAAAAGATGATGCTATTAAATTGCTGCAATCAATGTACCGGGAAGCTTGGAAAACTCAGTAGGGGCTACAGGACTGGAAAAGGTCAGTTTTCATTCCAATCTCAAAGAAGGACAATGCCAAAGAATGTTAAAACTACCCCACAATCACGTTTATTTCACAGCTAGCAAGGTGATGCTCAAAATCTTTCAAGCTAGACTCCAGAAGTATGTGAAACCAGAACTTCCAGATGTACAATTTAGGTTTTAGAAAGGCAGAGGAACCAGAGATCAAGTTGCCAAACTTCACTGAATCATGGAGAAAGCAAAAGAATTCCAGAAAAAAAAAATCTACTTTGCTTTATTGACTGTGCTAAAGCCTTTGTGTGGATCACAAAAAACTGTGGAAAATTCTTAAAGAGCTGGGAATATCAGAACACCTTACCTGTCTCCTAAGAAATCTGTATGCCAGTCAAGAAGCAACAGTTAGAACCAGATATGGAACAACTGACTGGTTCAAAATTGGGAAAGGAGTACGTCAAGGCTGTATATTGTCACCTTGTTTATTTAACTTCTATGCAGAGTATATTAGGCCAAATGCCCAGTTGTATGAATCACAAGCTTGAATCAAGATTGCCAGGAGAAATATCAACAACCTCAGATATGTAGATGACACCACTGTTATGGCAGAAAGTGAAGAGGAACTAAGATTCTTGATGAGGGTGAAAAAAAAAAAAAGAATGAGAAAGCTGATTTGAAACTCAATATTTAAAAAACTAAGATCATGGCATCTGGTCCTGTAACTTAATGGCAAATAAAAGAGGAAACATTGAAAGCAGTGACAGACTTTATTTTCTTGGGCTCCAGAATCACCTAGGACAGTGACTGCAGACATGAAATTAAAAGATGCTTGCTCCTTGGATGGAAAGTTATGACAAACCTAGTGTATTAAAAAGCAGAGACATCATCACTTTACTGAAAAAAGTCTGTATAGTCAAAGCTACGGTTTTCCCAGTAGTCATGTACAGATGTGAGAGTTAGACCATAAAGAAGGCTGAGTTTGAAGAATTGATGCCTATAAATTGTGGTGCTGGGGAAGATTATTTTGACCTCCTTTGTCTGCAAGAAGATCAAACCAGTCAATCCTAAAGGAGAATATTCTTTGGAAGAATCGCTGGTGAAGGTGAAGCTCCAATACTTTGGAAACTTGAGGTGAAAAACCAACTCACTGGAAAAGATCCTGATCCTGGGAAAGACTGAAGGCAAAAGAAGTGGGCCACAGAGCATGAGATGGTTAGATAGTATCACTCACTCAATGGACATAAATTAGCAAGCTCCAGGAGATAGCGGAGGACAGAGAAACCTGGTGTGGTAGAGTCCATGAGGTTGCAGAGTGTGGGACACAACTTAGGGACCGAATAGCAACAACATCAACAACAGATATATAGAAGTACAGCTTATTTTTATACATTGATCTTAATCCTTCAACCTTGTTGTGTTTATTTATTCATTTTGGTAGTGTTCTTGTGGCTTTGTAAAGGCCTTGTATATATGGGAGCATGGCTTCAGTAAAGACAGATAGTTTTACTTGTTCTTTTCCAGCTTTGATTCTTTAAAAATTTCTTTTTCTTGCCTAATAGGAGGGCAAAAGTGAATATCTTTCTTGTTCCTGACTTTAATGAGAAAGTATTCAGTTTTTTTCTTTTGAGTATGATGTTGTGGACTTTACTAAATCCTCTTTATTGGACTGAGAAAGATTCCTTCTACTCTTGGCTCCTTGCATATTTTCAGTCACTGAAAATGCTAGATTTGGTCAAATGTCCTTTTTCTATCTATTGAGATGATCATCATGTTTTTGTCCTTTATTCTATCATTATTATATCTATCATATTGATTCATTTTTAAAATTAATTTTTTATTGAAGGATAATTGCTTTACAAAATTTTGTTGTTTTCTGTCAAACCTCAACATGAATCAGCCATAGGTATACATATATCCCCTCCCTTTGAACTTCCCTCCCATCACCCTCTCCATCCCACCCCTCTAGGTTGATACAGAGCCCCTGTTTGAGTTTCCTGAGCCATACAACAAATTCCCATTGTCTATCTATTTTACATATGGTAATGTAAGTTTCCATGTTACTCTTTCCACACATCTCACCCTCTCCTCCCCTCTCCCCACGTTCATATGTCTATTCGCTATGTCTGTTTTTCATTGCTGCCCTGTAAAGAAATTCTTCAGTACCATTTTTCTAGATTCTCTCTCTCTATATATATATATACATTAGAATACAATATTTGTCTTTCTCTCTCTGGCTAACTTCACTCTGTATTATAAGTTCTAGGTTCATCCACCTCATCAGAACTGACTCAAAGGCATTCCTTTTTATGGCCAAGTTATATTCCATTGTGTATATGTACCACAACTTTTTTATTCATTCATCTGTCAATGGATATCTAAGTTGCTTCCATTTCTAGCTATTGTAAATAGTGCTGCAAAGAACAATGGGATACATGTGTCTTTTTCAATTTTGGTTTTCTTAGGGTATATGTCTAGGAGTGGGATTGCTGGGTCATATGGTTGTTTTATTCCTAAATTTTTAAAAGAATCTCCATACTGTCTTCCATAGTGGCTGTATCAATTAACATTCTCACCAACAGTGCAAAAGCATTCCCTTTTCCCTTTTCTCCACACCCGCTCCAGGCGCTGAATTCTGTTTGCTAAAATTTTGTTAAGGATTTTTGCATCTATGTATGCTCATCAGTGATATTGGCCTGTAGTTTTCTTTTTTTGTGTTCTCTTTGTCTGGTTTTGGTATCAGGGTTCTGGTGGCCTCATAAAAAGAGCTTGGAAGTGTTCCTTCCTCCACAATTTTTTGAAAGAGTTTCAGAAGGATAAGCATTAGCTCTTTTCTAAATGTTTGATGTAATTCTCCTGTGAAGGCATCTGGTCCTGGACTTTTGTCTTTGGGGAGATTTTTGACCACAGATTCAATTTCAGTGGTTGGAATTAGGTTGTTCATAATTTCTATTCCTTCCTGGTTCAGTCCTGGAAGATTGAACTTTTCTAAGAATCTGTCCATTTCTTCCAGGTTATCCATTTTATTGCCATATAGTTGTCCATAGTAATCTCTAATAATCCTTAGTATTTCTACATTGTCTATTGTAACCTCTCTTTTTTCATTTCTAATTTTGTTGATTTGATTTTTCTCTTTTTTTTCTTGATGAATCTGGCTAAAGGTTTGTCAATTTTGTTTATCTTCTCCAAGAACCAGCTTTTAGTTTTATTAATCTTTACTATTATTTCTTTCATTTCTTTTTCATTTATTTCTGCTTAGACCTTTATGATTTCTTTTCTTCTACTATTTTTTTTCTTTTTTGTTCTTCTTTTTCCAGTTGTTTTAGGTGTAAAGTTAGGTTGTCTTTTCAGGTAGGATTGTATGGCTATCAAATTCCCTATTACAATTGCTTTTGCTGCATCCCATAACTTTTGAGTTGTCATGTTTTAATTGTCATTTGTTTCTAGAATTTTTAAAATTTCCCTTTTATTATTTAGAAGTGTATTGTTTAATCTCCAAGTGTTTGTGTTACTTACAGTTTGTTCCTTGTAATTGATATCTAGTCCCATAGTGTTGTGGTTGAAGAAGATGCTTGATATGATTTCAATTTTCTTAAATGTACTGAGATGTGATTCGTGACCCAAGATGTGGTCTATCCTGGAGAATGTTCCATGTGCACTTGAGAAGAAAGTGTATTCTCCTGCCTTTGGATGGAATGTCCTGAAGATATCAATGAGATCCATCTCATCTAAAGTATCATTTAAGACTTGTGTTTCCTTATTAATTTTCTGTTTTTATAATCTGTCCATTGGTGTGAATGGATTGTTAAAGTTTGCTACTATTATTATGTTATTGTCAATTTCTCCTTTTATGTCTGTTAGTGTTTGTCTTATGTATTGAGGTGCTCCTATGTTGGGTGCATAGATATTTACAATTGTTATGTCTTCCTCTTGGATTGATACCTTGATCCTTATGCAGTGTCCTTCCTTACCTCTTGTAATATTCTTTATTTTAAGGTCTGTTTTATCTGATATGAGGATTGCTACTCCAACTTTCTTTTGCTTCCCATTTGCATGGAATATATTTTTCCATCCTCTCTCAGTTTATATGTGTCTTTAGGTCTGAAGTAGGTTTCTTGTAGACAGCATATATATGGGTCTTGTTTTTGTATCCACTTAGTCTGTGTCTTTTGGTTGGAGCATTTAATCCATTTACATTTTAAGTAATTATTGATAATTCCTATTGCAATTTTCTTAATTGTTTAAGGTTTATTTTGTAGATCTTTTTTCTTTTGTATTTCTTGACTGTATATGTCCCTTTAACATTTGTTATAAAGATGGTGTGGTGGTACTGAATTCCCTCAACTTTTGCTTGTCTGAAAAGCTTTTTATTTCTCCATCAATTTTTAATGAGGTCTTTGCTGTGTACAGTAATCTTGGTTGTAAAATTTTTCCTTTCAGTACTTTAATATATCTTGCCATTCCCTTCTGGCCTGCAGAGTTTTTACTGAGAGATCAGCTTTTAAATGTATGGGTTACCTTGTGTGTCACTTGTTGCTTTTCCCTTGCTGCTTTTAATATTCTTTCTTTGTGTTTAGCCTTTGATAGTTTGATTAGTATATGTCTTGGCATGTTTCTCCTTGGGTTTATCCTGTATGGGACTTTTTGACCTCTTGGACTTGATTAACCATTTCCCTTTCCATGTTGGGGAAATTTTCAATTATAATCTCTTAAAAAATTTTCTCATACTCTTTCTTTTTCTCTTCTTCTTCTGGGAACCCTATAATTCGAATGTTGGTGTGTTTGATATTGTTCCAGAGGTCTCTGAGACTATCCTCAGTTCTTTTCATTCTTTTTACTTTATTCTGCTCTTCAGAAGTTATTTCCACCATTTTATCTTCCAGCTTATTGATTCATTCTTGTGCTTCAGGTATTCTGCTATTGATTCTTTCTAGAGTATTTTTTGTTATTTATTTATTTAAAAATAAATTTATTTATTTTAATTGGAGGTTAATTACTTTACAGTTGTATTGGTTTTGCCATAGAGTATTTTTTAATTTCAATAATTGTGTTGTTTGTCTCTTTAGGTTTATTCTTTAATTTTTCTAGGGCTTTGTTAATTGAGTCTTGCCTTTTCTCCAAATTTTTTCAAGGTTTTTCGTCATCTTTACTATTGTTTTTCTTAATTATTTTTCAGGTAGTTTGCCTATTTCCTCTTCATTTATTTGGAGTTTCTAATTTGTCTTCTGTTTTTCTAATTTGTTCCTTCTTTTGTGTAGTATTTCTCTGTCATTTAATTATTTCTTTAATTTATTGTCTTTGAGGTCTCTTCTTCCCAGGCTTCAAGGTTGAATTCTGTTTTCCTTTTGGTTTCTGCCCTCCTAAGTTTGGTCCAGTGGTTTTTTTAACCTTAGTATAGATTTGATGCTTTTTGTTTGTTTGTTTTTCCTTTGATGGGCAAGGCTGAGTGAGATGGTAATCCTGTCTGCTGATGACTGGGTTTGTAGCTTTGTTTTGTTTGTAGTTTAGATGAGGTGTCCTGCACAGGGTGCTTCCAGTAGTTGTATTCAAGTGGTTTCCTTTGTATGAGTTCTCACTATTTGGTACTCTCTAGGGTTAATTCTTTGGTAGTCTAGGGCCATGGAATCAATGCTCCCACTCCAAAGGCTCAGAGCTTGATCTCTGATCAGGAATGAAGATTCTACAAGTGGTTTGTTATGGCATTAAGTGAGATTAAAACAAATACCCTAAACAAGAAACCAAAGATAAATTCCAGACCAATGACAGTTACAATATAAGGCAAACAATAATGAAAATAATGGAATATACACATATACATATACACCCATGAGGAAAGTCAAAACAGTCCAACCAAAATAAAGTAGAGTAGATTGACCTGGTGATCACAGGAAATAAAAAACTGTATTTAACAGTTAAGAACAAAATTAACTAAAGCACAAACTGGAAAACAAAACTAAATCAAGGTGCAAGTGGGGAATAAAGCAATGAAAACAAAACTAACAAATATGTCGAGAGGAAAGTAAAGAAAGTAAAGAAAGAAGGAAAGTAAAGAAAGAAATAATAGATATGCAGAGTTCAGTTCAGTTGCTCAGTCGTGTCCGACTCTTTGCGACCCCATGAAATAGATGTAAATGAGGAAGATATATGTACATTGATGATTAACTGCAAAGGAAAAGACCAGTAGGAAAGGCAATCAAAGGAATAAATGCAGAAAGAATATAATAGGTTTAAAAATTAATAAAATTATAAGAAAGAAAAGAAAAAAAGAAAAAAAAAAGGAAGAAGAAAGAAAGGAAAAAAAAAAAAAAGAAAACTCCACAGAACTGCAGAAGTCCAATGTAGAGGTATAGGTTTATAACAACAATAAAAAGTGTGACTGAATATACACATACATACATACACCATAAACAAAATCAAAACTGTCCAACAAAAATAAAGTACAACAGATTGACCTGGTGAACAAAGGAAACAAAAAATTATATCTTGTTTTGTTAAGAACAAAACTAACTGGAACAAAAACTGGAAAACAAAACTAAAGGAAAGTGCCAAGTGGGGAATGAAAGTAAATGAAAGCAATGAAAACAAAACTAACAAATATGTTGAGAGGAAAAGAAAGAAAGAAAAGAAGGAAAGAATAGATATGCAAAGTTAAATAGAGGTAGATGAAGATTTATATACGTTAAAGATTAGCTGTGAGGGGAAAAGAACAGTAGAAAAGGCAAACAAAGGAATAAATCTAGAAAAAATAATAATAGATTTAAAATAGTAAAAGTTAAAATTGAAAAAAAGAGAAAAGAGAGAGAGAGAGAAATAAAGGAAAACACCACAGAATTGCAAAAGCCCAATGTAGAGGCAGAGGTTTATAACAACAATAAAAAATATGACTGAGGGACAAAAAAAAAGCTCAACAGCTTAATTAGAATTCATAGTGCCAATAAGAGCTACAACTACAACAGAGTGGGGGGAAAAAAGGAAAAAAGAGATAAAGAAACCCAAAAGAATCTACAGAGCAAGTCAAAACATAAGAATGATAAATATTTTTCTTGAGTCACTGCTGTCAGAGTTCTTTCCCTCGCTGGGAGTTACAGTCCACCTCACCTCCCTAGGATGCCCTCCAACACTGTGCTGATCTCTGGACCTGCTGTCGGGGCAGCTCAGATTCTAATCTGGCCCTATTTCTGTGTGTTCTTGCCTCCAATGTCCACAACTATCAGAACTAGTGCTTTTTTGTTTGTTGGAGCTCTCAATGTCCTTTTATATACTCCATAGACTGAGTCTGCCTAGTTGATCATGTGGATTTAATCAGTAGCCTGTACAGCTGGTGGGAAGGTTTTGGGTCCTGTTCCTTAGCCACACTGCCCCTAGGTTTCAGTCGTGGTTTTATTTCCACCTCTGTGCGTGGGTCGTCCACTGGGGTTTGCTCCTGAGAGTACCTTGGAGGACTTGAGTTTGCCCCTTGTGAGGGCCAGGTGTGGAGGTGGTGCAGCTGCTTTGGTTACAGGGGTTCTGGCAGCACCAGGTACTTAGCAAGGTTGGTGGCTAGGGCAGCAGGAAATATAGTGCTCTAGAAGGGTATGGCAACCAGTATTGGCCAATATGCTTCAGCATTCTTGCCTGGAGAACCCTCCCTGACAGAGAAGCCTGGCAGGCCACAGTCTACCAGGCTGCAGAGAGTTGTACATGACCAAATCAACCCTGCACGCATGGACAAAAGCCTTTTTTTGTCTGTGGTAGCTCTGGCCCAGTAAGAGTTGAACGTGAAGGTGGCACAGCTGCTTGGTTTGCAGGGGCTCTGGTGGAGCCAAGCGTGCAGAGACACGGACTGCCTCACTGCAGGAGTTATGGCACTATCAGAGTCTTTTTTTGAGCCTCTTGTAGCTGGCGATCAGAAGACCTCTTCAGCCAGTCTTTCTCCACAGCTCCGCCTGTTGATGCACATAGAGGGCTCCCCTGGCTGGGGTCCTACTCTGTAGATCAGTGTGTTAGGCTCGTAAAGCGGCACCCTGGGTGGGGTCCTACTCTGTAGTTCAGTTCAGTCCATCAGGCTTTTGATGGGCCAGTCTCTCTCTTGTTCAGCTGCCTATGCTGGCATGTGGGGTGAGAGAGGCTATGGTGATGGGTCAGCAGTATCCCCTTGCTTCCATGGCTGCACTCCACAGGCACTTCCCATCACAATCTCCTCCCTCACATCCCCTTGATCCATCTCTCTGCAGTCAACAGCAGCCCTTGCCCTGGGATTGCTCCACAATCCCTAAACTCCAGCTCCCAGCAGCTGTGCCTTCCAGGGGACCTGCCTTTCTGTCCAGGGTATGTATGGCTGTGGCAAGGACTATGTGATTCTCATTCCATTTAGGCTGCCACAGATGAGCTGTTCACTCTCAGCCTTAAATGTTTCTCCTCTGACTCAGACAATCGCCTGGCTGTGGGGATCAGACCCCTGCCTCAGTTCCCCCACCAGCCCAGGGCAGGTCCAGTGCTACGAACACTCCTGTTTTTCCCCCTTGTTCCTACACCCTACCAAGCTTTACATGGTTCTATATATTCTTTTCCTTTGGTCAGGTGCTCCTGTCAGCTCTGAACTGGTGTTCTGCTTGCACTTCTGTCTGAAGGTGTATTCCACGTGTATCCATGGAGAGAGATGTACCCCACATTCACCTACTCCTCCGCCATCTTGTTCTCCTCATTGATTCATTTTTGGATGTTAATTCAACTGTGAATTCTTGAGATAATTCCCACGTGGCCATTATTTGAAATTCTCCTCTTTCCCCCAAACTTTAAACTTTTTGTTTTGTATTGGGATATAACTGAATAACGATATTCTGGTAGTTTCTGGTGAATGCTCCTGGATTCAGTTCACAAGTGTTTTTTGTTTATTTTTATACATATATTCACAGAGGGTATTAGCTAGTACTTTTCTCTTCTTATGATGTATTTGTCTGGGTTTTGTATTAGAATAATCGTTTCCTCATAGGTTAATTTTGAAAGTGTTCCCCTTCTTTTATTTTACGGAAGAGCTAGTGAAGTATTAAGATGATTTTTTAAATATTGGGTGGAATTCATTAGTTCAGCTATCTAGACCTATGCTTTTCCTGTAGGATTTTTAAGAGTTACTGATTCAGTCTCTTTTCTTGTAATAGGTGTATTCAGGTTTTTAATTTATTTTTGTGTCCGTTTCATTAGCTTGTTTCTTCTAGGAATGTGTCTATGTTATTTAACTAATTTGTTGGCATATACTTGTTATAGCATTCTCTTAGAATTCTTTTTATTTCTGTAGAGTTGGTAGTGATGTCCACTCTTTCATTCGTTATTTTGTGTCTTCACTTTTTTTTTTTTTGGTCTATATAAGCCTAAAATTTGTCAGTTTGTTCACCTTCCCAAAGAAGCATCTTTTGGTTTTATGGAAATTCTTGTGCTTTTCTATTCTGTGTTTCCTTTATTTTCACTCTAATCCTTATTGTTTTATTATTTCTGCTTATTAATCATTAGTTTGTGAGTTTTAAAAATATTTAAAAAATATATACTGTATATTATAACTATGTTTTCCTCTGAGTATTGCATTATTTGCAATTCATAAGTTTTAGTAGATTGTTTATTTTGTTCATTTGAAAGTATTTTCTAATTAATTTTTACTTTGAACCTCAAATTGTTCATATGTTGTTTAATTTCCATGTATTTGTGAATCTCTGAAATTTTGTACTGTTGTGGATTTCCAGTCTGACTTGAATTTGGACAGATAATATCTATTCTTTGACTATAAATGTTTGCATTCATTGAGGCTTGTGTTATAGTTTAGCATTTGGTCCCTCTCAGAAAATGTTCCTTGTGTGTTTGAGAAGTATGTGATCTGCTGTCATTGAGAGGAATATCATGTAAACCTGTCACCTCTAGTTGGTTTATAGTGTTTCACAAATCTTCTATTTATTTGTTGGTCTCATGCTTAGGTGTCTGATACACTGTTGAAACAGGATTATCCAACTACTATTTGAATTGTTTAATTCTCCCTTCAGTTCTGTCAGGTTTTGCTTCATCTATTTTAAGACTCTGTTATTAGACTCGTAAATGTTTATTATATCTCTCTAATGAAAAATGTCTTTCTTTGGCTCTGGTAACAATTTTTCCCATAAAATATGTTTAGTTTATATAAATATATCCACTGCTGCTGCTGCTGCTAAGTTGCTTCAGTCATGTCCGACTCTGTGCGACTCCATAGATGGCAGCCCACAAGGCTCCTCCATCCCTGGGATTCTCCAGGCAAAAACACTGGAGTGGGTTGCCATTTTAGAGCCCTCCTTTGTTTGCTACTTGAATGTACATATTTTTCCATCTTTTTACTTTCAAACTTATTTGTGTATTTGAATCTGAAGTGTGTGTCTTTTAAACAGAATAGAGGTGAATCCTAAAAAAAAATCCATTCTGACTGTTGCTGTTTTATGGTAGGAATGTTTAATCTATTCATATTTGTTGTAATTACTGATTAAGTAGGATCTTTCAAATTTGACATTTTATTTTATATATGTCAATTTGTTTTGTTTTTTCTGGTTCTCAATTTCTGTCTTTTACATTAGAGTTTTTTTCTTTTGTAGTATAACATTTTAATTCCCTTGCTCTTTCTTTTGCTAATTTTTGAATTATTTTCTTACTGATATTCCTAGAAATTATAATTAACATATTAAAACAATACTAAAACAATAGTATACACAAACTTTTCTATACTATATTTTCTTTTTAACCTCTCTCCTATACATAGTTATTGTCATACAAATGACTTTTAACATTTTAAGCAACATTTAAGGAACACTTTTATACTTATTGCATTTTGTTGTTGTCTTTTGAATCATCTATAAGAAGAAAAGTTACAGACAAAAACACATTTATACTATCTTTCAAAATATTTATCTAGCTATTTTTAGCAGTGCTCTTTCTTTATTTATTTCTTTGTGTATTTAATTTACCATCTACTGTCTTTTCATTTCAGCCTAATAAGCTTTTCATATTAATGTAGGACAGATTTTCTAGTGACACATTCTCTCAGTTTTTGTTTATCTGGGGATATCTTAATTTTATCTTTATTTTTGAAGGTTAGTTTTGCTGGACAGAGAATTCTTAGTGAGCAGTCTTACTTTCAACATGATAAGGATAGACATTTCAGCATCTTTTAATCCCCAAAGTTTCCAACAAGAAGTAAGCTGTTCGTAAAGATATATTCAAATAAGGATTATTTGTATATAATGCCATTTTTCTTTTTGCTTTCAATTTTTTCCTTTTGTTGGTTTAACTATTATTTTTGTAGATGTGGATTTCTTTTTCATTTTATTCTGCTTAGAGTTTGTTGAGATTCTTCAATGTCTTTAATTCAAATTTGGGAAGTTTTCGTTCACTGTTTCTTCAAATATTTTTTCTCTACTCCTTTTTCTTGTCTTCTTCTCTGGCACTACTACTATGTGTGTGTTTGTATGCTGAACAAGTCTCTGAGGTTCTGTTTATTTTTGCTTCTTCATCTTTCTCCTCAAAATGGGTAATCTCTCTTGACATACATTCATATTCACTTGTTTTTTTCTTTATTCAAACTCATTATTGATCTCCTACTTTTTGTACTTTTCAACTCCAGAATTTCTGTTTCATGCTCTTTTACAATTTCCATATTATTGTCAATATTGGTATGTTCTTTTCAATATCATTATTGATATTTTCTATTTGACAAGGCATAGTTCTCATACTTTCCATTAATTCTTCTTTTATCATTGCTTTTAGTTTGTGAATATATTTATAATAACTGTTTTGAGGTCTTTTTCTACTAAGTCTCAACTAGGCTCCTCCCAGGAACATTTTCTGTTGGATACTTTCTTTCCCTATGTATGTGATGTGCTTTCCTATTTCTTTGCATTTCTCATTTTTTTTTGTTATTATTGAAAACTAAATATTTCAGATAATATCTTGTAGTAACTTTGGTTAGGTCCCTTCCCCATCCAGTTTTTGGTGCTCTTACTGATGTTTTTTTCCTGTTATTTATTTTCCTATTGTTGCTTTTCTATTTAAGGCACTACCAGGGCCAATTCTGTAGATTCTGTATTCTCTGCAGTTGAAAACACTGAGTTGTCTGCTATTTTTTTTAAAGCTTTTATTTTTATTTTTATGCTTAGCTTCCTAGGATTTATCCCTAAAGCAGTATAATGTAGTAGTTAGGCATTTTGAAGTTAGCAGATTTACTTAAATGCCTTGCATATTTGTCTTCCTTTATTTGTCAAGGGGAGCTATGTAAGAGGGTGAATCTTCAAACTTCAAATAGTCTACAGGATAGACCTAGCTCTCACATCCAACATGTGCAGGTCTTCCAGTTTATCCAGAGGAAATTTCTCTTATTTTTAATTAATAATTTTTTTTTTCTGGGCCATAGGTACAGTCACGCATGACGAACTTTGAGATCTGCAGGAATCTCAGAGCTTTTCAAGTTCCTTATGGTCATATTGTTCTCCATCATTCCTTTTTATATTCCTGACTAGACTGTTGTTTGGGCTTCCCAGGTGGCACAATGGTAAAATATCTGCCTGCCAAGGCAGGAGACTCAAGAGACATGGGTTCAACCCCTGAGTCGGGGAGATCCCCTGAAGTAAGAAATAGCAACCTGCTTCAGTATTCTTGCCTGGAAAATTCCATGGACAGAGGAGTCTGGCGAGCTACAGTCCACGGGGACCTCAAAGAGTGGGACATGACTGAGCACTGAGCACAGACTGTTGTTTGCTACAAACAAATCAAATCATAGCCTTAGGCAGCTACAATGTTGTCAAGAGATTGACATTGCCTTGGCAATCCCCTATCAGTACGGCTTTTTCCTTAAGGAGCTGAGCATTGAGTTGAATAGCCACAGTACCTGAGCTTAGATATTTTTCTCGTAGTTGGAAGCTCAGATAATGTATTTACCGTGCTCTGAAGATGGTGCTTTTAATGCAATTTCAGAAGAATTCAGTTATTTTGTTTGGCTGACTTTCCATAGCGACTACGCTATTGAACAGAGGATGACAGGATATGGAATAGCCACAAGTGAAAAGGAGATTGTTTCATGAAGCTTCTTTTCAGTAGCTTCTCTTAATTTTGTTAAAAACAAAACTATTAACTATTTCATAACTGTGGAAATTAAGCAAAGTGACAGCAAACTGAAAAACATTTGTCTAAGAGAAGAGAAGCTACTGAACTTTCATAACAACCTCCTTTTAACTTGGGGCTATTTCATATCCTGTTATCCTCTGCTTAGTACTGTGGTCACCATGGAAAGCCAGTACTCTTGTAGCCAAACAGGATGACTGAATTCTGAAATTCCATTAAAAAGCACCATCTGTAGAGCACAGTAAATAAGTTATCTGTTATCTGAACTTCCAACATGGCTTCCCTGATGGTTCAGATGGTAAAGAATCCACCTGTAAGGCAGGAGATCCTGATTCAATCCTTGGGTCAGGAAGATCCCCTGGAGAAGGGAACGCCTACCCACTCTAGTATTCTTGCCTGAAGAATTCCATGGATAGAGGAGCCTGGCTGACTATAGTCCACTGGGGTCACGAAGAGTCGAACATGACTGATTAACATTTTCTCTTTGTTAGCATAGGCAGATAGCTAGATATGAGAAGCAAAAGGAGAACACAGGTCAGGTGGCAGGAAACCACACATCTTGTAAATGTTAGGAGTCTTTGGACAGACAGAAAATCAGGAACCTCCAGATATTGGGGGGATAAATGTCCTACATGTGTGAGTACTCAGTCTCCTCAGCAGTGTCTGACTCTTTGTGACCCTGTGGACTGTTGCCCATCAGTTTTCACAGGTATGTGGCATTCTATTTTTTTAAGGAGTTCTCTTGAATTGTTTTTGTTTCACTCATTGCTTTTATTTTTTTCTTTAAAAATTGCAAATCTAAGTATATTAGATTTCATTTGCTCTTTTCTATAACTTTTACATTCTCCTGAATCTTTTTTGGTGCCACTTAATTTTTTTTTAAAGATTTTAAATAATTTCCTCTTTCAGTTACAGATTGTGATTTCTTATGCTTGTTTATCTTATATTCTTTTTGTTAATTATTTATTTCTGAGATAATTTTTTCCTTTTAAAAAACTTTCCTGCATTCTATCATCTCTTTTTTTCAAGTCATCTTTTAATCACCAAACTTTTGAGTATTTTCTAATAGTAATTTTTCTTCCAATTTTAGTGAGATATAATTGACATTATATTATAACATTGTATAAGTTTAAGGTGTACAGAATAATGATCTAACTTAAATATATCATGAAATAATTGTCACTAGAAATTTAGTGAACATCATCTCATAGACATACAAAACTAAGGAAATAGAAACAAAAATTTTCCTTGTGATGAGAACTCAGAATTTACTTTGTAAACTTTCATCTATAACATACTTATCACATTGTACATTATATATCTAGTATTTATTTATCTCAATAAATGGAAATTTGTACCTTTTTGATGGCTTTCATTCAATTCCTCCTCCCCCCAACCTTTTGTAACCACAAATCTCTTTTTTCTATGAGTTTGTTTGTTTTCTTGTTTGGTTTTGAAGTATAAATGAACTATAACACAATATTAGTTTCTATTTTGCAATATAATGATTTGATATTTCTTACATTTCAAAATGATCATCACAATAAGTCTAGTTACCATCTGCTATAACACAAGGATATTGCATCATTTTTGACTATATTCCCCACACAGTGCTTTTCATACCTGTGACTCATTTATTCTGCAACTAAAAGTTTGTATATTAATCTCCCTTACCTGTTTCTCTCCTCCCCCACTCCCACCTCTTTCCCTTCTGGCAACCATCTAATTTGTCTCTCTATCTATGACTCTGTTTCCGTGTTGTTATGCAGGCTTATTGCTTAGTTTTTTAGATTTGACATAGAAATGAGACTATACAGCATTTGCCTTTATCTTTAGCATTTTACTTAGCATAATACTCTCTACGTCCATCTATGTAGGTTATTGCAAATGGCAATGTTTCATTCTTTTGATGATTGAATAGTATTCCTTATCTATATGCCACATATTTTTTATCCATTCATCTGTTGGTGGGCACTTAGGTTGTTTCCATATATGCACTGTTTTAAATAGTGCTGCTATGAACATTGGAGAGCATTGTTGTTGTTTTTCAGTTGCTTAGTCGTGTCCAACTTCCTGTGACCCCATGGACTGTAAACCTGCCAGGCCCCTCTGTCCAAAGGATTCTCTAGGCTCCAGGCTCATGCTGGAGTGAGTTGCCATTTCCTTCTCCCGTTGGAGTGCATATATCTTTTCTAATTACTTTTATTTTTTGTCTTTGGGTAAACACAGGCGTGGATTTGCTGGATCTTACGTAGTTCTATTTTTAATGTCTAATTGTAATTTATGTTGCCTTTCTTTACTTAGTGTCTATCTTAATTTTATTATTATTATTGGCCATGTTCTATATCATGCAAGATCTTAGTCCTTCGACCAGAGGTAGGCCACATACACCCTGCATTGGGAGCCTGCAGTCTTAACTACTGGACTGCTAGGGAAGTCCCCTCTTAATTTTTCATGATTCTTTCTGTGGGCACATATTTATGGGATATTTTCACTGGATGAATTATTTTTTATACCTTTGAAGAGAGAAGTGAAGCAGGAAAACTTTCACAGCTTTATCTGGAAATTCCATTCCTCTTGTTTCACAAATAGATAAAAAACATGGCCTCATGCTTTCCAAGATATGCCTTCTGCTTCTATTTGGATTTCTTTTTCATTTGGTTCTATTGTTTAATTTGACTTCTATCCCCAGCATTCTCCTTACAGGAGGGAATTATCCTAGAATGGAGATTTGCTTTGTAAATTTGGTGATTTCATAAAACATATTATTCCAGCATCAAGGTTTTCTGTTAGTAATCTGAATTGGGCATGTCAAGGTTCCTTTCAAGTTTTGATTGCTCTTCTGAGTTGATTTCTCACACTTTGCAGTGAATATTTGTTGTCAGTCTTGGAGGTTGTCTGTTCTCAGAGTCATGATAAGCCCTGTCTTTATCTTGATGTGGATTTTGTAGGTGTTTCTAGTCTTTCTTTTTTTTTCCTATTTTGGGATCTGTAAGATACCTGAGCTCTAAATTTTGGCATACATATTGTCTGCATGTTTTTCTTTACCTTATTCTGATTGCTCTCTGTGTGTGTATGTATGTTCATTTTAGAGGAATCAGGGAAACTAAAAAAAAAATATATTGTCATATTTTCACAACGTAGTGCGTTTCATTTTGTTCTATAAATTTTTATCAAAGATCTTGTATCTTTTCTTTGAATTCTTGCTTTATAAAGATCACATGTTATTTTTTTAATTTCAGAGAAATATTAATTACAATTTCATCATGTAGATTGTGTAGTATGTCTGATGTATATTAATCAATTGCTTAGGTGGTTTTTTCCCTTTCCTCCTCTTAAAATTTCAATATTTATATTTGATATGTGAATATTTCCTTTCCAATTTTCACCTATATCTTAAAGAAGATAGAGGAAAGAGTTGGTGGAAATTAACTCTTAATAGGCTTTTTTGAAAAAATACAGTATTAAGAATATGCTAGGTGTATTTACTGCATAAATTCAGCTATTTGAGGTATTCATTGCTCAAAAGAAGTTCCTTTAGTATGGCTTTCCTAGGAAATAATTATAATTATAGAGCGCTGAGTAAAGTGACTGTGTGTATGTATATTACCTGTATTTCTCTGGGCTTGGCAAAGATCAAATAACTGCATAGATTTTTATCATCCACAATTTTTCCTCCATCATTCCACGTCAACAGGGCTTCCCCCCCCCCCCAAATATCTGGTAACTTTTTGTCTAGCAGCACATTAATTGCCACTCCATGAATGTCAAGGCTCAAGACACTTTGTAGATTGTCAGACAACTTAATTTTCTTGTTTCAATTAAAAGAGGAATGATTGGGTCTTTTCCCCTTAAGGTATAAAACATATTTTGGACTTTTACTTCTTTCATAGACCTGAAGAGACCAGTATTTTCACTAGACATGTTGTATCATCCTGAACCAATTTTTACCATATTGGCATTGCTTTCTTCATAAGTTGTATTTTGTGATTTTAGGCATTTCCTAGTTTGTTATTATTGTAATTATTGTTTTTCTTTATTCCAAGGTTATTCATAAAATTTTTATTCTGCTATCTTTAACCAGGGTTATCAGAATATATGCCATAGAATATATTATTGTACTATTAACACTAAGGTTAGAATATTGAACATAGGAGAACTTTATGAACTTTGTATGAAAATTTTCTTTTCTATTCTTTTAAATAAATTTGATACTTTTTTTTTTTTTTTTTTGCTGCACAGCATGGCATGCAACATTTTATTTCCTAGACCAGGGATTGAACCCATGGCCCTTGCAGTAGAAGTGCAGAGCCCTAATCACTGGAGCCAGGGAATTCCACATCTTTTCATTCTTAATGTTGGGGGTAAATTAGTTGTATAGCCTTCGTTCATCCTTTATTTTATTAATAATTAATGCTTATTGTTGGGGTTACCCTGGTGGCTCAGATGGTAAAGCGTCTGCCTGTAATGCGGGAGACTTGGGTTCGATCTTTGGGATGCGAAGATCCCCTGGAGAAGGAAATGGCAACCCACTCCAGTACTCTTGCCTGGAAAATTCCATGGACGGAGGAGCCTGTTAGGCTACAGTCCACGGGGTCACAAAGAGTCAGACACGACTGAGTGACTTCACTTCACTTCAGTGCTTATTGTATCAGTATGCACAAAACACTAGTCTAAATAGTGGATAAGAAAGCCCTTATTTTCAGGGACTTTCGTTTTAGTATTTCCGGACTTCCCTGGTGGCTCAGACGGTAAAGCGTCTGTCTACAAGGCGGGAGACCTGGGTTCGAGCCCTGGTTTGGGAAGACCCCCTGGAGAAGGAAATGGCAATTCACTCCAGTACTATTGCCTGGAAAATCCCATGGACAGAGGAGCCTGGCAGGCTGCAGTCTATGGGGTCGCAAAGAGTCGGACACGACTGAGAGACTTCACTTCTTCACTTCCTTTTAGTGAAGGATGAATACTAAACAAATCAGCCTGCATGACTTCCACAAGTCTCCAAGATAAATGTTTCTTAAACTGCTCACTATAACTATTTTCAAATTCTATTATTTTCTTAGCAGGGTTTTATTTACTAAGATACTACTTTTCATAATTAATTATAAACACTGTTAAGCATTTTATAATGTAGCTTTCAGAAACAGATTGAATTTATCAGGATTCCAAGGTGATATAATTTAATGTTGTATCAGAATACAGATACAAGTGTGTGTACCAAATATAACACTTTTAAAAAGAGAAACAATGAAACAAAATGAAGTAAGTTGTGTAATATAGTGGCCTATATTTACAATCTGGTTAAACATAAATTCTATACCTACAGAAATACTGACTGCTTCTCATATCAACCATTCATCACTATGTCCAGAGGTTTCCAGCAGAGTTTGCAATGAATTTAACTTTCCTTCTGTTCAAATTGCTAGCACAGAATCAGTGGAAACCAATTGCTATTTGTCAGAAGTATAGATAATGAAATAACTGAAAGGTATAGCTATCTTCAGTGAGCCAGTTAATTATTAGAGTTTCAGTTACTTTTTAATTTTAAATTTCTCTGGAGTGAAATCTTGCTCTGTGTTTTTCTCCAGTGAGATCCTCTACCTTAGTGATTTCCAGAAGGTAAGAGTAAATCAAGCCAATTATAATTAGTGCTCTTTTGAGCCCAGAAATCATTAGAGATAGCAAAATGGAAACTTTCACCAGTCTATTCTGAACTCTTATCTGCTCAGTCCGAAAATTCCTGCATGCCTGTTTTTATAATAGGCTCATTATCAAATCTAGTAAATAGACATTTAGCTTGAATTAATCCCTGTTGTTCACTCAACTGTGTTTATCTAGTAAACTAAAGAGCTGAGCTGATTAAAAATTTGCTTAGGTAAGTATGTCATAATTTCCTTACTAACATTTTTTTTCCCTACTTTGATCCAATTGCCCTTAAGCAGGATGGCCACATCTAGGCAGTTGAATGTCATCTGCTTAGAGTTGAAGATAACATTACAGGAAGAGATATCAAGCTCGTGTGGGGACCAGGCAGTACAGTGGTCACAGACGGCAACAAACATTAGGTCACTGCCTTAGAGTAGGTTCCCTGAAAATAGAATCTGAGATGTGAGTGAGCTTTTATGTGGTGTAATCACAGATGATAGACCTCTGGGAACTGAGAAGTCAGAATTAGGAAGAGGGAAATGTTGACCTGCAATGTGTTCTCAACTATGGCTCCAGCCAAGCCAAGGAAGTTCTTGAGCTAGGAAAAATCTTCCCTTGGACCAGGCCTTTGGTTTCCTTTATCAGCTTCCTCGGTGATGGCATAACCTTGGGCATGCAGTTTCTTATAGTTAAGAGTAATGACCAGGAGTAGACACAGTTGTGAACTTTCAGCATCCAGTAGTCCCTGCAACTCATTTGTATGTATTTGGATTATAGAAAGGATCTGGTTAGAGCTTCAGCGAATCCATCACAGTCAGTAAATTAATCAGGTTTAGGGTTCAGGAATGTGCAGTTGTGTTTTTTTTTTTTTTTTTATGACACTAGAATTTAAATAATTGAGCAGTAGTCCTGCTAAGCTCTTATGACCATGAGGAAAGATTTAATGATATAGTGACATCCATGTTTCTTCAGAATGAGTGCTTTTCAGTCCAGAACCCAAATGGGCAATGGATCTTCCCATAAGAAAGTATGAATTATCATCATTTGTATCATTGCAAACTGAAGACAATGGAAGTCAGAACAATAATCACTTGGGTAAATGGTCAGGGAATTCAACTACTATCAGAATATTGATCATAAAAGTTGGATCTATGAGTTATCTTTGGATTTTTCTTTTCCAGTAAGAACAGAGTGCTGGTTATATGGCAATGCTTCTACTAAGGACAACTATAAAATGTAGACAAAACACAAAACAAATATCTTTGAAGGTACTAGAGGAAAGATAAGCCAGTCAGAACTTAAGAGACCAGAATCTGAGAGAGAAGGAAAGCACAATGAGATGGGTCCAACAGTCCAGAGGGATTTTCTCATTGAGGAATTTGACAGAGCTTAAGTGGTATGGGGTCCAGAGGCTCAGAAGACAAGGAGAAAGCTGTGATGTATGGTTATGAAACCGATTTGAGTTTTAGATAGTTTTGTAAGGCTGTGAGATTAAACACGGACTCTGGACTCAAAGTCAGCCATTTGAGGATAGTTCAAGATACCAGAGAAAAGTGAATTACATTGAAATGTACAAAATCATCTACCCACTTTTCCTCTTAAGATATGTATTCTTCTTCAGGCTGAAGGGTTAAGAAAGCAAGTTCAGTTCAGTTCAGTCGGCTCAGTCGTGTCCAACTCTTTGCAACCCCATGAACCACAGCAGCCCGGCCTCCCTGTCCATCACCAACTCCCGGAGTTCACCCAAACCCATGTCCATTGAGTCGGTGATGCCATCCAACCATCTTATCCTCTGTCGTCCCCTTCTCCTTCTGCCCTCAATCTTTCCCAGCATCAGGGTCTTTTCCAGTGAGTCAGTTCTTCGCATCAGGTGGCCAAAGTGTTGGAGTTTTAGCTTCAACATCAGTCCTTCCAATGAACACCCAGGACTGATTTCCTTTAGGATGGACTGGTTGGATCTCCTTGCAGTCCAAGGGACTCTCAAGAGTCTTCTGCAACACCACAGTTCAAAAGCATCAATTCTGCGTTCAGCTTTCTTTATAGTTCAACTCTCTCATCCATACATGACCACTGGAAAAACCATAGCCTTGACTATACGGACTTTGTTGGCAAAATAATGTCCCTGCTTTTTAAGAGGAAGCAACAAATAAATAAACAGGGAGATTAGTCTCTTAGGGTAGGAGATAAACAGAAATTCTGAACCCACTAAAGAAATGAAATCCTGGTAAACATCCCACTTCCAGGAGTAGGAGTAAGGAGGAATTCCAGTCGTGGGTGTAAAGATATAAGACAACTCTCAGCAAACTCTGAAATCCACCATCAAACAAGCCCAAACCAGATGGGACCAAAGTTATTTCCTGATATTGACCCTTTGTGGGGGGAAGAGAGTATCAAACAGATCTTTAAGTTACCTGTGTAAATTTTAATACACAATGGGTGGCATTCAATTAAAGCTACTAGGAATACCTTGAGTCTGGACTAAATTGTCTAAGAAGTGGGGTGGGGAAAGGTTCCATAAACAGACCTACATGATACCTCAGTTATCAAAATGATCAGAAACAGGTTTTAAAAAAAAAATTGTAACTAATACATTCAACAAAATAATCGACAATTATGAGAATTTCTACAGAGAATTAGAATTCACAATATACAAAACAAATATAAATTAGAGAGACATATATATGAAATTAAGAACCTATTGTATGAATCACTGGCAGGTTAAAAAAAGAAAAAAATAAGGAGAAGATTGAGAAAACTACAAAATAGCCAGTAGAAAATATTTGAATTAAATCACAGAGAGAAAAAATAATAAAAATACAGAAAAGAACATAGATGAAACATGGGAAACAGCAAAACTGATTAATATATATGTGACTGAAGTCCCAGAGAAGAGGAGAGTGAAAACAGAGCAGAAGCAATATTTAAGGAGGTACTAGCAAAGATGCTTACTCCTTGGAAGGAAAGTTATGACCAATCTAGATAACATATTGAAAAGCAGAGACATTACTTTGCCAACAAAGGTTCACTAGTCAAGGCTATGGCTTTTCCAGTGGTCATGTATGGATGTGAGAGTTGGACTGTGAAGAAAGCTGAGCACCGAAGAATTGATGCTTTTGAACTGTGGTGTTGGAGAAGACTCTTGAGAGTCCCTTGGACTGCAAGGAGATCTAACCAGTCCATTCTAAAGGAGATCAGCTCTGGGTGTTCTTTGGAAGGACTGATGCTAAAGCTGAAACTCCAGTACTTTGGCCACCTCATGCGAAGAGTTGATTCATTGGAAAAGACTCTGATGCTGGGAGGGATTAGGGGCAGGAGGAAAAGGGGAACCCAGAGGATGAAATGGCTGGATGGCATCACCGACTCAATGGACATGAGTTTGGGTGAACTCCAGGAGTGGTGATGCACAGGGAGGCCTGGCATGCTGCAATTCATGGGGTTGCAAAGAGTCAGACACGACTGAGTGACTGAACTGAACTGAACTGAGCAAACAATTTGCCAAAACCATTTAAAGACATCAAACCACATATTTAAGAATATTTATAAACACCAAGAAGAATAAATTCAAAGGAACATATAACTAGGAATGGCAAAAGTTGTTGTTCAGTCCCTAATTCGGGTCTGATTCTTTGCAACCCCATGGACTGCAGCACACCCGGCTTCCCTGTCTTTCACTGTCTCCTGGAGTTGGTTCAGATCCCTGTCCACTGAGTTGGTGATGCTATCTAATCATTACATCCTCTGCTACTCTCTTCTCCTTTTGCCTTCAATCTTTCCCAGGATCAGGGTCTTTTCCAAGGAGTTGGCTCTTCCAATGAAATGTCTGAAGTATTGGAGATTCAGCTTTAGCATCAGTCTTTCCAATGAATATTCAGGGTTGATTTCCTTTAACATTGACTGGTTTGATCTTCTTGCAGTCCAAGAGCCTCTTAAATGTCTTATTCAGCACCATAGCTCAAAGGCATCAATTCTTCAATTTTCAGCCTTCTTTGTGGTCCAATTCTAACATCCACAGTTTACTACAGGAAAAGCCATAGCTTTGACTATACGGACCATTGTCAGCAAAGTAATGTCTTTGCTTTTTAATACACCGTCTATGTTTGTCATAGCTTTCTTTCTAAGAAGCAAGTGTCCTAGTATTACGGTTGCAGTCAACATCTGCAGTGATTTTCAGTTCAGTTCAGTTCAGTTCAGTCGCTCAGTCATGTCCGACTCTTTGCGACCCCATGAATCACAGCACGCCAGGCCTCCCTGTCCATCACCAACTCCAATCTGTCACTGCTTCCACTTTTCCCTTATCTGTTTGCATGAAGTGATGGGACTGGATGCCATGATCATTGTTTCATGAATGTTGAGTTTTATGCCAGCTTTTTCACTCTCCTTTTTCACCATCTTCAAGAGGTTCTTTAGTTCCTTTTCACATTCTGCCATGAGTGGTATCATCTGCATATCTGAGAGTCATCCAGCCCAGCATTTGGCATGATGCACTCTGCATAGACGTTTAAATAAATAGGGTGACAAAATATATCCATCTTGTACTCCTTTCCCAATTTTGAACCAGTCCATTGTTCCATATCTGGTTCTAATTGTTTCTTCTTGATCTGCATACAGGTTTCTTGGGAGACAGGTATGCCGGAGACCAGCTCCAGCAGCCAGGGAATCAGCCAGAAGGGGTGAGTGGTGTCGGTGGACAATGATGTGACCTCTGACTTGAGGTACGAGACTACATGTTTATTTCAAGCTTCAGGTTTTCTTTTATAATTTGACAAAAGCATTAGGTCAGAGGTTTGACATTTTTAGTTTCTCCCGCCAGATTTATTGTCTCCAGAAATCATTGTTGCCCTACAAACAGAGTTCCTGCTTCATCGAATCTCTCAGAATCAGCCTTACTATCTATTATCTACTTCCTCTTATGTGTCCTATTATTAACTTGTGATTACATTGTAACTAAAGCTACATTCATCAGTTTATTTCTTATCGTTCTAAATCCTGTTTGCCCCTAGCATCTTAAGATCACTAACTCCTAAAAAGGCTTCTAGCTATTCTTAATTATTCCTAAACCCTAAGCTCAGCAAACTTCTTTTGCCATAAACATTTGTCACAAACAGGTCTCAGATAACAATCCTTCCCATGGCCTCAAGTTGTGGCCTATGTTCTCATCCTGGAACATTCTTCGTAAAGATCCTTGAACAAATGTCAATGGTTACTTTATATTATTTTCTGGGCACAACTGCAGAAAGCTTTGTGCTTTCTCATGCTTCTCTCAAGAACAATAATCACCTTAACATTCTTTCCAGCCAACTCACCAAAGAAAGGAAAGAACAAGTCAGAATCACAAGACCTAACTCCTTCATCCCTGGACTGTGCCTGCGAGATGAAGAGAGGGGGTTGGGGCCGTGCCTCCATTTTGTCAGTAATGCTTAACATGGCTCCCGACACAGGTAAGGTGGTCTGATATCCCCATTTCCTTAAGAATTTTCCATAGTTTCCTGTGATCCACACAGTCAAAGGCTTTATTATATTTGATAAAGAAATAGATGATTTTCTGAAATTCTTTTGCTTTTTCTGTGATCCAGCGAATGTTGACAATTTGATCTCTGGTTCCTCTGCTTTTTCTAAACCCAGCCTGTATATCTGGAAGTTCTCATTTCACTTACAACTGAAGCCTAGTTTGAAGACTATTGAGCATAACCTTAGTAGCATAAGATGGTAGGTGTTGTGAGAGGCCATCAGAGGGCAGACACACTGAAAGCATAACTACAGAAAACTAGTCAATCTAAGCACACAGATCACAGCCTTGTCTAACTCAATGAAACTAAGCCATTCCATGTGGGGCTAACCAAGACTGATGGGTTATGTTGGAGAGGTCTGACAGAATGTGGTCCACTGGAGAAGGGAATGGCAAACGACTTCAGTATTCTCGCCTTGAGAACCCCATGAAGAGTATGAAAAAGCAAAATGATAGGATACTGAACGAGGAACTCCCGAGGTCAGTAAGAACCCAATATGTTACTGGAGATCAGTAGAGAAATAACTCCAGAAAGAGTGAAGGGATGGGGCCAAAGCAAAAAAAATACCCAGTTGTGGATGTGACAGGTGATAGAAGCAAGATACAATGGTGTAAAGAGCAATATTGCATCAGTTCAGTTCAGTCGCTCAGTCGTGTCCGACTCTGTGACCCCATGAATAGCAGCACACCAGGCCTCCCTGTCCATCACCAACTCCCAGAGTTCACTCAGACTTGCATCCATCGAGTCAGTGATGCCATCCAGCCATCTCATCCACTGTCATCCCCTTCTCTTCCTACCCGCAATCCCTCCCAGCATCAGAGTCTTTTCCAATGAGTCAACTCTTCGCATGAGGTGGCCAAAGTACTGGAGTTGCAGCTTTAGCATCATTCCTTCCAAAGAAATCCCAGGGCTGATCTCCTTCAGAATGGACTGGTTGGATCTCCTTGCAGTCCAAGGGACTCTCAAGAGTCTTCTCCAACACCACAGTTCAAAAGCATCAATTCTTTGGTGCTCAGCCTTCTTCACAGTCCAACTCTCACATCCATACATGACCACAGGAAAAACCATAGCCTTGACTAGACGGACCTTAGTCGGCAAAGTAATGTCTCTGCTTTTGAATATACTATCTAGGATGGTCATAACTTTTCTTCCAAGGAGTAAGTGTCTTTTAATTTCATGGCTGCAGTCACCAACTGCAGTGATTTTGGAGCCCAAGAAAATAAAGTTTGACACTGTTTCCACTGTTACCCCATCTATTTCCCATGAAGTGATGGGACCGGATGCCATGATTTTCGTTTTCTGAATGTTGAGCTTTAAGCCAACTTTTTCACTCTCCTCTTTCACTTTCATCAAGAGGCTTTTTAGTTCCTCTTCACTTTCTGCCCTAAGGGTAGTGTCATCTGCATAACTGAGGTTATTGATATTTCTCCCGGCAATCTTGATTCCAGCTTGTGTTTCTTCCAGACCAGCGGTTCTCATGATGTACTCTGCATAGAAGTTAAATAAGCAGGGTGACAATATACAGCCTTGATGTACTCCTTTTCCTATTTGGAACCAGTCTGTTGTTCCCTGTCCAGTTCTAACCGCTGTTTCCTGACCTGCATACAGATTACTCAAGAGGCAGGTTAGGTGATCTGGTATTCCCATCTCTTTCAGAATTTTCCACAGTTTATTGTGATCCATACAATCAAAGGCTTTGGCATAGTCAATAAAGCAGAAGTAGATGTTTTTCTGGATCTCTCTTGCTTTTTCCATGATCCAGCGGATGTTGGCAATTTGATCTCTGGTTCCTCTGCTTTTTCGAAATCCAGCTTGAACATCTGGAAGTTCACGGTTCACGTATTGCTGAAGCCTGGCTTGGAGAATTTTGAGGATTACTTTACTAGCATGTGAGATGAGTGCAATTGTGCAGAAGTTTGAGCATTCGTTGGTATTGCCTTTCTTTGGGATTGGAATGAAAACGGACCTTTTCAAGTCCTGTGGCCACTGCTGAGTTTTCCAAATTTGCTGGCATATTGAGTGCAGCACTTTGACAGCATCATCTTTCAGGATTTGAAATAGCTCTACTAGAATTCCATCACTTCCGCAAGCTTTGTTCATAGTGATGCTTTCTAAGGCTCACTGGACTTCACATTCCTGGATGTTTGGCTCTAGATTAGTGATCACACCATCGTGATGATCAGGGCCGTGAAGATATTTTTTGTACAGTTCTTCCATGTATTCTTGCACCTCTTCTTAATATCTTCTGCTTCTGTTAGGCCTGTACCATTTCTGTCCTTTATACAGCCCATCTTGCATGAAATGTTCCCTTGGTATCTCTAATTTTCTTGAAGAGATCTCTAGTCTTTCCCATTCTGTTGTTTTCCTCTATTTCTTTGCATTGATCACTGAGGAAGGCTATCTTATCTCTTCTTGCTATTCTTTGGAACTCTGCATTCAGATGCTTATATCTTTCCTTTTCTCCTTTGCTTTTCACTTCTCTTCTTTTCACAGCTATTTGTAAGGCCTCCCCCGACAGCCATTTTGCTTTTTTGCATTTCTTTTCCATGGGGATGGTCTTGATCCCTGTCTCCTGTACAATGTCACAAACCTCCATCCATAGTTCATCAGGCACTCTATCTATCAGATCTGGGCCCTTAAATCTATTTCTCACTTCCACTGTATAATCATAAGGGATTTGATTTAGGTCATACCTGAATAGTCTAGCAGTTTTCCCTACTTTCTTCAATTTAAGTCTGAATTTGATAATAAGGAGCTCATGATCCAATCCACAGTTAGCTCTCAGTCTTGTTTTTGTTGACTGTATAAAGCTTCTCCATCTTTGGCTGCAAAGAATATAATCAATCTGATTTCGGTGTTGACCATCTGGTGAGGTCCATGTGTAGAGTCTTCTCTTGTGTTGTTGGAAGAGGGTGTTTGCTATGATCAGTGCATTTTTTTTCCGCAAAATTCATAGTCTTTGCCCTGCTTCATTTTGCATTCCAAGGCCAAATTTGCCTGTTACTCCAGGTGTTTCTTGAC
The DNA here is from genome assembly GCF_014754425.2 of Oryx dammah. Taxonomy (NCBI): domain Eukaryota; kingdom Metazoa; phylum Chordata; class Mammalia; order Artiodactyla; family Bovidae; genus Oryx; species Oryx dammah. The sequence goes on from NW_024070211.1 coordinate 57,051,812, forward strand.
TTCCTACTTTTGCATTCCAGTCCCCTATAATGAAAAGGACATCTTTTTTGGGTGTTAGTTCTAAAAGGTCTTGTAGGTCTTCATAAAGTTGTTCAACTTCAGCTTCTTCAGCATTACTGGTTGGGGCATAGACTTGGATTACCGTGATATTGAATAGTGTGCCTTGGAAACGAATAGAGATCATTCTGTCGTTTCTGAGACTGCATCCAAGAACTGCATTTCAGACTCTTTTGTTGACCATGATGGCTACTCCTTTTCTTCTGAGGGATTCCTGCCCACAGCAGTAGATATAATGGTCATCTGAGTTTAATTCACCCATTCCAATCCATTTTAGTTCACTGATTCCTAGAATGTCGACGTTCACTCTTGCCATCTCTTGTTTGACCACTTCCAATTTGCTTTGATTCATGGACCTGACTTCCAGGTTCCCATGCAATATTGCTCTTTACAGCATCAGACCTTGCTTCTATTACCAGTCACATCCACAGCTGGGTATTGTTTTTGCTTTGGCTCCATCCCTTCATTCTTTTTCGAGTTATTTCTCCACTGATCTCCAGTAGCATATTGGGTGAGTTCCTCTTTCAGTATCCTGTATCCTATCATTTTACCTTTTCATACTGTTCATGGGGTTCTCAAGACAAGAGTACTGAAGTAGTTTGCCATTCCCTTCTCCAGTGGACCATATTCTGACAGACCTCTCCTGGAATGTTAGATCCATGAATCAAGGCAAATTGGAAGTGGTCAAAAAAGAAATGGCAAGAGTGAACGTCGACATTCTAGGAATCAGTGAACTAAAATGGATTGGAATGGGTGAATTTAACTCATGACCATTATATCTACCACTGCAGGCAGGAATCCCTTAGAAGAAATGCAGTAGCCATCATGGTCAACAAAAGAGTCTGAAATGCAGTTCTTGGATGCAATCTCAAAAATGACAGAATGATCTCTGTTCATTTCCAAGGCAAACCATTCAATATCACAGTAATCCAAGTCTATTCCCCAACCAGTAATGCTGAAGAAGCTGAAGTTGAATGGTTCTATGAAGACCTAGAAGACCTTTTAGAACTAACACCCCCAAAAGATTTCCTTTTCATTATAGGGGACTGGAATGCAAAAGTAGGAAGTCAAGAAACACCTGGAGTAACAGGCAAATTTGGCCTTGGAATGCAGAATGAAGCAGGGCAAAGGCTAATAGAGTTATGCCAGGAGAACACACTGGTCATAGCAAACACCCTCTTCCAACAAAACAAGAGAAGACTACACTTGGGCCTCACCAGATGGTCAACACCGAAATCAGATTGATTATATTCTTTGCAGCCAAAGATGGAGAAGCTCTATACAGTCAACAAAAACAAGACCAAGAGCTAACTGTGTATTGGATCATGAGCTCCTTATTACCAAATTCAGACTTAAATTGAAGGAAGTAGGGAAAACCACTAGATCATCCAGGTATGACCTCAATCAAATCCTTTATGATTATATAGTGGAAGTGAGAAATAGATTTAAGGACCTAGATCTGATAGAATAGAGTGCCTGATGAACTATGGATGGAGGTTTGTGACATTGTACAGGAGACAGGGATCAAGACCATCCCCATGGAAAATAAATGCAATAAAGCAAAATGACGGTCTGGGGAGGCTTTACAAATAGCTGTGAAAGAAGAGAAGTGAAAAGCAAAGGAGAAAAGGAAAGATATAAGCATCTGAATACAGAGTTCCAAAGAATAGCAAGAAGAGATAAGATAGCCTTCCTCAGTGATCAATGCAGAGAAAAAGAGGAAAACAACAGAATGGGAAAGACTAGAGATCTCTTCAAGAAAATTAGAGATACCAAGGGAACATTTCATGCAAAGATTGTGTCGATAAAGTACAGAAATGGTATGTACCTAACAGAAGCAGAAGAAATTAAGAAGAGGTGGCAAGAATACACAGAAGAACTGTACAAAAGCCATCTTCTTTAACAAGATAATCACGATGGTGTGATCACTCACCTAGAGCCAGACATCCTGAAATGTGAAGTCAAGTCGGCCTTGAAAGCATCACTATGAACAAAGCTAGTGGAGGTGATGGAATTCCAGTGGAGCTATTTCAAATCCTGAAAGATGATGCTGTGAAAATGCTGCACTCAATATACCAGCACAGCTGGAAAACTCAGCAGTGGCCACAGGAATGGAAAAAGGTCAGTTTTCATTCCAATCCCAAAGAAAGGTAATGCCAAAGAATGCTCAAACTACCGCACAATTGCACTCATCTCGCATGCTAGTAAAGTAATGCTCAAAATTCTCCAAGCCGGGCTTCAGCAATATGTGAACTGTGAACTTCCTGATGTTGAAGCTGGATTTAGAAAAGGCAGAGGAACAGAGATCAAATTGCAAACATCTGCTGGATCATGGGAAATGCAAGAGAGTTCCAGAAAAACATCTATTTCTGCTTTATTGACTATGCCAAAGCCTTTGACAGTGTGGATCACAATAAACTGTGGAAAATTCTGAAAGAGATGGGAATACCAGACCACCTGACCTGCCTCTTGAGAAAACTATATGCAGGTCAGGAAGCAACAGTTAGAACTGGACATAGAACAATAGACTTGTTCCCAATAGGAAAAGGAGTACATCAAGGTTTTATATTGTACGTCAAGGCTGGAATGTGAAGTCACATTCCAGGGTGACAAATCACCCTGCTTATTTAACTTATATGCAGAGTACATCATGAGAAACGCTGGGCTGGAAGAAGCACAAGCTGGAATCAAGATTGCCAGGAGAAATATCAATAACCTCAGATATGTAGATGACACCACCCTTATGGCAGAAAATGAAGAGGAACTAAAGAGCTTCTTGATGAATGTGAAAGAGGAGAATGAAAACGTTGGTTTAAAGTTCAACATTCAGAAAATGAAGCTCATGGCATCCGGTCCCATCACTTCATGGTAAATAGATGGGGAAACAGTGGAAGCAGTGTCAGACTTTATTTTTCTGGGCTCCAAAATAACTGCAGATGGGGATTTCAGCCATGAAACTTAAAGATGCTTACTCCTTGGAAGGAAAGTTATGACCAACTTAGACAGCATATTCAAAAGCAGAGACATTACTTTGCTGACTAACGTCCATCTAGTCAAGGCTATGTGTTTTCCATTGGTCGTGTATGGATGTGAGAGTTGAACTGTGAAGAAAGCTGAGCACTGAAGAATTGATGCTTTTGAACTGTTGTCTTGGAGAAGACTCTTGAGAGTCCCTTGGAGTGCAAGGAGATCCAATCAGTCCATTCTGAAGAAGATCAACCCTGGGATTTCTTTGAAAGGACTGATGCTAAAGCTGAAACGCCAATACTTTGGCCACCTCATGGGAAGAGTTGACTCATTGGAAAAGACTCTGATGCTGGGAGGTATTGGGGGCAGGAAGAGAAGGGGACGACAGAGGATGAGATGGCTGGATGGCATCACTGACTATATGGACATGAGTTTGGGTGAAGTTCAGGAGTTGGTAATGGACAGGGAGGCCTGGCGTGCTGAGGTTCATGGTGTTACAAAGAGTCGGACGTGACTGAGCGACTGAACTGAACTTGGTAGCATTTGAAATGAGCACAAGTGTATGGTAGTTTGTACATTCTTTGGCACTGTGCTTCTTTGGGATTGGAATAAAAAGTCACCTTTTCCAGAGGTAAAAATCAAAGTCAATGAAGAAATTTTAAATTAAATAGAGGAAATACAACATATTTAATTCAAAAAGCAAACAAATGTTTTCTCAGTAGAAATTACTGAAGCTAGAGACATGAATCACCAGATAAATGTGCTAATGTAAAATAAATTCAACATATTTTATATCCAACAAAAATATCCTACAAACAAGTAAAATAAATCAATTTTCAGGTAAACAAAACAAAAGGTTCATAACAAGATCTTCATGAAAAGAAGTTCTAAAAATAGCTATTTATGTGGAAGAAAAATAATCCTAGAGGAAACTAAGTAAATACACAAATGAACAAATAGTACTGAGAATATTACATAAGGAGAATATGTTTACATCTAAACATAGTTATTATGGAAAACAATGTCTTACATAGTAATTTAATGTCGAGGCATAATTAAAATATATAAAATAATAATGCCAAATTTGTGTGGAGGGAGTTAAAATTGTTTTAAGATATTGATGATGTCTAAGATGTCTACAATGGACTCATATTATGCTATAGTAAATGAAATATCATAGTCACTGAAGAAGAGCAAAATAATTTATCTATGCAGTATATTTATATGTGAAATATTTCCTGCTTCTATTTATAAAATGAGAGATAGTATTACATTTGTTTACTCCTTTATCCTTATTAGTTCTGTCTTTGGGTTCAACATTCTGTACTTACTAACATTTTCTCTAGGTACTTTAATGATATCTTTTAATTATCTTTGGGGATTTTGGGTTGTTTATGAGAAGACTTTTGTTTATAATTTTGTCATCTTTTTAAAAAATCTATTTTTAATTGGAGTATAGTTGCTTTACAATATTGTATTAGTTTCTGCTGTACAACAAAGTGAATCAGCTATAAGTCTACATACATCCCCTCCCTCTTGAGCGTCCCTCCACTCTTCCACACCCTGTCCTACTTTTCTAGGTTATCGCAGGACACTAAGGTCAGCTTTTTGTGTTATATAGCAGCTTCCCACTATCTATTTTACACATGAGAGCATATATATGTCAGTTTGTCCCACCTTCTTCCCCTGCTCTGTCCACAAGTCCACTCTGTGTCTGCATTTGTATTAGTGAAGTTGCATGGAGTGTAGCCTACCAGGCTCCTCCATCCATGGGATTTTCTAGGCAAGAGTACTGGACTGGGTTGCCATTTCCTTCTCTAGGGGATCTTCCTGACCCAGGGATTGAACCCAGGTCTCCTGCATTGCAGGCAGACACTTTACCATAGGTTCATCAGTATCATTTTTCTAGACTCCATTTAAATGCATTAATTACACATATTTGCTTTTCTCTTCCTTAACATCACCTTGTATGACAGACTCTAGGTTCATTCACATCACAACAAATTACCAGTTTCATTTCTTTTTATGGCTGAGTAATACTCCATTAGAACAACAACCATTGTATATATGTGGCACATCTTTATCCATTGAAATGTCTATCAGTGGACATTTCGGTTACTTCCATGTCCTGGCTGTCGTAAATAGTGCTGCAGTGAACACTGGGGTACATGTGTCTTTTTGAATTATGGTTTTCTCAGGACATACACCCGGTAGTGGGATTATTGGATCAAAAATCTATTTTTCATGTCTGGTTATTTTAAAGATCATCTTTTCCCCTTTCTCTTCTGCTATTATCTATGCTATGCACTGATGTAGGTTTCCTCTTATAGATATTGTTCAAGATTTGGTGTTTTTCCTGAGTCTGATTTTTCTGGTAGCTAATTGTCTTTCTGAACATTGCACATCCCCTACTCTCTATATTGTCTTCTTCTGGAGCTCTATCTAGAATTATGTTACATGTTCTCTTTCTATGTTATCTATTTCTGACACTCATATTTTTTATCTCCTTGCCTCTTTGTGCTGCACTCTAGAGAAAATCTTCAGATCTGTTTTTATGTTTTCTAATTTATTCCTTATTGTATCTCATCTGCTGTTTTGAAGTAGTTCTAGTTGTATTTTAAATCTTCCTGGTAGCCTCTTAATTGAAATACAACATCAAATTTCACAATTAAACCCATCCCAAATTTAAAACAGCACCAAATTTAAAAGTAGTAACAAAGCGTATCCCAGGTAACTCCTGCAGTCCCTTTTAGGCATTACCTGCCCTCTTTTCATGAAGAGAAGAAAGTTCTAACATAATTTAGTACTTTTGTCTGTTTCTCAATTTCAAATGAATGGAGTCAATGCAGTGTTCATTCCTTTGAGTCTGTATTCAGTCACTCATTACCTTTATGAGATTTACCGTGTTAATTCATTATTTTTCACTGTTGTCAAGAATTCTCACATATTAATTACTCCACAATGTATTTATCCCTTCTGCTGGTAAAGTTTGTTCCATCAGTTCAGTTCAGTTCAGTCACTCAGTCATTTCCAACTCTTTGCAACCCCATGGACTGCAGCACGCTATGCTTCCCTGTCCATCACCAACTCCTGGAGCTTACTCAGACTCATGTCCATCGAGTCAGTGATGCCATCCAACCGTCTCATCCTCTGTCATTCCCTTCTCTGCCTGTCTTCAATCTTTTCCAGCATCAGGGTCTTTTCCAACGAGTCAGTTCTTTACATCATGTGGTCAAAGAATTGGAGTTTCAGCTTCAGCATCAGTCCTTCCAATGAATACTCAGGACTGATTTCCTTTAGGATTGCCTGGTTGGATCTCCTTGCAATCCAAGGGACTCTCAAGAGTCTTTTCCAACACCACATTTCAAAAGTATCTATTCTTTAACTCTCAGCTTTCTTTATAGTCTAACTCTCACATCCATACCTGACGACTGGAAAAACCGTAACTTTGACCAGATGGACCTTTGTTGACAAAGCAATGTCTATGCTTTTTATTTATTTATTTATTTATATTTATTTATTTTTTATTTTACTTTACAATTCTGTATTGGTTTTGCCATACATTGACATGAATCCACCACGGGTGTACATGTGTTCCCAAACATGAACCCCCCTCCCACCCCCCTCCCCACAACATCTCTCTGGGTCATCCCCGTGTACCAGCCCCAAGCATGCCGTATCCTGCATCAGACATAGACTGGCGATTCGATTCTTACATGATATTATACATGTTTCAATGCCATTCTCCCAAATCATCTCACCCTCTCCCTCTCCCTCTGAGTCTAAAAGTCCGCTATACACATCTGTGTCTTTTTTGCTGTCCTGCATACAGGGTCATCATTGCCATCTTTCTAAATTCCATATATATGTGTTAGTATACTGTATTGGTGTTTTTCTTTCTGGCTTACTTCACTCTGTATAATCGGCTCCAGTTTCATCCATCTCATCAGAACTGATTCAAATGTATTCTTTTTAATGGCTGAGTAATACTCCATTGTGTATATGTACCACAGCTTTCTTATCCATTCATTGTCTATGCTTTTTATTATGCTGTCTAGATTTTTCATAGCTTTTCTTCCCAGAAGGAAGCGCCTTTTAATTTCATGGCTGCAGTCACCATCTACAGTGATTTTGGAGCCCCCCAAAACAAAGTCTCTCACTGTTTCCATTGTTTCCCCATCTATTTAACATGAAGTGATGGGACCAGATGCCATGATCTTAGTTTTCTGAATGTTGAGTTTTAAGCCAACTTTTTCACTCTCCTCTTTCACTTTCATCAAGAAGCTCTTTAGTTCTTCTTTGCTTTCTGCCATAAGAGTGGTGTCATCTGCATATCTGAGGTTATTGATATCTCTCCTGGCAATCTTAATTCCAGCTCGTGCTTCATCCAGCCCAGCATTTCACATGATGTGCTCTCCATGTCTGGTTCTAAGTATTGCTTCTTGACTTGCATACAGATTTCTCAGGAGGTAGGTCACGTGGTATGGTATTCCCATCTTTTTAAGAACTTTCCACAGTTCCTGTGATCTACAAAGTCAATGGTTGTGGTATAGTTGATAAAGCAGAACTAGATATTTTTCTGGAACTCTCTTGTTTTTTCGATGATCCAGTGGGTGTCGGCAATTTGATCTCCAATTCCTCTGCCTTCTCTAAATCCAGCTTGAACATCTGGAATTTCATGGTTCAAGTACTGCTGAAGCCTGGCTTGGAGAATTTTGAGCGTTATGTTGCTAGCGTGTGAGATGAGTGCAATTGTGTGATAGTTCAAGCATTCTTTGGCATTGCCTTTCTTTGGGATTGGAATGAAAACTGAGCCTTTTCAGTCCTGCGGCTACTGCTGAGTTTTCCAAATTTGCTGGCATATTAATTGCTGCACTTTCACAGTATCATCTTTTAGAATTTGAAATAGTTCAACCAGAATTCCATCGCCTCAACTAGCTTTGTTTGTAGAGATACTTCCTAAGGTCAACTTGACTTTGCATTCCAGGATGTCTGATTCTAGGTGAGTGATCACACCATCGTGGTTATGTGGGTCATGAAGATCTTGTATAGTTCTGTATATTGTTTGCCACCTCTTCTTAATATTTTCTGCTTCTGTTAAGTTCATACCATTTCTGTCCTTTATTGTGTGCATCTTTGCATGAAATGTTCCCTTGGTATCTCTAATTTTCTTGAAGAAATCTCTAGTCTTTCCCATTCTATTGTTTTCCTCTATTTCTTTGCATTGATCCCCGAGGAAAGCTTTCTTATCTCTCCTTGCTATTCTTTGGAACTCTGCATTCAGATGGGTATATTTTTCCTTTTCTCCTTTGCTTTTAGCTTCTCTTCTTTTCACAGCTATTTTTAAGTCTCCTGCAGACAACAATTTTTCATTTTTTTTCCCTTGGGGATGCTCTTGATCACTGCCTCCTGTACAATATCATGAACCTCAGTCCATAGTTCTTCAGGTACTCTGTCTATCAGACCTAGTCCCTTGAATCTGTCACTCTACTGTATAATTGTAAGGGATTTAATTTAGGTCATACCTGAATGGTCTAGTGGTTTTCCCTACTTTCTTTAATTTCCATCTAATTTGGCAATAAGGTGTTCATGAATTGAGCCACAGTCAGCTCCTGGTCTTGTTTTTGCTGACTGTATAGAGCTTCTCAATCCCTGGCTGCAAAGAATATAATCAGTATCATTTCAGTATTGACCATCTGGTGATGTCCACATGTAGAGTCTTCTCTTGTGTTGTTGGAAGAGGGTGTTTGTTATGGCCAGTGTGTTCTCTTGGCAAAACTGTGTTAGCCTTTGACCTGCTTCATTTTCCAAAGGGACAGGATGGCAGAGTATAAAGACATATGCTCATCTTCTCCTGGGAGAACTCCAAAATTACAACTCACTGCTAAACAACTGTTGACAGCAGAATGTTGGATCCCACCAAAAAAAGATAGCCCACGTCTAAGGGCAAAGGAGAAGCCCCAACAAGATGGTAGGAGGGGCAAAATCACATTTAGAATCAAACCACATACCCACCAGAAACACTCGGAGGGCTCAAACAAAACCTTGTGCACAGTATGAGAACCCACAGAGACTGAGCCAGACCTGACTTTGAGTGTTTGCGTGTCTCCTGCAGAAGTATGGATTAGCAGTTGCCTGCTTCTTTGTTTCATATTTGGACTATTTTGATTAATGATGCTGTTAAAATTCTAGTCCTTGATATCTGGGGAATATTGTGCACACATCTATCTATAGGCTATTTACCTAGGAGCAAGATAAAATCATACTTGGTCATAGTGAAGTGAAGTGAAATGAAAGTTGCTCAATTGTGCCCAACTCTTTGCAACCCCATGGATTATACAGTCCAGGTAATTCTCCAGGCTAGAATGCTGGAGTGGGTAGCATTTCCCTTCTCCAGGGGATATTCCCAACCCAGGGATCAAACCCAAGTCTCCCACATTGCAAGTGGATTCTTTACCAGCTGAGCCACAAGGGAAGCCCAAGAATGCTGGAGTGAGTAGCCTATCCCTTCTCCAGCTGATCTTCCTGACTCAGGAATTGAACTGTGCATTGAACTTGGTCATAGAATTGGTATCTATTTAGCTCTAGTAAATATTCCAAAGTGATTGCCTTGATTGATGTTTCCCCAGGACTGTATAAGAGTTTTAGTTATGCCACATTTTCACTAAACTTGATTTTGGCATCCTTTTATAATATAACCATTCTAGTTGGTGGGCAGTCATGTTTGCCTGACATTTGGGGGCCTCTTTTTTTTTTTTTTCTCACTTTTGGTTTTAAAAAAAATATTTTTCAGTTATTTTAAACATGCTAGTTTTGTGTTCTATATTTGACATTCTGTTATTTGAAACTGTGGTCAGTTGTCTGTGCTGATGTATAACCACAATAATTAGCATATACATGTCATACACACACATACACAGATTTCAGAGTACAAGCATGTTTGTTGTAAATTCAGTGAAGGCTGGCTGCCCCCCAGGGGTTAATTGTTTTGCTTCTGCCAGTTGCCCCAGATTGCTGCTAATCAAGGAATACTTGAAGTTCTTTTCATTTATGATGACATTGAATCAGTCACATAGGAATGTGAAATTCGGAGAAGGCAATGGCAACCCACTCCAGTACTCTTGCCTGGAAAATCCCATGGATGGAGGAGCCTGGTGGGCTGCCGTCTACAGGGTCGCACAGAGTTGGACACGACTGAAGCGACTTAGCAGCATCAGCAGCAGCGGAGACATTTCCCTCTCATCTAGAGTACAATTTAACATAAACTAGTGGCACCCCACTCCAGTACTCTTGCCTGGAAAGTCCATGGATGGAGGAGCCTGGTGGGCTGCAGTCCATGGGGTCGCTGAGAGTCGGACACGACTGAGCGACTTCACTTTCACTTTTTACTTTCATGCATTGGAGAAGGAAATGGCAACCCACTCCAGTGTTCTTGCCTGGAGAATACCGGGGACGGGGGAGCCTGGTGGGCTGCCGTATATGGGGTTGCACAGAGTTGGACACGAGTGATGCGACTTGGCAGCAGGCAGCAGCAGTCATTAAAATTTGTTTTAGTTTGTTTCCAGTTTCAAGGCATGGAATTTCTGTAGTCCACAATTCACTACACTTAAGGCCATTTTATTTAAAGGCAGTACAAGCCTTGGTCCCCAAACTCCATCTTATACTCCCAAGTTCTTCCTCTGTGTCACCTTTCAAACTCAACATCCATAGAGAATGCATGAGCTGAGGGCAGCCACAGCTTCAGAGGCTTTATGGCTTGCTCTTGGTTTGGCAAAAGTGTTTCTTTTTATTTTTGCAATCTTATGCAGGTATTCTGAAAATGAACTTGTTAGTCACTCAATTGTGTCCTACTCTTTGCAACCCCATGGATTGTAGCTCACCAGGTTCCTTGGTCTATGAAATTCTCCAGGCAAGAATACTGGAGTGGTAGCTATTCCCTTCTCCAGGAGATTTTCCCAACCCAGGGATTGAACCTGTCTCCTTCATTGCAGGCAGATTCTTTACCTTCTGAGTCACCAGTGAAGCCTAATTACCCAAGACCTTTGCATATTTTATATAACAGGAAAACTTTTCTAGTTTTCTGCTTGTTATCTGATATGGAGTTTTCTGTTGTTATTTCTTTCATTAGTTGTTTATAATTTATTTCTTTTCAATCTTCTTTTAGGGGAACATTGAAACCTCTGGTTTATTTTCATCTGTGTTATGCTTCTATGCATACTTTCATATTTCCACCATTTATGTTATGTTTAAGTAGTATTCTCAGGCATCCAGTTTTTGCTTTCAGCTCTGTTTAGTCTATTCCTCAGCTTGGTTATTATTTTTTTTAGTAAACAAAAATTAGATTTTCATTATTTATAGTAGACATGCTTATTTTTCCTATTGTTCTGGGGATATATCATATTCAACTTTATTTAGTTTGTTGACTTGAATTAAATTATTTTGTTTGTTGGATTTGTTTTTGTTTATCCAAACTTCTGACTTTCTGCAAAAAGTAGATGATTCTTGCTTTTGGGGCTCATTTCTGGTTTCTATACCCATTGACAATCTCCTGTATCTGCATAGTTTGCAAAGAGGCAAATGATAGGATATATTTCTGGAATTCATATACAGGCTTGATAGTAAAAGTTAATGAGATTCAAGATATATTATTGAGAGATGAATTGTCTTTAATCTCTCAGAAACTCAAGTTCCCCTGGTTGCCTCTGACTTCTGAGAACTCTGCCCCATCTCTGACCCAAGCTCTGGAATTCATAGATCTTACCTGGCCATGAAAGCCTCATCACTGATACCTGGTCTTTGGAGTTGCTACTCTTGATATTATGATATACATTGTACACTCATTAAGCTATAATATTTATTAGCTTTTTTATTTTTTAAATATAAATTTATTTATTTTAATTGGAAGTTAATTACTTTAAAATATTGTACTGGTTTTGCCATACATCAACATGAATCCACCACAGGCATACACGTGTTCCCCATCCTGAACCCCCCTCCCTCCTCCCTCCCTGTACCATCCCTCTGGGTCATCCCAGTGCACCAGCCCCAAGCATCTAGTATCATGCATCAAACCTGGACAGGCGATTCATTTCATATATGATATTATACAGGTTTCAATGCCATTCTCTCAAATCATCCCACCCTCTCCCTCTCCCACAGAGTCCATAAGACTGTTCTATACATTTGTGTCACTTTTGCTGTCTTACATACAGGGTTATCATTACCATCTTTCTAAATTCCATATATATGTGTTAGTATACTGTATTGGTGTTTTTCTTTTTGGCTTACTTCACTCTTTATAATCGGCTCCAGTTTCATACTCCTCATTAGAACTGATTCAAATGTATTCTTTTTAATGGCTGAGTAATACTCCATTGTGTATATGTACTACAGCTTTCTTATCCATTTTTTTTTTTTTTTTTGCTGATGGACATCTAGGTTGTTTCCATCTTCTGGCTATTAGAAACAGTGCTGCAATGAACATTGGGGTATACGTGTCTCTCAGTTCTAGTTTCCTCAGTGTGTATGCCCAGAAGTGGGATTGCTGGGTCATAAGGCAGATCGATTTCCAGTTTTTAAAGGAATCTCCACACTGTTCTCCATAGTGGCTGTACTAGTTTGCATTCCCACCAACAGTGTAAGAGAGTTCCCTTTTCTCCACACTCTCTCCAGCATTTATTGCTTGTAGACTTTTGGATCACAGCCATTCTGACTGGAGTGAAATGGTACCTCATGGTGGTTTTGATTTGCATTTCTCTGATAATGAGTGATGCTGAGCATCTTTTCATGTGTTTGTTAGCCATCTGTATGTCTTCTTTGGAGAAATGTCTATTTAGTTTTTTAGCCCATTTTTTGATTTTGTCTTTTATTTTTCTGGAGTTGAGCTGCAGGAGTTGCTTGTATATTTTTTAGATTAGTTGTTTGTCAGTTGCTTCATTTGCTATTATTTTCTCCCATTCTGAAGGCTGCTTTTCACCTTGCTTATATTTTCCTTTGTTGTGCAGAAGCTTTTAAGTTTAATTAGGTCCCATTTTGCTTTAATTTCCAATATTGTGGGAGGTGGGTCATAGAGGATCCTGCTGTGATTTATGTTGGAGAGTGTTTTACCTATGTTCTCCTCTAGGAGTTTTATAGTTTATTAGCTTTTTTAAACCACTGTCTTGATAATGTAGCAATCATAGAACACTTGAAATCCAAACTTTTTCACCTTTTGTGCCACTATTTTAGTGTATTTTAATATTCTATTTTCATCATTAGTATTGTTTTACTGCTATTATTTATTGAAATTTATCTACCTATTTATCACTTATATTCCTTTCCTGTGTATCTAAATTTCAAATAGACTTAATTTTTATTTGCCCTCAAGAATTTCTTTTTGTATTTCCTTTTCCACATCTATTCATAATAGATTATTTTATTAAATATTTGGTAAATATGTCTTTTTTGTCTTTTTTCTCAAGGACGTTTTGCTTAATGTAGAATTCCCATTTGGCAGTTCTTTTTCTATCATTGTAAATTTAAACATATATTTCTATGTTCTACTGTCTTTTGACTTTTATATATTCTATAAAGAAACCAGTTCTCAGTTTTATTGTCACTCTTTGAAGGTTGTATATCTTTTGCTTGTAGCCTTTGGTTTTCAGTAGTATTTTTATGATAATAGATTTGGGCTGTTTTTATTGTCTTCGTCTATTTGTGTTGCCATGACAGAATATCACAGACTGGGTAGTTTAAATAACAGATATTTATTTCTCACAGTTCTGGAAGCTGGGAAGTCCAAGTTCAAGATGCTGGCAGATTCTGTTCTTGGTGAGAGACACTTCCTAGCTTGCAGATGGTTGTCTTCTCGTTCTGTTCACACATGGTATATAGAGAAAGCTCTGATGGCTTTCTTCCTCTTGTAAGGGTTCTGGTCACATCATGGGGGCATATATTCATATTCCAAGCAAACCTTAATTACCTCTAAAGGCTCCATCTTCCAATACCATCACTCTACTGGTTGGGGTTTCAACATGTGAGGGGGAGCAATGCAAATATTCAGTCCAAAATACATATTGATCAACCTGAAGTTTGATGTATTTTGCAAGTTTCCTCTTATTCTCTTCCAACTATCTTTTCAAATAACCCTCCCATATGGTAGATTTCTTGTGTCCTTGCTTCTACTGTCTATTTGTTTTTAAATCAAGTCTGTATTTTATACATATACTAATTTTTTAAGGCTAGGCCATGTATTTGAAAATGTTTAGAAATCATTGAGTTTCTTCATAATGTTATCTTTGTTCATTGAAGATTTATATATGCCTTGGCTAGTACCTAGACTAAAGACAAAATGCTTTATAACTAAGAGCTTATATTATTAAAATTTGGGAATCATTTTTTGTGAAGTCCTGTCTATTTCCAGTTCTTTCTTATTCTAAGAGAGTAACTGTTACAACACCTAACCAGAAGCCTGTTCTGTTTACCAGATACTCAGTCTTGGCAGTTTAGATGCCCTCAGGAGGAGCCTGGTAAGCTGTAGTCCCTGGGGTCACTAAGGGTCAGACATGACTTCAATTTCACTTTTCACTTTCATGCATTGGAGAAGGAAATGGCAACCCACTCCAGTGTTCTTGCCTGGAGAATCCCAGGGATGGGGGAGCCTGGTGGGCCGCTGTCTATGGGGTCGCACAGAATTGGACATGACTGAAGTGACTTAGCAGCAGCAGCAGCAGCAGCAGCAGCAGCAGCAGCCTCATGATACTGATGAAACCCTTATAACGCTTCAGTCTCTATGCAAATATTTTGAAATTGGGAATCACAAAAAGAGAAAATAGTGCGAATACAGAGCTTGCATTTCCTGATGTCTCTCTTCCAAATCTTTGGGGGCAAACATCCTCTAACTCTGTAGCTCCCTGGGTTTCCCAGGTGGTGCAGTGGTAAAGAATCTGCCTGCCAGTGCAGGAGACACAGGAGATGTGAGTTTGATCTCTGGTTCTGAAAGATCTCCTGGAGAAGGATATGGCAACCTACTCCAGTTAGAAATCCCATGGATAGAGGAGTCTGGTGGGCTACAGTCCATGGGGTTGCAAAGAGTTGGTCCTGACTGAGAAGGCACACAATGTATTCAATTATGTGTGTATGTGTGAGTAAAAAATACAGTCACAACCTGAAAGTAGGGAGTTATTTTATTTGGTGGGAATATTTAGGACTCTGAGCCTGGGAGATAGCATCTCAGCTCTGAGAAAACTGCTATAAGGAGGCAGGAGGTGAAACCAAGTTTGCAACAAACAGAGGAGCAGTCTGAACATCAAAGATCAAGTATCAAGTTAAGGAATACTGGATCGAAGTTTGGGAGCCCTCATTCACATTCAGAGGCCAGGAATCACTGATGGCTGTGACATTTCTTATTTATTAATATGTCAGGAGATATTTTAATTTCACACACACACACACACACACACACACACACACACACACACACGGCTTCCCTAGCAGCCCAGATGGTAAAGAATCTGCCTGTAATGCAAAAGATCTGGTTTTGATCCTTGGGTTGGGGAGTTTCGCTGGAGAAGGGAATGGCTACTCAGTCCAGTATTCTTGCTTGGAGAATTCCATGGACAGAGGAATCTGACGGGCTATAATGGGGTCACAAAGAGTCAGATATAACTGAGCAACTCACAGCTTCCCTGGTGGCTCAGACGGTAAAGCGTCTGCCTGCAGTGCAGCAGACCCAGTTTCGATCCCTGGGTTGGGAAGATCCGCTGGAGAAGGAAATGGCAACCCACTCCAGTACTCTTGCCTGGAAAATTCCATGGACTGAGGAGCCTGGTGGGTTACAGTTCATGGGGTCGCAAACAGTCGGACACGACTGAGCGACTTCACTTTCATATTATTTCTTACTTGTCTCTGTTTTCTTTGCACAGGTTGGTTCCTCCAAATCTAGTTTGTCATTGTGACAGGACACCCCAAGAGGCCTATACTTCCATCTCAAGACTATCACTGAATTATGAGATATTTGAACTTTCTGAGTTTTATTTTCCTCATTTTTTTTTTCAATGGGAACCATTACCTGCCATGTTCACCTCATGGGGTATTGAAAAGATCATTTAATGTAATAAGTATGGAAAGTGAAGTGAAGTTGCTCATTCGTGTCTGACTCTTTGCGACGCCATGGACTGTAGCCTACCAGGCTCCTCAGTCCATAGAATTTTCCAGGCAAGAGTACTGGAGTGGGTTGCCATTTCCTTCTCCAGGGGATCTTCCCAAGCCAGGGATTGAACCCGGGTCTCCCACATTGCAGGCAGATGCTTTTCCATCTGAGCCGTATGGAAAGATGTTCAAAAACGCAATCACGTTTAGTACATAGGCATCTGCTCCTCCAAAGAACAACAAATCGCTCCAGCCTTTATTAAAACTTTACCACGTGCCATGCAGTGTTCTATATATTTTATGAGTGTTAAAGTGTTAGTCCTCACAGTGGTTCTATGAAGTACATGGTGTTACTAAACCAGTTTATAAAAGAAAAAACTGAAGCACAGATCATTTAATTTAATTGTTGACAATCACAGAGCTAGTAACAGAGATGCCAAAATGCAACCTAAGTGGTATGATACTGGAGCTTTTGTTCTTCAAATGGAGTTCAATCTAAAAATAGGAAATACAAATGGCCACCCAGCTTATAGAAGCCATATTGTTCAATCAGACTTGAAACACTGAAAAATTGTACACCATATTAATGGGTTTAGTGGATATTTCATTCACTGGAGGCTATTCATGTTGGTATAGTCTTTCTTGAGAGAAATTTTGCTTTATTCTGCAAAAGACTTAAGATATTTACATCATTTTATCCAGTTATGCAGGTTTTAGGAATATATCCTATGGAAATTATTAGATATACCCACAAAGATATGTTAAATAATATTTCATAATGCTTTAAAGGACATTATTGATATGATACTGTTCAAGTAAATATCTGTTGTAAGATGAATACCCAATAAGTATTTTGTACCAGGATGTTCATTAAACACCACTTATTGTACCAAACAAATAGAAATAAGAACAATTATCCACAATAACTAGTAGTTACATAAGTTTCATTCATGTGTAGAAGAAATAGAATCAATCCTTAAGAGTTCTAAGAATGTTGAGTGGCATAAAAAGATACATAAATGGAAAAAGCAAAATATAAAATTATAGATACAAACTGATTTCTAAATTATAAACTAATATGTACATATATACATATATATTATATATCTATATTTTCAACACTTTACATTATATTTTTCTATTGAGCTATATATTTATCAAGCTCTGTTATTACACAATGGGGGCTTCCTTTGTGGCTCAGTGTTAAAGAATCCACCTGCCAATGCAGGAGCTGCTGTTCAATCCTTGGGTTGGAAAGATCTCCTGGAGAAGGAAATGGCAACCCAGTCCAGTATGCTTGCCTAGGAAATCCCACAGACAGAGGAACCTGTTGGGCTATAGTCCAAGGGGTCGCAAAAGAGTCAGACACGACTGAGCAACTAAACAACAGCAAATGGTTGTATGATAAATAGCTACAAATTATCTGTTTTCATATTACCTAACTTTATAGAGACCAAAGCCTTCCTAAAATATACCAAAATGCTACTAAGAGATAGCCTGGATCAGTGGCATGAAAGGGAATTTTAAGTTTTAATAATTTTATTGTTTGGTATTTAAAAGCTTTCTATAAGCAGCAGGCTCTGATTATAGTATTATATATATATGTATATATATGTGTGTGTGTGTGTGTTTATACATCTGTGTGAATGTGTGTGTGTAAGTAGTAGTGAGTACAAAAAACTCATATTTGCCTCATATGACCTACTAAATAACTTGAAGCACACTTAACCTCTGGAATGTCAAATGTTGTTCTTAAAGTTTCAACCTATTTTCAGCACACATTCATTGAAATGTAAGTCACAGCTCTCCACTTTCTTGGACTCCCATATGCCTGGCATCAGGTGGGGGATGGCTTATGGGCAGGGCAATATTTTTCCATTTGTTCTCATCTAAATACACAGTCTCTTTCCCCGCTCTGCCCCCTTCTACACACTTCCTGTTGGCTTTACTATAGTTTAACAGCTTTGCCACCACTCACTTACCTTCTTCACACATTTAGTGTCAGCCAAAGAGAATGTCTGAATAAAAGTTTCCTATGAATTTTATAAGTAATCTGTTTTATATTCCTTCAAGCCCTCTGTTACATATCTTAGTGAACATGATGTTTGGATTCTCCTCATAATATCTCAAGTTGAGAATATGTGTATGCATGTAAGAGAGTCTGTTTGAGTGTGTGGTGTTGCCTCAGCTATGACTAAGGACTCATTTTTAGGAGCATCCCATCTTAGTTCATTTCTGATGGAATACTAGTCTGCCACCAATGAGAGAACCATGTTTTTGCTTAAGAGACTAAGAAAGGAAGTTAAGAAGAAAAATAATATTTTGCTTAGTTGAATTAACAGCTTTGTTTTTACTGCTTTTTTGGATTGCTAAGCATTTCTGGCACCTATTGAAAAAGAAGACTAACTCTTTTTGTATTCACATTGAATAGTTAGCTTTCAAATATTGTTAATTATTTATTAGAAAATTTTTTCCTCAGATGTGTATATATCTAGAAGTTGTTTTATGCATAAATGTGGTCTCCAGAACAAAAATTTTCCCAGAAGAATGTATCTCTGAGTTTGAGTTTAGAATTTGCAGTCAGAGAATTCAGGGGGGAAGCAGTTTCATATTTAGATGATTTTCATATATATTCATCTCCTGTATATATTGAGGTATTAGAATTTGCTCTTATCCACAATATAGCATGAAATCCCACTGAATGAGGGGTGCAGTTCTCAAAACAAGGATGGTATTAATACTAGTGGGCATTAGATGGCCCTGTAATTCCATCCAGCCTGTATCTTGGCAAGGTATTTGACTGGTGGTCACAGAGAATAACTCTTAAAGGAATCTGGAATTAAGGTGCCCTCAATGAAAGGTTAGTTGTTCCCAGGAGTTTTCTTTCCAGCATCCTAGAAAAGCGCTTTGTGACCTCATTGTCTGTGTCCCAGTGCCCTTTTACCTCATCCCTTTGGAACTGTCAGCTCATACAGAAGACCTGCGACACACATGACATCAGGGACTGTCTCTTAAGTGCAAACCTGGATTAGAGTTGAGAGGGTGCTTTCCCTGCCCTGCCTCCAGTGGAGACCAGGAAGGACTTTCTGTGTACAGTACCGTGAAGGAAGAGGCAAAAGTAAAGTGTGGCGGATGGGTCAGTCAGGAGGTTTGTTCATAAAACAGGTGAATACTTACTCCACAAATACTTACTAAGCTTATCTGGGTCATTGCTAATTAGGGGTGGGGGTGAGGATAGAAGGCAGGTTCCTGTCTGTTCATAGCTCAGAAGCCGGTGCCTATAAGGAAAGGCAGACTCGGAAAGCACCTGCTCAAGGTTCCAACTTGGTCAGTGGAAAAGCTGGGGCTCGCATCCAGGGTCCTGTTTCTTGTTTCTCGTTGGTTTTCCAAACAATTGTAGGCTATTGGTCACTGAACAGCACTGACGTGTAATATCTGATGCCCGACTCCTCTGTGGTTTGTTCCTCTAGCATCCACACCACCTAATCCCTCACTCCAGTCAGCCCGCATTTATTTATTCATTGTCTCATTCAAATGAATCTTTATCAGCCATCTATGTGTGACACACATCATGCTCAGTCCTTTAAAATTTATTTATTTAAATTTATTTAATTGGAGGCTAATTACAATATTGTATTGGTTTTGCCATACATCAATATGAATCCACCATGGCTGTACATGTGTTCCCCATTTATGATTTTATAGTGTATATTCTTATACAGCGTGTGCTTAGTTGCTTGGTTATGTCCGAATCTTTGTGAACTGTAGCCCGCCAGGGTCCTCTGTCTATGGATTTTCCAGGCAAGAATACTGGAGTGGGTTGCTATTTCCTACTCCAGGGGATCTTCCCGACCCAGGGATCAAACCCACGTCTCTTGCATCTCCTGCATTGGCAGGCAGATTCTTTACCACTGCGCTACCTGGGAAGCTCTGTGTCCTTATAAACCATCTCCAAATTTTGACAGTGAGATATACAGAAGAAAATTAGCTAAAACAGCTAAATAAAATATTTACTGATATTTCTCTCCATTGCTTCACCTCCTAGTTAAAATAATTCTGTGAATTCATGGCTTTATTTACTTTCTGGGAGGACTGAAACAACTAGCTTATCTGAGTCCCCAGAATTTTTTGGAAAATACCTTTAAACTCCTCATATCTCTGTGAAACTGAGACTTTCTCCTCAGTGGCCTCCTGCAAATGACCAATTGGGCATTTTTATTCTTTGCAAATGCTATGGCATCTTATTTTCTGGATCTTGTATTTGAGGAGTGCATTCTCACTGCCTCTCTCGTTGCTCAATTAAAAGCGTCTCACTGACACTTCAAACTACTGCTTATCTCCTGCCCTCTCACATCTGCTGGGAAGATTGTATAATGGAAAGAGGTTGGTGAGAGGAGCACTTTCTGGTGCATCAGAGGAACCCTAAGAAGTAATTTCCTAAAAATAGGATGGTGTTAATACCAGCAGTAAAGTGTGGCTTAGAAAAATATCCACTGTCAAAAGACAAAGAAAGGTGAAAATGCAAATAGCAAGCTTTGCGTACACATATCTTATCATAGCGTAGACAGAGTGTTTTCCTAAAGAAATTGCTCACAGTGAGTACTATCTGCAAATAGTAGAAACTGGTAATAGCATCACTGCTGAAGCTAAAAGAAAGTAAATGTATAAAAGGCAATGAGGAGATGATAGGGATAATTCTGTGAATTCAGGTGGCAAGCTGGGGTAGCAAGATGAACTGGACATCTGAGTCTGAGGCATCTGGGCTGGGGTGTCTGCTGCAGTCATCAGTCATGTGATCACAAACAAGTCACAGTTTCTCTGAGCCTTGGGATCACCTGCGTGATGGAAGAAAAAATATTTCAAATTGAGAGAGGTTTACATAAGATGGCATTCAGAAGAGAGCCAAGTAGACTGACAGGGAGGGCTTCCCAGTGGGGCTGCTGCTGCTAAGTCACTTCAGTCGTATCCGACTCTGTGAGACCCCATAGATGGCAGCCCACCAGGCTCCTCCGTCCCAGGGACTCTCCAGGCAAGAACACTGGAGTGGGTTGCCATTTCCTTCTCCAATGCATGAAAGTGAAAAGTGAAAGTGAAGTCCCTCAGCCGTGTCCGACTCTTAGCGACCCCATGGACTGCAGCCCACCAGGCTCCTCCCCCATGGGATTTTCCAGGCAAGAGTACTGGAGTGGGTGCCATTGCCTTCTCCGCAGGTGGTCCTAGTGGTAAAGAACCCACCTGCCAATGTAGGAGACATAAGAGATACGAATTTGGTCCCTGGGTTGAGAAGATCCCCTGGAGAAGGGCATGGCAACCCACTCTAAATTCTTGCCTAGAGAATCCCCAAGGACAGAGGATCCTCGAGGGCTATAGTCCATAGGGTCACAAAGAGTTGGTCCTGACTGAGGAGATTTAGCATGCATGCACAGACTGCCAGGGAAACCTTTTTTCCAAATTTCAGTTCCCTAGGATCCCTCTTGATTGTTGGAATATTTAGAACTGAAAATACTGTATACTGAATATACCCATATAACTGACATGGTTATATGGGCAAGAAATAAGGCAACCTGGGCCCTGATAAAAGGTCAACAAGGGGTCTCTTTACAGACAAACTTCTAATAATTAGAAGATTATACCTTGGGCAGAGAAAGTTTAGCAGTTTTTATTTTATATAGAACTGCTAGGTATTCAAAGAGGGCTCAGATTGGAACTATGGCATGAGGGATTTAGAAAGCAAGATTATACCAGGTGTGGCTGTGAGCCAACCTGTGATATTACCAGCATTTGCATTGTCCCTGTTCCTGTGACCACAAAATTGCTTATAAGAAATGTCATTTTACACCCCATGAACATAAGTGTAAGTCACAGACATCTTTCTATAAAGGCAAGTAGGAAGGGTATTTTAGGAATTCAGAAACAGGTAGGGAAAATAATTCCTTTTAAATATGTTTTTTTTTTTTTTTATTCCTCGGGAGAGCTCTGAATTCAAATGAATAGAAGTTGTCTTCAATGGATTGGAAGGTATTGTGAGAGCAGGGCAGTGGAGTTGTGACAATAGTGATTTCCACAGTGCAGGCTGACTCTTGAAGGAGCAGAAGTTTACTCAGAAGTTGAGAGAGGCAGGGTTATTCCAAGTAGAAAGAGTAAGAGAACAGTGTGTACAGAGGCTCAAAAGCAATGTAGATTGGTGCTGAGGTGGGGGTGTGTCTGAGAAGATGCAGGCGGCTCAGACGAGCAAGTACATGCATAGGAAGGGCAGTGGCGGATGGAACACAAGAAAGAAGCAGAAATCATCACAAAATCGTGCTATCGGGTTTGAACTTCTCCACGATAATAAAATATTGAATCTCAGAGTGAAATGATAGCATTTGCCTTTTAGGAAAATTTGGGGGGGGGTGTAGTTTGGAGTTCAACTAGGACAATTGAGACTGGAGGCAGAGAAACCAGTTGAGAGGCTCCTGCAAGGTGCTGAGATCCCGATGTGGGGCTCGGCAGCATAATTGGCGAAGAGAGGAAGTGAATAGGTGGAATTAAATTTTTGACATGTGACGTAAAAGGGCTTCCCTGACAGCTCAAGTGGTAAAGAATCTGCCTGCAATGCAGGAGAGAAAGGAGATGCAGGTTTGATCCCTGGGTAAGGAAGATCCTCTGGAGCAGAAATGGTAACCCACTTCAGTAATCTTACCGGGAATATCCCATGAACAGAGATACTTGCTGGGCTACAGTCCATGGGATCACAAAGAACTGGATATGACTGAGCACACACGTGCACATGTGGGCGTACTTATGAGTAACTTAGGAGGTAAGGTTGCCATGACTCACTGACCTATGCTATGCATGGTGAATGAAAAAGGAAGAGCCCCAGGTAGTTTTCAGGTTCTGAATTCTTAGATAGCGGTACCATTAACTCAGCTCTAAAGAGCTCGCTGGGGGTAGAAGGTGGGGATTTGAAAGAGACAACGTATTCAGATTTGAGATCTCTATGAGATAGTGGTGAAGACAATGTTCAGGTCTGGGAACATCAACTTGAGAGTAGTTCTCCTGAAGACCACAGTTCAGTTCAGTTCAGTTCAGTCGCTCAGTCGTGTCCGACTCTTTGCGACCCCATGAATCACAGCACGCCAGGCCTCCCTGTCCATCACCAACTCTCAGAGTTCACTCAGACTCACGTCCATAGAGTCAGTGATGCCATCCAGCCATCTCATCCTCTGTTGTCCCCTTCTTCTCCTGCCCCCAATCCCTCCCAGCATCAGAGTCTTTTCCAATGAGTCAACTCTTCGCACGAGGTGGCCAAAGTACTGGAGTTTCAGCTTTAGCATCATTCCTTCCAAAGAAATCCCAGGGTTGATCTCCTTCAGAATGGACTGATTGGATCTCCTTGCAGTCCAAGGGACTCTCAAGAGTCTTCTCCAACACCACAGTTCAAAAGCATCAATTCTTCGGTGCTCAGCCTTCTTCACAGTCCAACTCTCACATCCATACATGACCACAGGAAAAACCATAGCCTTGACTAGACGGACCTTAGTCGGCAAAGTAATGTCTCTGCTTTTGAATATGCTATCTAGGTTGGTCATAACTTTCCTTCCAAGGAGTAAGCGTCTTTTAATTTCATGGCTGCAGTCACCATCTGCGGTGATTTTGGAGTCCAAAAAAAATAAAGTCTGACACTGTTTCCAATGTTTCCCCATCTATTTCCCATGAAGTGATGGGACCGGATGCCATGATCTTCGTTTTCTGAATGTTGAGCTTTAAGCCAACTTTTTGACTTTCCTCTTTCACTTTCATCAAGAGGCTTTTTAGTTCCTCTTCACTTTCTGCCATAAGGGTGGTGTCATCTGCATATCTGAGGTTATTGATATTTCTCCTGGCAATCTTGATTCCAGCTTGTGTTTCTTCCAGACCAGCGTTTCTCATGATGTACTCTGCATAGAAGTTAAATAAGCAGGGTGACAATATACAGCCTTGACATACTCCTTTTCCTATTTGGAACCAGTCTGTTGTTCCATGTTCAGTTCTAACTGTTGTTTCCTGACCTGCATACAGATTTCTCAAGAACCAGGTCAGGTGGTCCGGTACTCCCATCTCTCTCAGAATTTTCCACAGTTTATTTGTGATCCACACAGTCAAAGGCTTTGGCATAGTCAATAAAGCAGAAATAGATGTTTTTCTGGAACTCTCTTGCTTTTCCATGATCCAGCAGATGTTTGCAATTTGATCTTTGGTTCCTCTGCCTTTTCTGAAACCAGCTTGAATATCAGGAAGTTCATGGTTCATGTATTGCTGAAGCCTGGCTTGGAGAATTTTGAGCATTATTTTACTAGCATGTGACATGAGTGCAATTGTGTGGTATGGACCTAACAGAAGCAGATGATATATATATTTTTTTAATTTTTATTTTTACTTTATTTTACTTAACAATACTGTATTGGTTTTGCCATTGACATGAATCCACCACAGGTGTACATGAGTTCTCAAACATGAACTTCCCTCCCACCTCCCACCCCATATCATCTCTCTGGATCATCCCCGTGCACCAGCCCCCAAGCATCCTGTATCCTGCGTCAAACATAGATTGGCAATTCATTTCTTACATGATAGTATACATGTTTCAATACCATTCTCCCAAATCATCCCACCCTCTCCCTCTCCCTCAGAGTCCAAAAGTCCACTCTACACATCTGTGTCTCTTTTGTTGTCTTGCATACAGGGTTATCATTACCATCTTTCTAAATTCCATATATATGTGTTAGTATACTGTATTGGTGTTTTTCTTTCTGGCTTACTTCACTCTGTATAATAGGCTCCAGTTTCATCCATCTCATTAGAACTGATTCAAATGTATTCTTTTTAATGGCTGAGTAATACTCCATTGTGTATACATACCACAGCTTTCTTATCCATTCATCTACTGATGGACATCTAGGTTGTTTCCATGTCCTGGCTATTATAAACAGTGCTATGATGAACATTGGGGTACATGTGTCTCTTTCAATCCGAAGCAGAAGATATTAAGAAGAGGTGGCAAGAATATATAGAAGAACTGTACAAAAAAGATCTTCATGACCCAGATAATCACGATGGTGTGATTACTCATCTAGAGCCAGACATCCTGGAATGCGAAGTCAAGTGGGCCTTAGAAAGCATCACTATGAATAAAACTAGTGGAGGTGATGGAATTCCAGTTGAGCTATTTCAAATCCTGAAAGATGATGCTGTGAAAGTGCTGCACTCAATATGCCAGCAAATTTGGAAAACTCAGCAGTGGCCAGAGGACTGGAAAAGGTCAGTTTTCATTCCAATCCCAAAGAAAGGCAATGCCAAAGAATGCTCAAACTGTGGGTCTAATTGGCTCACCAACTAGTTTCATAGCCTTTATGACTCCAGCTAGACAGGTTCAACTCTTCTAGTGTTTATGAGTTCTAAGCTGGATTCTTTCCTGACTACCCCATTCAGCTCATCCATTGCTGGTGTTCAGAACTCTAAGATAAAGGTAATGGGTGTGTTCACTTGTGAAACTTGCATTTTGACTCTTCTGGCTTCAAATTTTACAGCAAAAAAGACACAGATACACTTTTAATTTTTCTTAAACCGACACATAGTACTTATGATGTGTCAGGGACAATTCTACCATTTAGTAAACATTAACTCATTTAATCCTTATATCACTCTTACAAAGAGGACATTGTTATATTATCACTATTTGGAAATATTGTTATTCCTGTGAGATAATCAAAGCATGGCAAGATTAGAGGCATACAGCAAATAAATGGTAAAATTAAGAGCTGTCAGATTTTGTCATACAATTTTTCCCTTCCAGTTTAACTGAGATGTAATTGTGAGAATTTGCTCTCTTGACAACTTTCATATATAACATACAGCAGTGTTAATTATATTTATCATGCTATATATTACATTCCTACTATTTATCCTATAACTCAAAGTTTGTACATTTTTACCATCTTCACTCAATTCCCCCTCTCCCTGATAACCACAAATCTGGCTTCTTTCTCTATGAGTTTGTTTGTCTTGAAGTATAAATGACCAACAACACTATGTTAGTTCCAATGCCTGAGATAGTGATTCAATATTTCCATATATTACAAAATGATCACCAAGATGTCTAGTTGCCATCTGTCACCATACAAATATATTATTGTTGACTATATTCCCCATGCTGTGCATTTCATACCCATGACTCATTTACTTTGAAGATTGAAGTTTGTAATTCTTAATCTCCCACATTACTTTTGTAACAACATACAACTTTTAGTATAGTCCATGTTTATAAACAATGAGTAAAGTATATTAATTCTTGGCCACAGGACTGGAAAAGGTCAGTTTTCATTCCAATCCCAAAGAAAGGCAATACCAAAGAACGCTCAAACTACCGCACAATTGCACTCATCTCACATGCTAGTAAAGTAATGCTCAAAATTCTCCAAGCCAGGCTTCAGCTATATGTGAACTGTGAACTTCCAGATGTTCAAGCTGGTTTCAGAAAAGGCAGAGGAACCAGAGATCAAACTGCCAACATCCGCTGGATCATGGAAAAAGCAAGAGAGTTCCAGAAAAACATCTATTTCTGCTTTATTGACTATGCGAAAGGCTTTGACTGTGTGGATCACAATAAACTGTGGAAAATTCTGAAAGAGATGGGAATACCAGACCACCTGACCTGCCTCTTGAGAAACCTGTATGCAGGTCAGGAAACAACAGTTAGAACTGAACATGGAACAACAGACTGGTTCCAAATAGGAAAAGGAGTATGTCAAGGCTGTATACTGTCACCCTGCTTATTTAACTTCTATGCAGAGTACATCATGAGAAACGCTGGGCTGGAAGAAGAACAAGCTGGAATCCAGATTGCTGGGAGAAATCTCAATAACCTCAGATATGCAGATGACACCACCCTTATGGCAGAAAGTGAAGAGGAACTAAAAAGCCTCTTGATGAAAGTGAAAGAGGAGAGTGAAAAGGTTGGCTTAAAGCTCAACATTCAGAAAATGAAGCTCATGGCATCTGGTCCCATCACTTCATGGGAAATAGATGGGGAAACATTGGAAACAGTGTCAGACTTTATTTTTGGGAGCTCCAAAATCACTGCAGATGGGGATTGCAGCCATGAAATTAAAAGACGCTTACTCCTTGAAAGGAAAGTTATAACTAACCTAAATAGCATATTGAAAAGTAGAGATATTACTTTGCCAACAAAGGTCCATCTAGTCAAGGCTATTGTTTTTCCTGTGGTCATGTATGGATGTGAGAGTTGGACTGTGAAGAAAGTTGAGCGCCGAAGAATTGATGCTTTTGAACTGTGGTATTGGAGAAGACTCTTGAGAGTCCCTTGGACTGCAAGGAGATCCAACCAGTCCATCCTAAAGGAGACCAGTCCTGAGTGTTCATTGGAAGGACTGATGCTAAAGCTGAAACTCCAATACTTTGGCCACCTCATGCAAAGAGTTGACTCATTCAAAAAGACTCTGATGCTGGAAGGGATTGGGGACAGGAGGAGAAGGGGACAACAGAGGATGAGATGGCTGGATGGCATCACCGACTAGATGGACATGAGTCTGAGTGAACTCCGGGAGTTGGTGATGGACAGGGAGGCCTGACATGCTGTGATTCGTGGAGTTGCAAAGAGTAGGACACGACTGAGCAACTGAACTGAACTGAAAGTATATTCACTCTTAATCTGATATTTACATTTATTTGGCATATTGCATTCTACCTAGAAATCCTTAGCAAAGCAGGAATGAACTCAGGTAGTCTGGTTGCCAAGCCACCCCTCTCATAACCCCATCTGAACTGTGGAGTGCTTGTGGCATTTACAAAAATTCCCATTCATGGAACTGTTGAAGTGCTTTGTCCTGGCCCAAACCAATTTCACTTCTGGTGCTGCTGCACCATACCTTATTCTCATTTGCTCATCACCTCCTTTGTGGTTCGGTGTATGCAGTGGGCTCATTAATACAGGAGGTATCCTATGATATGTCATGAATGAATATTTATAACGAAAACAGGCAATACCCCTTTTTCTGATTTGTGGCTCCCTTTCCAGAGGGGCAGAAGGATTCACACATAAGAAAATAGGTAAAAAATTGCTCTCATCTGAGTTGGTTCTTTCAAGCTCTTAGAACAGAAAGGTAAGCATTTCTTCACTGAAGAAGGGTGAGTTAGTGACATTTCCTCATTTTGCTGCATGGGATATTCACACTGATTCCAATTATGTGCAGTGCGGCTTCCAGGAGTTCAGCTTGAAAGGGCCACAGGTTTTCTGCTCAATTGGATGGAAGCATTTTAAATCATTCCCACCTTGTGGCAGCCAAAGTCATTGTTTTCTTTATAGCTAACTTTCCTCTGTTTTTTTTTTTTTTCCCTCTAAGCACAGCACAAAAGGTGGGAGGTTACTTTAAAGGAAGTCATTTATTTTCAACAATAAACCAAGATCAGTGAAGAAAGAGTTAGACAGAGAGTTTCTACAAAATGAAAAAAAGACATTATAGTAAAAAAAGCTTCTGCAGGAGAATGAAGAGCTGTTAGTTTTAAAATATAAAATATACAAAATAAAACAAAATATTTGTATTTCTAAGGTCATCTGACATTTCTAGGCTTTTAGCATTGGATTTAGTGTTAAGAAGATGCATAGCTCAGCAAGAAGCATAACCTGTTATTTGAAGAATGTAAGTTTCTTTCTCTCCTGCCTTACAGCATTATGTGAAATTCTTCTTTTCTGAATGTCCTGGTGGTGTGTTACAGCAGGTTATGGACATTTTGTGACAACTTCAAGGATAACCCACACATATTGTGGTGGTTGGGAACTAACCTTTTGAGTGAAGCTTTTCATAAAGTTAATTGCCTGGGAAGAAACTGAGGAAAAGTGTCTAAGGATTTAAAAGTGTGTGTGTGTGTGTGTGTGTGTGTGTGTGTGTGTTTGAGAGGAGGGGAGGAAAGATTTTCTGGGATAGAGTGTTTCTTTCTTGTGTAAGAAGACACTGCACATTAGCCCTGGAAGTGAGGTAGCTAGATTATCCACTCAACTATTCCTTTTTCTTTTTTTTCTTCCATTTAACCTGCACTTGCTTAGTGACTGAGCTGAGGATGTCCACTGCCACATGTCCCAAGGTAAGTCAGAGTTCCTTTCATGAGGTCTATAGAGGGAAGCTTTAGTGGCTGATGAGTCTTCAGTATATTTCTGCTAATTAATGCAGCCTTTTCTTGTTTCCTGCTTTTCTTGGCTCTGAGATGACCTTCTGGTCCATAGTGAATGAGGGATATTTCAAGAAAAGTCACAGCGCCACTTCCTAATCCAGGAAGACATATTAAAGCATTCAGAATAGTGTTTCTCAAGACGTGGTTGTCCAACTACCTTCACCAGGGGAGCTTGTTAACTTTGCAGATGCCTGAAGACCTACTTGATTAGAATCTCTGTGGCTGGAGTCCAGTAGTGCGTGTTCTGACAATCTTCCCTAGAGATTTCTAGGCACCTCAGCATTTCCAACCACTGATCTAGCTGTATCAGTGTTCTGGATAGAAGCGATGATCCAGTGCTTGGAGCACTGTCAGATTCAGGCTGTTCCCCTTACTCACCTCACCAGAACCAGAAAGCCCTGAACAGCATCCCTGGGTGCTTGGTGATGCTTCAAATTGATTGTGAGCTTCTAAGTGTTTATGTATCTTGACGTCTCCTGCCAGCCAGGAGCAGAGTGGTTATAGGCAGCAGTGAGCTCTGTGGATGATTCAGTTCAGTTCAGTTCAGTTCAGTTCAGTCGTTTAGTTGTGATTACTAGAGTGATAATTCAGGGATGAGTGATTCAGGGAGGCTCAGTTTTGTCCATCCCTCTGACTTGGGTCTTTGAAGGGGTTTCTTTAAGTGTTTATTTAGAAAGCATATATTTCTAAAGCACCAACGGTTTACACACAGTGTGCCAGCAGTAAGAAGCAAAGGCAACAATGGCCATGCTGGACTCCTGCTTCCCAAACCTACCCTCTTGGTGGGCACAGAGGCACGAGGACAGTGGGGGCCCATGCTAAGTTTGGAAACACTCCATCTTCTACTGTTGATTTTGGAGTCCTACTTTGGAATTGTGTTGAGCAGTGTGGGTGACATAAAAAAGGTGGGATTTGGAGTCACAGCAAATTTGGTTCAGATCTAGGGATTCTCTGTGCCCTTGGTCCAATGCCTATAGATAAATGATAACTTCCTAGAGCCTCAGTTCTCATCCTTCATGGAGAATGATAGTGTCAACCTTACATAGTTCTTGTAAGACCTGAAACTTAGGTCCATTATGTGAAAAACATTCTATGATGATCACAATTTCTGGCATAGGGGATACTCTGGGTTAATTAGCTATACCGTTTTGTTTCGCTTGTCTGGAAATACATAAATTGGTCACTTTATCGATGGGGAGCTATGGTAAGAAAAATAGCGCCCCCCAACCCTGCGCCCTACCAAAGCTGTCTGTGTCCTTATCTCATAAATCTTTGATAATGTTACCTTACATAGTAAAACAGACTTTGAAGATGTGATTAGACTAAGCATCTTGACTATGCTGCATTAGCTGAGTGGGTCTAATGTGTCCAAAAGGGTCCTTATAAGAAAGAGATAGGAGGTTAAGATTAAAAGATAAAGAAGTGATGAGAGAAACAGGTCAGAATCAGAGAGATTTGAAGATGCTAAATGGATGACTTTGAAGGTGAAGGAAAGGGCCATGAGCCAAGGAATGCAGGTGGACCCTAGAGGCAGGAAAAGGCAAGGTATTAGATTCTCTCTTCCTGCCTCCAGAAAGGATGCAGCTCAGCCAACTCCTAAATTTTGGCAAAGTAAGACCCTGCCAGGCTTCTGACTTCAGGAAACATAATGGAATAAGTGTGGGTTCCATTAAGCCATTAAACAAAGTTTATGGTGATTTCTTGCAACAGCAATAGGAATCTGATGCCAGGGTATTTTAGTTCCTGTTCCAGAATTAGGAAATCTTTCAATGGATTAGGAAATCTTTTAAAGCCCGAGAAACATGAATAGAACTAATGTAGTTCTCAGTGGGTCAGACCAAGATTACATATTTGTCAAACTCAAACTGCCTCACGAATGGGTTACTAATGAAGAGATTCACAAAGATTTGGACCTGAATGCTCACTCAGGGTGTTCAGAGGTGGATCCATGTCCCATATGGGCAATTTTTCAAAGGAACTTCCCCAGTAGCATCTTCTGTAGTGTGGCCCAGCAATTGCCAGCTGGGAGATGGAGAAGCTGGTGCTAATGACAATGAAGAACTGGCATCATACTTGCCTGTGGCGCCTTCCTTCTTCCTTTCCTCCCTCCTTTCTTCTTTCCCTTCCTTCCTTCATTCTTTTCTTCTTCATTTCCTTCATTTATGTTTATTCTGACAACCAATTAGTCAGTCTTATGGTCCCAGCCATGAAATCATGTGTGCATAGCTACTAAGATGATCCCATTTTAGTAGCATAGTGCTAAACAGGTCCATGTTTATATTGATATACTCCTATCTACCTGTCCATATATATTATTATATAGCACAGACAACATGATTTTATTATGTAGCATATACTTGTTGTGTTGTTCAGTCCCTAAGTCATTTCCAGCTCTCTGTGACCCCATGGACTGGAGCATGCCAGGCTCCTCTGTCCTCCACTATCTCCCAGAACTGACTCAAATTCATGTTCACTGAGTCAATTATGATGTTTAATCATCTCATCCTTTGTCACCCCATATCCTTTTGCCTTCAATCTTTCCCAGCATTAGGGTGTTTCCCAATGAGTCAGCTCCTTGCATATTATTGGAGCTTCAGCATCAGTCCTTCTGATGAACATTTAGGATTGATTTCCTTTAGGATTCACTGGTTTGAGTTCCTTGCTGTCCAAGAGATTCTCAACAGTCTTCTCCAGCACCCCAATTCAAAGGCATCAATTCTTCAGTGCTCAGCCTTCTTTATGGTCCAACTCTCACATCCATTTATGACTGCCAGAAAAATCATAGTTTTGACTATATGCATCTTATATGCAAAGTAGTATCTCTGCTTTATAATATGCTGTCTAGGTTTGTCATAGCTTTCCTTCCAGGGAGCAATTGTCATTTAATTTCATGGCTGAAGTCACCATCCACAGTTATTTGGAGCCCAAGAAAAGAAAATAGGTAATTATCTGCTTCTAGTTTTTTTTTCCCCTTCTATTTGCCATGAAGTGATGGGACCAGATACCATGAGGTTACTTAAAAAAAAATTTTATTTATTTTAATTGGAGGCTAATTACTTTACAATATTGTATTGGTTTTGCCATACATCAACATGAATCTGCCACAAGTATACACGTGTTCCCCATTCTGGACCCCCCTCCCTCCTCCCTCCCCATACCATCCCTCTGGGTCATCTCAGTGCACCAGCCCCAAGCATCCAGAATCATGCATCGAACCTGGGCTGGCGATTCGTTTTTTGAATGTTGAGTTTCAAGTCATCTTTTTCACTGTCTTCTTTCACCTCCATCAAGAGGCTCTTTAATTCCTCTTCAGTTTCTGCCATTAGCATGCAATCATTTGCATATCTGAGGTTGTTGATATTTCTCCTAGCAACCTTGATTTCAGCTTATGATTCATCAAGCCTGACATTTCAGATGATGTACTCTGTATATAAGTTAAATAATCCTGGTGACAATATGCAGCCTTGATGTACACTTTCCCCAATTTTCAACCAGTCTGTTGTTCCATATCCAGTTCTAGCTGTTGCTTCTTGATCTGCATACAGGTTTCTTGGGAGACAGGTAAGGTGATCTGGTATTCTCTTCTTTTGGAGAATTTTCCACAGTTCGTTGTGATCCACATAGTCAAAAGCCTAGGCATAGACAATGTAGCAGAAGCAGATATTTTTTTGGAATTCTCTTGCTTTCTCCATTATCAAATGAAGGTTGGCAACTTGATCTCTGGTATCTCTGCCTCTTCAAAACTCAGCTTGTACATCTGGAAGTTCTCAGATCACATACTGCTGTAGTCTAGCTTGAAGTATTTTTAGCATCACCTTGCTGGCATGTGAAATGAGCATATTTGTATGATAATTTGAACGTTTTTTGGCATTGCCCTTCTTTGGGATTGAAATGAAAATTGACCTTTTCCAGTGCTGTGGCCACTCCTGAGTTTTCCAAATTTGCTGGCATATTGAGTGTAGCACTTGAATAACATCATCTTTTAAGATTTGAAATAGCTCATCTGAAATTCCATCACCTCCACTAGCTTTGTTTTTAGTGATGCTTCCTAAGACCCACTTGACTTCACACGCCAGGATTTCTTGGTCTAGGTGAGTGGCCACACCATTGTGGTTATCCAGGTCATGAAGACTTTTTGTATAGTTCTGTGTATTCTTGCCACTTCTTCTTAATTTCTTCTGTCACTTCTGTCCTTTATTGTGCCCATCCTTGCATGAAATGTTCCTTTGTTACCTCCAATTTTCTTGAAGAGATCTCTAGTCTTTCCCATTCTATTGTTTTCCTCTATGTCTTTACATTATTCATCTAAGAAGGCCTTCTTATCTCTTCTTGCTATTCTCTGGAACTCTGAATTCAATTGCGTATAACATTTCCATTCTCCTTTGCCATTTACTTCACTTCTTTCTTCAGCTGTTTATAAAACCTCATCAGATAATTACTTTGCATTCTTGCATTTCTTTTTCTTTGGGATGGTTTTGGTCACTGCCTCCTGTACAATGTTATGAACTTCCATCCATAGCTCTTCAGGAACTCTGTCTATCAGATCTAATCCCTTGAGACTATTCAACACCTGCCCTTTATAATCATAAGAGATTTGATTTAGGTCATACCTGAATGGCTCCCCTTCATGGATCACAGCCTTGTCATGGCAAAGGGGCTTGCATAACTCAATGCAGCTATGAGATATGCCGTGCAGGCCCACCCAAGATGGATGGGTAATAGTAAAGGGTTTATACAAAATGTGGACCACTGGAGGAGGCGATGGGAACCCATTCCAGTATTCTTGCCTCGAGAACCCCATCAATAGTATGAAAAGGCAAAAAGATATGACACAAGACCATGAGCCCCTCAGGCCTAAAACGTGCAATAAGCTACTGGGGAAGAGTGGAGGACAGTTAATAATAGCTCTGGAAAGAATGAGGTGGCTGGGCTGAAGTGGGAAAGACGCTAAGTTGTGGATGTATCTACTGATGAAAATCAAGTTCAATGCTGTAAAGAACAATATTGTGTAGGAACCTGGAATGTTAGGTCCATGAATCAAGGTAAATTGTACGTGGTCAAGCAGGAAATGGTAAGATTGAATATCAATATTGCAGGAATCAATGAACTAAAATGGACAGGAATGGGTGAATTTTAATTCAGATGATCATTATATTTACTGCTGTGGGCAAGAATACCTTAGAAGAAATGGAGTATCGCTCATAATCAACAAAAGAGTCTGATATGCAGTACTTGGGTGGAACCTCAAAAAGGAGAAAATGACCTTGGTTCATTTCCAAGGGAAACCATTCAACGTCTCAGTAATCCAAGTCTATGCCCCATCATTGATTCAAAGAAGCTGAAGTTGACTGATTCTGTGAAGACCTAAAACACCTTCTAGAACTAACACTAAAAAAAGACGTCTTTTTCATCATAGGGGATTGGAATTCAAAAGTAGGACATCATGAGATACCCAGAATAATCAGCAAGTTTGGCCTTGGAGTACAAAGTGAAGCAGGGCAAAGGCTAACAGAGTTTTATCAAGAGAACCTGTTGGTGATAGCAAGCATCTTTTTCAAACAACATTGGAGGTTACTCTATATAGGGACATCAACAGATGGTCAATACCAAAATCAGATTGATTAAATTCTTTACATCCAAAATGGAGACACTCTATACATTCTGCAAAAACAAGACCTGGAACCAACTGTGGCTCAGATCATGAGCTCCTTTTTGCAAAATTCAGGCTTAAACTGAAGAAAGTAGAGAAAACCACTGTGTTATTCAGGTATGACCTAAAGCAAATACTTTATGCAGCATATATAATATCTATTTACAAAATGGTCCCTTGACAGAATCTAGTTATGGAAACAGATTCACAGATGAGCACTTATTAAATCCTGACCCAGAATCTTGCTTTTCTTCCAGTTCTAGATGCATCCTTCAGTTCAAAAAATCACTCACACACTCAGGAGAATAGAGAACTGGTGTGCATAGATTAGAATATTAACCAGCCATAAAAAAACAATGAAACTATTCCCTTCACAGAGATGTGGATGGACTTAGAGGCTGTCATACAGAGTGAAGTAAGTCAGAAAGAGAAAAACAAATATTGTATTAACACAAAGATGTGGAATCTAGAAAAATGGTACAGATGAACCTATTTGCAAATCAGAAATAAAGACACAGATGTAGAGGATAAACATCATTACCAAGTGGGAAAAAGGGGGATGTGGTGAATTAAGAGATTGGTATTAACATATATACACTATTGATTTATGTATAAAATGTATAAGTAATGAGAACCTACTCTATAGCATAAGGAGCTCTACTTGATGCTTTATGGTGACCTACAAGTGAAGGAAATCCAAAAGTAAGAGGATATATGTACATGTATGGCTCATTCACTTTGCTATACAGCAGAGACTAACACAACATTGTAAAGCAACTTTTATACTCCAACAAAAATAAAAAAAAAAAGAATGAAAATCTGAAAGTAAGAAGCATCTGGATGTTGAAAACCAAAATATTCCCATAGTCTTTGACTGTGTGGACCACAACCAATTGTGGAAAATTCTTAAGGAGATGTGAACACCAGACCAACTTACCTGCCTCCTAAAAAACCTGTATGCAGGTCAAGAAGCAACAGTTAGAATTGGACATGGAAAAACTGACTGCCTCAAAATTGGGAAAGGAGTAAGAAAAGACTGTATATTGTCACCCTGCTTATTTAACTTATATGCATCTTATAACATCATCTGAAATGCCAGGTTGGATGAAGCTCAAGCTGGAATCAAGATTGCCAGGAAAAATATCAATAGCCTCAGATATGCAGATAACACCTCTCTAATGGCAGAAAACAAAGAGGAACTAAAGAGCCTCTTGATGAAGGTGAAAGAGGAGAGCGAAAAAGCTAGCTTACAACTCCACATTCAAGAAATGAAGATCATGGCATCTGATCCCTTCACTTCATAGCAAATAGATAGGGAAACAATGGAAACAGTGAGAAACTATTTTCTTGGGCTCCAAAATCACTGCTGATGGTGACTGCAGTCACTAAATTAAAAGAATTTTCTTCTCCTTGGGAGAAAAGCTATGACAAACCTAGACAGAATAATAAAAAGCAGAGATATCACTTTGCTGACAAAGGTCCTTCTAGTCAAAGCTGTGGTTTTTCCAGTAGTCATGTACAGATGTGAGAGTTGAACCATAAAGAAGGCTGAGTGCTGAAGAATTGATACTTTTGAACTGTGGTGTTGGAGAAGACTCTTGAGAGTCCCTTGGATAGCAAGGAGATCAAACCTGTCAATCCTAAAGGCAATCAACTCTGAATATTCATTGGAAGGACTGATGCTGGAGCTCCAATTCTTTGGCCAGTTGATGCAAACAGTTGATTCATTGGAAAAGACCTTGATGCTAGGAAAAATTGAAGGCAGGAGGAAAAGAGGGCAACAGAGCATAAAGTAATTGGATAGCAATTCAATGGACAGGAGCTTGGGTGAATTCCAAAAGATAGTGAAGGACAGGGAAGACTGGCTTGCTGTAGCCCATGGGGTCATAGCATCAGACACCACTGAGTGAATGACAACTCTGAAATTTACAGCAGAAACAGCTTTTATGTCAAATCTTTGGTGTTTTTCAGGTGCACGTTCCTTCAGGAAAGCATGCATGTGGATGGGATTGCAGTCTTTATTTCTGAGTGGATTTTCTTTCTGCAAGAATGCCACCTGGATGGGACAGTGCTGGGTTCAGCTTCACAAGCTGGGCAGGGTCCTAGAAGTGATTTGTTTTACCTGATGGTGGAAAGTTGAGGTTGTTCTTGAGAAGTAGTATGTCGCTTAAAATGAGTGAGTGAAAGTCGCTCAGTCATGTCCGACTCTTTGCAACACCATGGACTATACAGTCCATGAAATTTTCCAGGCCAGAATACCGGAGTGGGTAGCCTTTCCATTTTCCAGGGGATCTTCTCAACCCAGGGATAGAACCCAGGTTACCTGCATTGCAGGTGGATTCTTTACCAGTTGAGCCACAAGGGAAGCCCAGGAATACTAGAGTGGGTAGTCTATTCCTTCTCCAGTGGATCTTCCCAACCCAGGATTCGAACCAGGGTCTCCTGAATTTCAGGCAGATTCTTTACCAACTAAGTTGTGAGGGAAGCTCATGGCTTAAAATAGAGGAGTTTTAAGCAGGATAAGAAAAAGTGAAAAAGAGAAGTTGCAGAATCAGGAAATATTAAAGAGACACTGAACTTGCTGGATTCTGCTTACATCACTCAGACATGTCCAGAGACCCAGTAATGACACTCAAGGCCATCCCTCCCTGAGCACTGCCATGGGTATCCCTTTGCCTGTAGTGACTCTTTTTAAGTCTCCCAGAAACCTCAAAAGGGACTATTGACAGGCATCATCAGTAGCAGTAATGAGGGAAAGAGATGAGGAAAACCAGGCAGAGAGAATTTGATTAATTAGCTCAAGATGATGGAGACTGTTTTCAAATCCAGGCAGCCTGGAGTGCCTCTGCTTACCGCCCTGACTCACACTGCCCTAATCCTTTCCACACCCCTAACCTCACTTCATCAGTGGTGCTTCTCCATGGACATCAGTCCTCTCTAATAGAGACGGCTCTCTGGTCACTAGAGATCAACTTTCCCTGTGGAGCCTGGCTCTTCTGCCTCTTTGAGCACCATGTTTCTCTGAATAGGATGAGCTATGTTCCAGCGCCAGCCCCATTGAAACTGTCCCTGCCCCTCTACCTCGATGGTCCCTGTCAGGATTTCCCAGACTTCT
The DNA here is from genome assembly GCF_014754425.2 of Oryx dammah. NCBI lineage: Eukaryota > Metazoa > Chordata > Mammalia > Artiodactyla > Bovidae > Oryx > Oryx dammah. The sequence continues at coordinate 57,089,935 of NW_024070211.1, forward strand.
GATTCAGGGGATGGCATACAAAGATTGTGAGAGTATGTGTGAATAGATCCCAGAGATGGATCTACAAAAGGGATCCAGCCTGGGAGAAGGGGCCTATGACTTAGGGGGATTCAGAGCAGGGAATAAATGTGCATTTCAGCGAAGTCTGGTGCTGAGCAAGACTGGTTGGTGGTCCATAGATTTTAGATGCTTTCCAGTACACAGATTTCATTGTGGAATAGATTGGCTTTAAAAACACTGGGCATTGCAATGCACAAGAGGATCAAGCTAGAAGGGACCAGAAAGCAAACCACAAAGCCCTTTTCTTCTGTAGGCTGGGATGAGAATGGATAAGTTCTCTATGTTCAGTAAATAAATCAGTAACTTATTAATACACTAACTCACCACCTACTATGCCATGTACTGACTAGGGCGAGTTCCTTAACCTTTCAAAGTTTCTTTCCATCTATTTCTACAGTACTTAGCTCACTGGGCTATTTTGAGTATCAAGCAGGGTGACTGTTAATGTCACTGTGTTTTGGGAGAGCTTGCTCTGCAGCAATGTAAAGTGGACCCATGCTATATAGGAAGAGATGACTAGTGTGTCTAGGAGACAGTGGGCAACGGCTTCAGAAAGGTGTAGATGTAAAGGCTTGGATTATGTCATTAGGGTTATGTTTGTCTCCAAGATTTTCATCCTCATCTCTTTTCATCATTAGTCAGATTCTTTTTATATAATGACAGAGGTTTCCACATATTGTTCAGGTTTACATCTTGCCAAGTTTGGGCACCCTAAGCAAAGAGAAATTTTCCGTCTCAATATCTACAGAAAATCCCTGGCCTTTATTCTCCTTGGCACAAATCGGGTAATGTGGTCAGGCTTGACCAATCACTGCAGACTGGAGGGACCACTCTTGTGTTCTGTGCCCACCCTGTTGCCTGGCAAAAGATTAACCTCACCCAATAATAGGAATTGAGAAAGGGAAAGACTGACTGTCTCAAATAATATTGAAGAGACATTATCAGGACAAGAGATGTTGGGAAAGCAAATGAACACATGCTAGCTCCAGTCGCTCTTACTTAGGGTTGGGTTATGGGTTTGGATGTGGTCCAGGAGTTAAATCACGGGGAAAGATTGGACGTAGAAGGATGCACAGCAGCATGGTGAAGCCTCGCAGGGAAAAAAAGCAGTGTCATCGAGTCCTGCAGATGCTGTGGTATGTATGCAAGAGGAGGCAGGGCTCTGTGTGATCTGGGTCAGGTGTGTCCCTCTGTAATGAGATGTTCTAATTTATGAGTGGAAAGCTAAGTATACTGCTTTCACTGCAGGGCTCACACTCTGGCCACTGCCTCTCTAGTCTGAGTTCTTGTGGGAACTTTGTACATCACCGTTTCTTCAGCAATGGGAGTCAGTGTACAATACTGAGAAGGATGGCTCAGGGAATTACCTCCGAGCAGGGGGGAAATGAATTGTCTTTTTACAAGCTCCCCCAATAATAAAATAAATCAGCTGGGTTATCCAGTGATAAAGTGCTCTGCTCTCTGGCCAGGGGGGCTCCACAAGTTATTACTGGGTACCAATAGCTTGTTAACGTGCTTGGGCCCAGGAAAATCAGTACAGGTCCTGGGAGAATCTGTTCATATAAAAGAGGAAACTCATTCCAAGCATGAACTATTAGTTCTGCTCTGAATATAACTGCTATTAACTGCGGGGCTTTCGTGAACTCTCCAACCTGCCAGCATTTCAATCCTCATCAACCGCCCAAGGAAACGACTGTGACAGATGCTAATTGGTGATTATAGGAAAGAATAGCTTTGGACTGGAAAAGGTGCTCCAGGTGCTAACTAGTTGTAATGACAACCTTCCCCTGGCAGGCAGATGGACTTTGGGTGAATGCACTTGGCTTCTGAAGGATCTGGACCCTTTCTGCTTCCTGATCTCTCTTTCTCTCTTCCCCTTTCCTCTCTCTCTACCCCTGTTCTCCACTCACCATCTCCACTCCTCCCTCTACCACTCTCCCTCCCAGAGCTCTGTTCAAACAGACCCTGAGTACAACTCCTGATCCTTCACCACAAGTTTTGATTTGGAGAAGCTCAAGTCTCACTTTGGTTTCCAGTTCTACCAGCATGAGCTCATTAACACAGGTCACCTAATATCTTTCTTGATTTACTTTTCTTCAACCTCCAATTAGGATAATGATTGAATGGGTCTCCAAGAGTGGTTTCCATGAAATCATTGATGTCAAATGATAGCACAGGACTGGGAACACAGAGGTAGGTGTTCAGTCCACTCCAGTTCTCATCCAGCCCCTTCCTTTCCTTCTCTGATGTTCACACTATGATTCCTGATTGGATTATGAATTAGAAAATGCAACATGAAGGGAACTCATTATTATTAATATTGCTTCTTATCCACTCATTAAGTAAGATAATACCTTGCTCACAGCAGGTAACATTAAACAATTACCAAATGAGTATGAATGTCCATTTTAATAATACCTGTTTTCAAGTCTCTTCCATTTCTCTAATTCAGAGAGCCCTCACAGATCACTGCGCAGTCCATAGACATATACCCTTTCCTTGGTGCCTCCTATAGGGTATCTGCAGGCACTGTTTAGTTAGCATCACTGCATGTTCTCTCATATTTCTTTTCCAGGGGACCCTCAGAAGTCTCCCTCTGTGTTTCCTTCAGTTCAGTTCAGTTCACTTGCTCAGTCGTGTCCGACTCTTTGCAACCCCATGAATCGCAGCACACCAGGCCTCCCTGTCCATCACCATCTCCCAGAGTTCACTCAGACTCACGTCCATTGAGTCAGTGATGCCATCCAGCCATCTCATCCACTGTCGTCCCCTTCTTCTGCCCCCAATGCCTCCCAGCATCAGAGTCTTTTCCAATGAGTCAACTCTTCGCAGGAGGTGGCCAAAGTACTGGAGTTTCAGCTTTAGCATCATTCCTTCCAAAGAAATCCCAGGGTTGATCTCCTTCAGAATGGACTGGTTGGAACTCCTTGCAGTCCAAGGGACTCTCAAGAGTCTTCTCCAACACCATAGTTCAAAAGCATCAATTCTTTGGTGCTCAGCCTTCTTCACAGTCCAACTCTCACATCCATACATGACCATAGGAAAAACCATAGCCTTGACTAGACAGACCTTAGTCAGCAAAGTAATGTCTCTGCTTTTGAATATGCTATCTAGGTTGCTCATAACTTTCCTTCCAAGGAGTAAGCGTCTTTTAATTTCATGGCTGAAGTCACCATCTGCAGTGATTTTGGAGCCCCCCAAAATAAAGTCTGACACTGTTTCCACTGTTTCCCCATCTATTTCCCATGAAGTGATGGGACCAGATGCCATGATCTTCATTTTCTGAATGTTGAGCTTTAAGCCAACTTTTTCACTCTCCTCTTTCACTTTCATCAAGAGGCTTTTTAGTTCCTCTTCACTTTCTGCCATAAGGGTAGTGTCATCTGCATATCTGAGGTTATTGATATTTCTCCCAGCAATCTTGATTCCAGCTTGTTCTTCTTCCAGCCCAGCGTTTCTCATGATGTACTCTGCATAGAAGTTAAATAAGCAGGGTGACAATATACAGCCTTGACATACTCCTTTTCCTATTTGGAACCAGTCTTTTGTTCCATGTCCAGTTCTAACTGTGTTTCCTTATCTCCTTTGTTTGTGGTATCCTCATTGTCATCCTCCCCCTGAGGCATTTTCTCCCCTGTGGTTTGGGTTTGAATGTCCATGCACTTGAAGAATGCTTATTTATTTTATTTATTAAAAAAAATTATTTCAGTATAGTTGGTTTGCAATGTTGTATTAGTTTCATCTGTAAAGCAAAATGATCCAGTTATACATATACATGTATCTATTCTTTTCAAAGTCTTTTCCCATTTTGGTTATTACAGAATATTGAACAGACTTTCCTGTGCTATATAGTGGGTCCATTTAGGTTATGTTTTAAATATAGCAGTTTGTACATGTCAATCCCAAACTCACAATCTATCCCTCCCCGCCTCTTCTCCCCTGGTAACCTTAAATTCTTTCTGTAAATCTGTGTGTTGAAGGGTGCTTCTTCCTGTGGTGGCTGACAGTGCAGATGATAGAGGGTGGAGTGCTAGTTTGCAAGAGGAGTGAACAGAAACTGCTGAAGATCTCAGTTCAGTTCAGTTCAGCTGCTCAGTCGTGTCCTACTCTTTGCGACCCCATGAAGCGCAGCACGCCAGGCCTCCCTGTTCATCACCATCTCCCGGAGTTTACTCAGACTCACGTCCATCGAGTTGGTGATGCCATCCAGCCATCTCATCCTCGGTTGTCCTCTTCTCCTCCTGCCCCAAATCCCTCCCATCATCAGAGTCTTTTCCAATGAGTCAACTCTTCGCATGAGGTGGCCAAAGTACTGGAGTTTCAGCTTTAGCATCATTCCTTCCAAAGAAATCCCAGGGTTGATCTCCTTCAGAATGAACTGGTTGGATCTCCTTGCAGTCCAAGGGTCTCTCAAGAGTCTTCTCCAACACCATAATTCAAAAGCATCAATTCTTTGGTGCTCAGCATTCTTCACAGTCCAACTCCCGAATCCATACATGACCACAGGAAAAACCATAGCCTTGACTAGATGGACCTTAGTCGGCAAAGTAATGTCTCTGCTTTTCAATATGCTATCTAGGTTGGTCATAACTTTCCTTCCAAGGAGTAAGCGTCTTTTAATTTCATGGCTGCAATCCCCATCTGCAGTGATTTTGGAGCCTAAAAAAATAAAGTTTGACACTGTTTCTACTGTTTCCCCATCTATTTCCCATGAAGTGATGGGACCAGATGCCATGATCTTCGTTTTCTGAATGTTGAGCTTTAAGCCAACTTTTTCATTCTCCTCTTTCACTTTCATCAAGAGGCTTTTTAGTTCCTCTTCACTTTCTGCCATAAGGGTGGTGTCATCTGCATATCTGAGGTTATTGAGATTTCTCCTGGCAATCGTGATTCCAGCTTGTGTTTCTTCCAGCCCAGCGTTTCTCATGATGTACTCTGCATAGAAGTTAAATAAGCAGGGTGACAATATACAGCCTTGATGTACTTTTTTTCCTATTTGGAACCAGTCTGTTCCATGTCCAGTTCTAACTGTTACTTCCTGACCTGCATACAGATTTCTCAGGAGGCAGGTCAGGTGGTCTGGTATTCCCATCTCTTTCAGAATTTTCCACAGTTTATTGTGATCCACACAGTCAAAGGCTTTCACATAGTCAATAAAGCAGAAATAGATGTTTTTCTGGAACTCTCTTGCTTTTTCCATGATCCAGCAGATGTTAGCAATTTGATCTCTGGTTCCTCTGCCTTTTCTAAAACCAGCTTGAACATCAGAGAGTTCACGGTGCACATATTGCTGAAGCCTGGCTTGGAGAATTTTGAGCATTGCTTTACTAGCATGTGAGATGAGTACAATTGTGCGGTAGTTTGAGCATTCTTTTTCATTTCCTTTCTTTGGAACTAGAATGAAAACTGACCTTTTCCAGTCCTGTGGCCACTGCTGAGTTTTCCAAATTTGCTGGCATATTGAGTGCAGCACTTTCACAGCATCATCTTTCAGGATTTGAAATAGCTCCACTGGAATTCCATCACCTCCACTAGCTTTGTTCATAGTGAAGCTTTCTAAGGCCCACTTGACTTCACCTTCCAAGATGTCTGGCTCTAGATTAGTGATAACATCATCATGATTATCTGGGTCGAGAAGATCTTTTTTGTACAGTTCTTCCGTGTATTCTTGCCACCTCTTCTTAATATCTTCTGCTTCTGTTAGGTCCATACCATTTCTGTCCTTTATCGAGCCCATCCTTGCATGAAATGTTCCCTTGATATCTCTAATTTTCTTGAAGAGATCTCTCATCTTTCCCATTCTGTTGTTTTCCTCTATTTCTTTGCATTGATTGCTGAGGAAGGCTTTCTTATCTCTTCTTGCTATTCTTTGGAACTCTGCATTCAGATGCTTATATCTTTCCTTTTCTCCTTTCTTTTTGCCTCTCTTCTTTTCACAGCTATTTACTGTGGGCAGGAATCCCCGAGAAGAAGTGGAGTATCCATCATGGTCAACAAAAGAGTTCGAAATGCAGTACTTGTATGCAATCTCAAAAACCACAGAATGATCTCTGTTCGTCTCCAAGGCAAACCATTCAATATCACAGTTATCCAAGTCTATGCCCCAACCAGTAACACTGAAGAAGCTGAAGTTGAACAGTTTTATGAAGACCTACAAGGCCTTTTAGAACTAACACCCAAAAAAGATGTCCTTTTCATTATAGGGGACTGGAATGCAAAAGTAGGAAGTCAAGAAACACCTGGAGTAACAGGAAAATTTGGCCTGGAATACGGAATGAAGCAGGGCAAAGACTAATAGAGTTTTGCCAAGAGAATGCACTGGTCCTAGCAAACACCCTCTTCCAACAACACAAGAGAAGACTCTACACATGGACATCACCAGATGGTCAACACCGAAATCAGATTGATTATCTTCTTTGCAGCCAAAGATGGAGAAGCTCTATACAGTCAACAAAAACAAGACCAGGAGCTGACTATGGCTCAGATCATGAACTCCTTATTACCAAATTCAGACTTAAATTGAACTGCAATTGTATCCAGCTCTTTGCAGCCCCATGGACTATAGCCTGCCAGGCTTGTCTGTTAATATTATTCTTCTGGCAAGAATACTGGAGTGGATTTTATTTCCTTCTCCAGGGAATCTTCCTCAGCCAGGGATCAACCTGTTGTGTCTCCTGCATTGGCAAGCAGCTTCTTTCCCACTGAATCACCGGGAAAGCTCCTTATAAAGACATAGGGTATTCCTAATATAGCATGCAGTTATTTATTCAGATTACTAGTCTACATTTGAAATTTAGAAAAGACATATGTACAGCCCCCCCCCCTTTTTTGTACTCTGAAAAATGTACTTCCTTCTATGTCAGAAAAGATAACAGCAGTTAAGGTCACAACCACATGCTTGATTGCAATCTGATATATTGATCTCTAACCAGACACATTGGTTCTACTTTTTCAAAGTATTCTTATTTTTCCAAAATCAAGAGAAGATGATTATTATCATCCTGTATATATGAGAAAATGGAAGATCATAAAATAATAATACAATCATTGCAATTTTTAGAGAAATCAAACTTTTGAACAGAACCCAGGTCATGCACTGTATCATTGGCACACAAGAAATTTATGGGGTCTGTATACTTGTTTTATTTTATGTTTCTGAAAACTAAAAATCATAAAGAGCAAATTCATTTTTGTCTAAAGTGATCCAGTGGTGGCAGTTATTTCAGGAAACTGAGGCTCCAAAATTCAAAGATCTATCAGTTAGATTGTGGTCTGACAAAACTTCTCATAGTGGCTTAAAACAATAATTAATTTAGCTTATGGTTATGTGTATGAGCTGAAGAAATTTTGGTCCAAGTTAGAGGTTGAGTTTTCTTCCTTGAGTAGATTCATACTCTAGATTCTTAGCTTGCCTTCTCAGGAGGTTTTCCTTTAATGTGAGTAAATTTCTCAGCCTAAGTCCTTCTTTTCATAGAGAATTAGGGGTGTTCTGGAATTTTGAACAATCTCTGCTCCTTGTTGTTCAAGTTAATTGCCCTTTGCTATTATTAATTCAACTCTTTAAAAATACTCTGGACTCTATTCATCAGATCATATTCCAATCCATCCAGTGAAAGTTATACCCACAATTAAGTGCAGACTTCCATCTTGTAGGCTTGCAACTAGTTATCTTGGAATTAGCTTTCTGTAAGAAAATAATCTTAAGATGTGCTGTGCTAAGTCACTTCAGTAGTGTCTGACTCTTTGTGATCCTAGGGACTGTAGGCTGCCAGGTTCCTCTGTCCACAGGACTCTCCAGTCAAGAATACTGGAGTGGGTTGCCATGTTTTGGGTCTCTTCCTGAGCCAGGGATTGAACTCACATCTCTTATGTCTCTTGCACTGGCAGGTGGATTCTTTACCATTAGTGCTACCTGGGGAGCTCAACCTTAAGATACATAGAAATTTTTTGGTTTTGGTCAAAGAGGCACCTTGGTAAATCTTTCAGAAGCCTTCACTAAGAAACCTACAGTCAAATTTTGTTTTGATCTTATATTCAAGCCCAACAAGTATGAGTTCCTCTAAATGTTCTCAAACTTGTGTGTGCTCTTTGTTTAGCTGCTCTGTCAAGACTATACTCCATCTTCAGTTTTTTTCAAATGCCTTCCACCTGTGGCTGATTCATGTTGATGTATGGCAAAAACTACCACAATATTGTAAAGTAATTAGCCTCCAATTATAATTAATTAATTAATTTAAAAATTGCTGGCATGTTGCAGTTCATGGGGTCACAGAGTCAGACACGACTGAGCGACTGAACTGAACTGAACTGATTATGCAAAAAGTGTCGGTATTTTTTCAGCTTCTCTAGTAGTTTCCTCCTCTGTTGACTAGCCTCCACTGGAAGTTTGCTGCCTTTGCTAAGGATTTTTCCACTGCTTCCCTGTCTCCATCCACTGTCCAGTTGCAAAGTCAATGCCCTGTGTTTGAGGACTTGTTTTTAATGGTTGCACTCCATGAATGTGTGCTTAGTCACTCAGTCATATCTGACTCTTTGTGACTCCATGGACTTCAATCCTCTAGGCTCCTCTGTCTATGGGGATTCTCCAGGTAAGAATACTGGAGTGGTTTCTATGCCCTCCTCCAGGTGATCTTCCCAACCCAGGGACTGAACCCAGATATTCCACATCACAGGCAGGTTCTTTACCAATCTGAGTCACCAGGGAAGCCCAAGAATACTGGAGTGGGTAGCCTATCCCTTCTCCAGGAGATCTTCCCAACCCAGGAATTGAACCAGGCCTCCTGCATTACAGGTGTATTCTTTACCAGCTGAGCTACCAGAGAAGCCCAGTAGCACCCTACTTTTAAATGCTTCTGTATTAGTTCCCTTTTCTTGCATTACAAACCAACCCAGAATACAATAAAACAATAACCATTTACTTAGCTTATGTGTTCTGTTGTTTCCTGGGAAGCTTCCCTGTTCTTTCATGTGTCTGTGATGAGATCACAGGCTGGTCAGTGGTTGGATGGTCTAGGATGGTCTCAGATGTCTGATATTAGGCTGCAACAATGAGAGTGACAGGGTACCATGTCCATCGTAGGCTTCCTCAGGCTTCTTCAGAGTGTTTGAAGCAATCCCCAAATAGCAAAAGGATAAACCTCACTAGCAGTTTATTGTTCATATCTCATATTACAGCTAGTGATGCATTGGCTAAAGCCAGTCACATAACCCATATGCAAATGACAGAGAAACAGACTTTACCTCTTGATGAAATGGGAAAATCTTGGTCAGATTTTCAATGTTCAACAAAACCTTAGTTGATCTTAATCAACAGTCTTGCATTTAATCACTGCTCTCTAGGGCCTCAAATTAAACATCTTACTAAAATCCACATAGCCAATGCATCTCCTGAGAAAAGAAACATATTAAATGTCATCTCTAATCAGTTAGTTCAGTCACTCAGTCATGTCTGACTCTTTGCAGCCCCATGGACTGCAGCACACCAGACTTCTCTGTCCATCACCAATTCCCGGAGCCTGCAATTCATGTCCATTGAGTCGGTGATGTCATCCAACCATCTCATCCTCTATTGTCCCCTTCTCTTCCTGTCTTCAATCTTTCCCAGCATCAGATTCTCTTCCAATGAGTTACTTTTTCAGATCAGGTGGCCAAAGTATTGCAGTTTCAGTTTCAGCATCAGTCCCTCCAATGAATATTCAGGACTGATTTTCTTTAGGATTGACTAGTTTTATTTCCTTGCAGTCCAAGGGATGAAAGTGAAAGTGGAAAGTAAAAACATTGGCTTAAAACTCAACATTCAGAAAACTAACGTCATGGCATCCAGTTCCATCACTTCATGGCAAATATATTGGGAAACAATGGAAACAGTGAGAGACTTTTTTTTGGCGGGGGTGGGGGGGACTCCAAAATCACTGCAGATAGTGACTGCAGCCATGAAATTAAAAAATGCTTGCTCCTTGGAAGAAAAGTTATGACCAACCTAGACAGCATATTAAAAAGCAGAGACATTGCTTTGCCAGAAAAGATCTGTCTAGTCAAAGCTATGGTTTTTCCAGTAGTCATGTATGGATGTGAGAGTTGCACTATAAAGAAAGCTGAGCACCAAAGAATTGATGTTTTTGAACTGTGGTGTTGGAGAAGACTCTTGAGAGTCCCTTGGACTGCAAGGAGATCCAACCAGTCTATCCTAAAGGAAATCAGTCCTAAATAGTCATTGGAATGACTGATGCTGAAGCTGAAACTCCAATACCTTGGCCCTCTGATGCAAAGAACTGACTCATTGGAAAACACTCTGATGCTGGGAAAGATTGAAGGCAGAAGGAGAGGGGGACAACAGAGGATGAGATGGTTGGATGGCATCGCCGACTCGATGGACATGAGTTTGAGTAAGCTCCAGAAGATGGTGATAGACAGGGAAGCCTGGCATGCTGCAGTCCATGTGGTCACAAAGAGTAGGACACAATTGAGTGACTGAAATGAACTGACCTGACTGAGTGTGTGCTAAGTCCCTTCAGCTGTGTCTGACTCTGTGCAACCCTATGGAGAGCAACCTGCCAGGCTCCTCTATCCATGGGATTCTCCAGGCAAAAATACTGGAGTGGGTTGCCATGCCCTCCTCCATGGGATCTTCTGACCCAGGGATTGAACCTGTGTCCCTTACATATAGTACTTCACATCTTATACACAGAGCTCAGCATGGTGGTTTACACAGCTTCTTCCTTCCTTTTGTTAAGTCACTACTTCAAAGTACCTGGTAGTAATGTCACATGCTATTATCTAGATTTCAAAGATTGCCAAGACTTGCCCAAGACCCCAGTCAGTGTTAGAGCAGGGAGAAGAGGGAGAAGGAAGGAAAGCCCTGGAAGGAGAAGGTGTAGCAGAAGGAGATCAGAGCATTGTCTGGAGGGTGGGCTATTACAGCAATTGGAACCATGCTTGAGAGAACACTTCCCAAAGTCTATTACTATGAGTACAAGACAAGGCTTTGGAGATTCATGGAGTTATAGATTGCTTCTTCTTCTTCTTTTTTTTCCATAAAGAAATTTCCCTGGGGACAAGAGGGAAAAAAGGAGATGAGGCCAGAAGTGAGAATGCAGGGTGAAGGAAGCCATATAATTACATGAACCGGCTCATAAGCAGGTTTCCCAACTGTGGCAAGTGGTTTTATATCAAAAATTCTGAATTCTTCTAAAATGTTATTTCTTAAAGACTTAGCTTCCAGGATATGTAAAAACAATTTAAAGGATATATTTCATACATGCAAATAAGTTATTTATATCAGTGAAGAGACTGTTTACAAGTAGAAAGAGCCTTTTAAGTTTCAAGTGAGAAAATGGGCACACGCATTTGGTATCAGGCTTTAAGTGCAGCAAGTATTTATGGAAAGGGCTTTACTTATTTACCTATTTTGTCCATTCAACAATTATTTATTAAATTCTTATTATATGACAAGAAGGTGTTAATCAATAAGAATATGTAGATGGATAAGATTCCCACACTCAAATAGCCTAGATAATGCTGTCCAATGGAAATATATGCAAGACACATATATACTTCTAGTAATTTCCCAGTCACTCACAGCACATCTCTATTCAAACCAGTCACATTTCACATGCTTAAGAGCCACATGTAGCTAGTGGTCACCAGCTTGACAGCAAAGGTCTATGGAGAGACTTGGATGCAAACAATTACCATACACTATGACTACTCTTTAATGGCAGAAAGCAAAGAGGGACTAAAAAGTCTCTTGATGAAGGTGAAAGAGGAGAGTGAAAAAGCTGGTTTAAAGCTCAGCATTTGAAAAAGGAAGATCATGGCATCTGGTCCCATCACTTCATCACAAATACGTGGGGAAAAAGTGGAAACAGTGACAGATTTTATTTTCTTGGTCTCCAAAATCACTGCTGATGGTGGCTACAGCCATGAAATTAAAAGACCCCTGCTCCTTGTAAGTAAAGTTATAACAACCTAGACAGCATATTAAAAAGCAGAGACAAAACTTTATTAACAAAGGTCCTTCCAGTCAAAGCTATGGTTTTTCTAGTAGTTATGTATGGAGGTGAGAGTTGGGCCATAAAGAATGCTGAGTGCTGAAGAATTGATGCTTTTGAACTATGGTCTTGGAGAAGACTCTTGAGAGTCCCTTGGGCAGCAAGGAGATCAAGCCAGTCAATCCTAAAGGCAAACAACCCTGAATATTCTTTGTAAGGAGTGATACTGAAACTCCAATACTTTGGCCAGCTGCTTCAAAGAGTTGACTCATTGCAAAAGACTCTCATGCTGGGGAAGATTGAGGGCAAGAGGAGAAGGGGGTGACAGAGGATGAGATGGTTGGATGGCATCACTGATTCAATGGACGTGAGTTTGAGCAAACTCGGGGAGATAGTGGAAGACAGGGAAGCTTATGTTACTGCAGTTCATGGTGTTGTAAAGAGTTGGACATGACTTAGTGACTGAACAACAACATGAATACTTTTAGGAGAAAATTTTGCAAGATGAGAAAAATGGAGGCATGGGCCTTAAATTCTTTTATTATCCAAAATGTTTAAGCCCAGTTTCCTAGAGTGTCTCATTTATATTTGAGTTGGAAAAAAATGAACTATTCCATTTTCCAATAAACACAAGAAATGCTTCATGTACCCTCTTTGAAAGTCAGAATACACATTTTAATATATTAAAAGTTCTGAGAAATCTTCAGTATGTTTAACCCCATATTTCTTCACAGTTATTGATAATGAAAGTCCTCTACATTTTTAAAATAATTATAAATAACTATGAGAAATGCTCTTTCCTGGCCCCTGCCTGACTAGATTGCAAGCCCAGAGGTGCAAGAAGGGGCCTGGATTAGTCAGATCCCTAATAGATGCTCAGCTCAGGAAGAAGGCCTGGCACATGTATACTCTCAAGGATGATTGTAAAGTTATTTTACGACTTAGTAGGTTAATTTTTTTTGTGGAGGCTGAGAGTGCCAGGCTGTGACAGTGCAGGAGCAGCCAAGAGGAGCCACTCCATGCCCAAGGCCAGGGGCAGCGGCCGAGAGGAGCAACCCCACGAGCAGTGGCTGTGTGGGTGCAGGAGGGCCTAGAGGAGCTATTCCATGTTCAAGGTCAGGAGGGGCAGTGGGGAGGAGTTACCCCTCGTCCAAGGTAAGGAGCAGCAGCTGTGCTTCACTGGAGCAGCTGTGAAGAGATACCTCATGTCCAAGGTAAGAGAAACCCAAGTAAGACAGTAGGTGTTGCAAGAGGGCATCAGAGGGCAGACACATTGAAACTATAATCACACTAGGACCAAAGACTTGTCTAACTCAATGAAACTAAGCCATGTCCATGGGGGCACCCAAGATGGGCTGGTCATGGTGGAGAGGTCTGACAGAATGTGGTGCACTGGAGAAGGGAATGGCAAACCACTTCAGCATTCTTGCCTTGAGAACCTCATGAACAGTATGAAAAGGCAAAATGATAGGATACTGAAAGAGGAACTCCCCAGGTCAGTAGGTGTCCAATATGCTACTGGAGATCAGTGGAGAAATAACTCTACATAGAATGAAGGAATGGAATCAAAGCAGAAACAATACCCAGTTGTGAATGTGACTGGTGATAGAAGCAAGGTCTGATGCTGTAAAGAGCAATATTGCATAGGAACCTGGAATGTGAGGTCCATGAATCAAGGCAAATTAGAAGTGGTCAAACAAGAGATGGCAAGAGTGAATGTCGACATTCTAGGAATCATCAAACTAAAATGGGCTGAAATGGGTGAATTTAACTCAGATGACCATTATATCTACTACTGCGGGGAGGAATCCCTCAGAAGAAATGGAGTAGCCATCATGGTCAACAAAAGAGTTTGAAATGCAGTACTTGGATGCAATCTCAAAAACCACAGAATGATCTCTGTTCGTTTCCAAGGCACACCATTCAATATCACAGAAATCCAAGTATATGCCCCAACCAGTAACACTGAAGAAGCTGAAGTTGAATGGTTCTATGAAGACATACAAGACCTTTTAGAACTAATACCCAAAAAAGATGTCCTTTTCATTATAGGGGACTGGAATGCAAAAGTAGGAAGTCAAGAAACACCTGGAGTAATAGGCAAATTTGGCCTTGGAATACAAAATGAAGCAGGGCAAAGACTAATAGAGTTTTGCCAAGAAAATGCACTGGTCCTAGCAAACACCCTCTTCCAACAACACAAGAGAAGACTCTACACATGGAGATCACCAGATGGTCAACACCGATATGAGATTGATTATCTTCTTTGCAGCCAAAGATGGAGAAACTCTACAGAGTCAACAAAAATAAGACCAGGAGCTGACTGTGGCTCAGATCATGAACTCCTTATTGCCAAATTCAGACTTAAAATGAAGAAAGTAGGGAAAACCACTTGACCATTCAGGTATGACCTCAATCAAATCCCTTATGATTATACAGTGGAAGTGAGAAATAGATTTAAGGGCCTAGATCTGATAGCTAGAGTGCCTGATGAACTATGGAATGAGGTTTGCGACATTGTACAGGAGACAGGGATCAAGACCATCCCCATGGAAAAGAAATGCGAAAAAGCAAAATGGTTCTCTGGGAAGGCCTTCCAAATAGCTGTGAAAGAAGAGAAGTGAAAAGCAAAGGAGAAAAGGAAAGATATAAGCATCTGAATGCAGAGTTCCAAAGAATAGCAAGAAGAGATAAGAAAGCCTTCTTTAGCGATCAATGCAAAGAAATAGAGGAAAACAACAGAATGGGAAAGACTAGAGATCTCTTCAAAAAAATCAAAGATACCAAGGGAACATTACATGCAAAGATGGGCTCGATAAAGGACAGAAATGGTATGGACCTAACAGAAGCAGAAGATATTAAGAAGAGGTGGCAAGAATAAACAGAACTGTACAAAAAAGATCTTCACAACCAAGATAATCACAATGGTATGATCACTTACCTGGAACCAGACATCCTTGAATGTGAAGTCAAGTGGGCCTTAGGAAGCATCACTACAAACAAAGCTAGTGGAGGTGATGGAATTCCAGTGGAGCTATTTCAAATCCTGAAAGATGATGCTGTGAAAGTGCTGCACTCAATATGCCAGCAAATTTGGAAAACTCAGCAGTGGCCACAGGACTGGAAAAGGTCAGTTTTCATTCCAATCCCAAAGAAAGGCAATGCCAAAGAATGCTCAAACTACTGCACAATTGCACTCATCTCACATGCTAGTAAAGTAATGCTCAAAATTCTCCAAGCCAGGCTTCAGCAATACGTGAAACGTGAACTTCCAGATGTTCAAGCTGGTTTCAGAAAAGGCAGAGGAACAGAGATCAAATTGCTAACATCCGCTGGATCATGGAAAAAGCAAGAGAGTTCCAGAAAAACATCTATTTCTGCTTTATTGCCTATGCCAAAGCCTTTGACTGTGTGGATCACAATCAACAGTGGAAAATTCTGAAAGAGATGGGAATACCAGACCACTTGACCAGCCTCTTGAGAAATCTGTATGCAGGTCAGGAGGCAACAGTTAGAACTGGACATGGAACAACAGACTGGTTCCAAATAGGAAAAGGAGTATGTCAAGGCTGTATACTGTCACCCTGCTTATTTAACTTCTATGCAGAGTACATCATGAGAAATGCTGGACTGGAAGAAATACAAGCTGGAATCCAGATTGCTGGGAGAAATCTCAATAACCTCAGATATGCAGATGACACCACCCTTATGGCAGAAAGTGAAGAGGAACTAAAAAGCCTCTTGATGAAAGTGAAAGAGGAGAGTGAAAAAGTTGGTTTAAAACTCAACTTTCAGAGGCGGTCCTAAGATGGCGGAGGAATAGGATGGGAAGACCACTTTCTCCCTCACAAATTCCTCAAAAGATCATTTCAACACGGAGCAAACTCCACAAAGCAACCTCTGAATGCAGGCAGAGGACATCAGGCAACCAGAAAAGCAGATCATTGTCTTCAAAAACAGGTAGGAAAAAATATAAAAGACGAGAAAAGAGACAAAGGAGGTGGGGAGGGAGCTCCATCCTGGGAAGGGAAACCGGTCCCGGGAAGGTAATTCTAAGAAGAGAGGTTTCCAAACACCAGGAAACACTCTCCCTGCCAAGTCTGTGGCGAGCCTTGGAAACACAGAGGACAACATAACAGGAAGGAAAAATAAATAAATAATTAAAACCAACAGATTACAAGCCCAACAGTAACTCCCCTAGCGGAAAAGCAGCTCAGACGCCTGCATCCACCACTAGCAAGTGGGGGCTGGGCAGGGAAGCGCGGGAGGCGCGGGCTGCCGTACTTTGTAAGAATTGGGCAGGAACGCCCCACGCGAAACCAGAGCGATCAAACTTGGGCTAGCAAACCAGACTGGGGGATAGCTACCACGCAAAAGGCTCAAACATAAGACACCGCCAGGACCGCGCACAGAACAAAGGACAGAACGGAAATAGCCGGCTGTAGACCATCCCCCGCCAGGGACAGGCAGCCAGAGCCGTAAGAGCTGAAAAGGGGCAATTGCAACCCCGGAGAGACTTTACCTAACAAACTGCAGGCAGGCTTCTTTGCTAAGACTTCTGAGGGTGCTGGACAGTCACCATCTGCCTCACAACGAGTGCCAGCAGTACACCCAGAAAACTGAGTAGCAGAGACAGAAAAGGCGACAAGTCGCAGCGACCGCACTCGCCAAACTCCTGAACTACTTGAACCTGGGAAGGGCACAAAACGCAGTCCCAACCGAATCTGTGCCTCTGAGGGCTACCTGAGTGCCAAACCTGAGCGGCTTAGACTGGGGAGGTGCACGCAGCCTAGGGCCGGCCTCAGACGGTTCCCACTGAGCACCATAGAGCCAGAGCGGTTTGTGCACCGTGAGAAGGGACAGGTCCAGCACGGCTGAGACACTGTGTGCCCACAACAGTGCTATTTGTTTGCAGCATCCCCCCCTCCCCACAGCGCGACTGAACTAGTGAGCCAAAAAAAAAA